>NC_081554.1:70377578-70718709 GCF_963082655.1 Stomoxys calcitrans | reverse complement strand
TCTCTCATGACCATCAACATACATGTTTATTATGGTCAGAATCGGTCTATAGCCCGATACAGCTCCCATATAAATCGATCTCTCTATTTTACTTCATGAGCCCCAAAGGGCGCAATTCTTATTCGAATTGGCTGACATTTTACACAGGTCTCCAACATATAATTTAATTGTGGTCCAAACCGGACCATATCTTGATATCGCTCTAATAGAAGAGCAAATCTTTTCTTATATCCTTTTTTTTGCCCAAGAAGAGATGCCGGGAAAAGAACTCGACAAATGCGATCCATGGTGGAGGGTATATAAGATTCGGCCCGGCCGAACTTAGCACGCTTTTACTTGTTTTTGATATCTTAAGGGGGGCAGACCCTTCCCCTTAACCTAATTTTTAGAAACGCCAGATCTCGAAGATGGGTGGTGCGATTTAAGCGAAATATTGTGTGATTTGGATTGGGTGTTTAGGGGGACGCCCCTCCCCAAAACCTATCAAATGTATATATAGACCAATTACGACAATATGGGATTCCTATGAAAGGTATTTGCGAGTAAACTTTGAATCCGATACCCAAATATGGGACCAAGTATTTGGGGGACCACCCCAACCCTTAAAACACCCCTAAAGCGGACATACATACCGTTCATGGCAATATGGGACTCAAATGAAAGGAATTTCCGAGTAGAATAAGGGGCTGATATCCAAGGGACCAAGTTTCTGGGGGTTCACGTCTTCCCCAAAACACCCCAAAACAGAAGTTAGTTTCTGACCATGGTAATATGGGGCTTAAAAGGTATTTGAGTATAGAATACGAATCTGATATGCAAATGTGAGACCAAGTGTTTGGGGGGCCGCCTTTCCACAAAAACATCCCCCAAAGAGCATAAATTTACGGTCATTGCAATATGGGGTTCAAATGAAAGGTCTTTTGTAGTAAAGCACGAATTTTATATCAATATTCGGGAAGAAGTGTCTATGGGGCCACTCCACCCTCATAACGCCGCCCAAATAGGAAGTATTTACTGACCATTGCAATATGGGGCTCAAATAAAGGGCATTATAGAGAAGAACACGAATCTGATATATATTTTCAAGGCCAAGTCGCTGAGTGTCTGCCCCATCCCCCAAAACGCTATTTGGGAGTAGACCATTAATCTAATATGAATATTCGGGACCAACTGTCTAGGGGACGTCCCACCACCATAACAACCCCCAAACAGGACGTATTTGCTTACCAAGACAATTTGGGTCTTCAAGAGAGTGGAGCCCGATATTGATTATTTTTAGGTCCCATAACCAAAACTGGAGATTTTTATTGACTTTTGCAATAAGGGGTTTAAATGAAAGGTATTTGAGATTCGAAAACGAAATTGATATCCAATTTCGAGCCCAATGGCAATATGGTATTCAAATAAATGATATAAAGATATATGAGCTTAGAGCACGATGTTGATTTATTTTCAAGGCTAAGTGTTTGGGGGACCACCACAATACCCAAAACACCACTAAATGGGGAATATTTACCGTCCATATCAATGTGGGACTCCAATGAAAGGTCTTCGGGAGTAGAGCACGAAATTGATACCCATTTTAGGGACCAATTTTCTGGGGGTCTACCCCTTTTCCAAAACAACCCACGAACAGGAATTATTTACTGACCATCGCAAAAAACCCCAAAGGGAAACTTATACCGATAATACCAATATGGGGCTCAAATGAAAGTTATTTGGTAACCTATTTTGGGGCCAAGTGTTTGTGGGATGCCTCATACTGTAAACTCCCTTGAAACCAATGGCAATATGGGGTTTAAATAAATGGTTTTTGAAAGAAGAGCACGATGCTGATATTTTTTCAGGGCCAAGTGCCTGGGAGACCACCTCACCCCCGAAAACACCTCTAAATCAGACATCATGAGAATATTGGGCTGAAATAAAGTATTTTAAGAATGGAGTACATCTTACATCCAAACTTAAATTTGTAGACCAATAAAGATCATATGCGATTCGGATAAAGGCATTTATATTGTTAAACTGTTAGTCAAGCTATATACTATTTTCGTAGCAAGGTAGACCTTTAATTGTCGAAAATAAATATTTCAAGGAAACTTTTTTCCATATAAAGTAAAAGAAGCCGCAGCGGAGCGGGCCCGGGTCAGCTTGTAGCTGCTATATAAACCGATCGCCCTATTTAAGGTACTGGGCCCATAAAAGACGCATTTACTAACCGATTTCGTTGAAATTTTACAACTGCGTTGCTTAAGGCTTCTCGACTTCCGTACCGGGCAGTGTCAAAATCGGGCTATATCCGGATTTAGCTGCCACTTAAGGTCTTGGCCCATAAAAGGCGCATTTATTATCCGATTTTGCTGCAATTTGGCACAGTGACCTATGTTAAGCTTTTTAACATCCTTGCCCTATATAGTTGCGATAGGTTAATATTTGGATATTGCTGCCATATAGACCGATCTCTCGATTTTAAGTTTTGGGCCGGTAAAAGGCGCATTTATTATCCGATTTTGCTGAAATTTGGCACAGTGAGCTGTGATAGGCCCTTCCACATCCGATTTCCTTAAATTTGGCATGGTGACCTAAGTTAGGACATATGTTGTTTAGATTGGTCTTTATTTGGCTATAGATGCCATAAAGACAAAATATTCTATTTAAAAAATGTGTTGTTTAGATTGGTCTTTATTTTGCTATAGCTGCCATAAAGACCAATATTCTGTTTAACAAACTTGAAAAGTGAATTATATTTGGATGTACTAGGCATTTTAAAACGATCTGGTTGGTTCAATGGTAGAAACTGGTAAGCATCTTCTTTCTGTGGTGACACAATGTACGAAAATGGTTCTTCTAACAGCCAAAACATTCTACATTAAAATCTCCTAAAGGCCCTCTCATGCAAATCCTTTCAAATATGTCAATGACTTCCTATGGATATAAAATTCAATTGGAAAAAAGGTCTATCCGGGGCGGGCATAATGGCAACGTGTGCTAGTTTTTGTGTTATGTGCGTGTAACCCTTATTCAATAAGAAATCAATGTTTGAGTTGAGCCCAAGTTTTTTTTTCCTTCTTCTTTTTGCACAAAACGGAAATAAACATTTTGTGTGACATGAAAGGCAAACGACCGGTGGCTATGAGGGTGGCAAAATATGAATTTTTGTTTAGTTTAGTAACGGAAATCAGTATTTTATTGTTTGCCAACTTTTCTGTGTCTCATCTGGGGACGCTTTATGTGAATGAGTGTAACAAATGTCATTTTCAACGTCTGCTCTAAGGGCTGTGAAATCAATTATCAGATGAGGTCTTTAAGAAATCATGGTAAATTGAATTAAGACTGTTAATGAAATTGGCGCAGTATTGCTGTGTAATAGGGGAAATTGTTGTCACAATTTTCAATTTAAAGTAATTTTTAAAAAATGAAAAAACCTAAGTGAAATAATAAAAAGTAAAGGAAAAATTCCGATTAAGATTATAGCATATGGTTGGTCTACGGAAGGGCTCCAGAAAACTTTTCACCGGGGCGAAAGTCACAAAGGCACCACAAAATTGGGACATCTAAAAGACTGATCTACGAAAGTAGCGAGCTGAGAAAGGCTCAGAACAAATCCTGGGTGGAATTCTGCAGCTCCGTGGAGGATACATCTGAGGCCTCTAGGATAAGGAAAATCCTATCCTCGAGACCTATTACGGTGGGATACAATCAGAAGCTAGTGGATGTATGGACAATGTCTAGTAAGGAAACACTACAAATACTCGTTGATACACTTTTCCCGATAAACTTTCCAAAGGACAATGTGGCGCCAGAAGAGGTTGTCACTGGTATGCAATCTTCGGAATTTATTGGGGAAATTGTGTCTAAGCCGAAAATCCTTTGGGCGATAAGAAGTTTCGACTCATTTAAGTCGCCAGGCCCTAATGATGTATAAACTGTTGAATTACAAACTGTGTTCGACAGACTCGCTTCTTGTCATGTCGTACATAAATAATAAAAATATGTTTCAAAATCATGCGCCAACGTTGCCATTATCATACACGGCCGTTGTTGAAAATATTGTCAACAAGAAAGAATAATTTTGTGAACAAGCGTTGTTGATTCATTCAAGGTGTTTGTAAACACACAATGAGATTGATGGAACACGGGTTCGATACTCATCGGCATACAAAATCTTTTTGTGTTCTTTAAATAAACTGTGCACTAGAAGTTGTCAGAATGTGAACATCTGTGGACGTTTTGTTCGACATAACTGTTGTTGGTTTAAAAATATTTGTTGTTGATATAATAACATCTGTGTGTTGATTCACTTTTATGAACGCATGTGGCCACTTTGTCAACGCCGTGCTTGATTTTTTCATTTTCTTTCAAAAGCTGGAAAACCATATCACACGAATGCAAAATATTTTCGTCCTATTTGTCTGTCATCGTTATTGATTAAGATTGAAACATATCTTAGGGCAAAGATCCCTGGAGATCGCCTATCTCAGCACCAGCATGCATAAAGTAAGGGCAAGTCCACTGAAATAGCCCTTCACGCCCGAGTCGGCTTCATAGAGGGTTCTCCCGCTGTCAAGGAATATACCATTGTATCATGAAGTATCATGAATCATGAAGGAGTTGGAGTTTCTAGACTTGAACTCCAGCGTAAGGCAGTTTATTAATAACTGACTTACTGAAAGATGCATTACGGTAGGCTTGGGGTCTGGGGATATAAACACATGGGTCAACAGAGGAACACCTCAAGGAGGTGTGCTATCTCCTCCACTTTGGAATATAGCCATTAACAATACATTATTGTCTCTGGAAGAAAAAAGTGATCGCGTATGCTGATGACGTGTCTATTGCGGTTGGGGGAACGTTTTCCAGCACTCTTAGAGATATACGTCAGGAAGGTCTACATGCCACAGCCAAGTGGGCTACCAAAATTGATCTGGGTATAAAAACGTGCAAGGCAGAGTTAGTTCTTTTCAGCAGGAGATACAAGTGGAACCTGTCTCCTACAGTGGCACCTGTCTCCTTGGATGGAGAGAATGTTCCATTTACAGAAAGCGCAAAATACCTGGGTGTTTTGTTGGACAGGAAATTGAACTTCGAATCCAACATTTTGAAAAAGGCCAGAAAGGCCACTCTTGCTCTAAACACCTGCAAAAGAGCCATTGGCAAAAGTTGGGTATTTAGACCGCGTGTAATGCATTGGCTATATACTGCAGTTGTCAGGCCTATTATGTTATATGGTGTTGTGGTCTGGTAGACGGCACTTCAAGAGTCCATCTACGGTTCAATACTCAACTGGATTCAAAGGATATCATCACAGGCGACCTGAGGACAACACCATCTGTTGCACTGAATACAATGCTACATGTAATGTCTCTGGCTAGACGAATTGCAACGACCACTGCCGTGAGACAAAGGAAGCTTTCTCTTTGGTCATGTGGTGGCTACGGACACTGTGTTATCCTTGATACAATGTCCGATATTCCAATGTGGATTACAAGCTACCTGAGCCGCTTTTTGATAAAAAGTAATGTAAAATTCTCCTGTTTTGGGGGTCAGACCACAATGATATCCGAGGAAACTGTAAAGCGGACGAGCTTGCGAGACTAGGGACAACCCCGACTAGGGACAATTCCAGGAACTACCCTATACATTTTGACAAAATACTGTACCACTATTCCTGATAGTACCGACTGGAACTACGATATCCCTTGTAACAGACCTTAAATAGATTTCTATGCGGATGGTTCCAAACTAATCGACCAGTTGAGCTTTGGGGTGTACTCTAAAGATCTAGAATTGGAATTTTGTATCGAGCGGAGATCCTTACAATTAATGAAGTGGTGGAATGGCTAAGACACGTATTTCTGAACACAAAAACCGGCCTCGACTGTCGCAGATCTCTCAACGAGATGGCTGAACAGTTCATAATTCACCTGTCCTGGGTGCCGGGCCACAGAGATATCCCAGCGAATTGTAAAGCGGACGAGTATGCGAGACAGGGAACTAACCCACACATTTCAGGGATACTAGAATCTGTGGGTATGCCTCTAGCGAGATGTAAGCTAAGTTTTCGGGACCAGGCCTGAAACTCATCGAATGATATAAGGTCACAAAGAGGGGACTGTGAGCATTTCAAAACTATGTGGCCTAATCTACACTTGAAGAGGTATGCAGCTTTGCCATCACTGGCTAGAACAGACGTGTCAGTCATTGTGTCTGCCATGACAAGTCACTGCTTAATCGAAAAACATGCTGACAGACTGAAGGTTGCTAGTAATGACTTTTGCTGAAGCTGTGAGGACATCGAAGAAGAAGAGACTATAGAACACCTTCTGTGTGTGTGTCCCACACTGGCAGTCAGAAGGGGTTCCACTTAAGTTCTCATTTTTTGAGAACCTGTCTAATTTAGCGGATGTGAACTTTCACAAGTTGTTGGACTTTTTAAAGCGATCTGTATAGTTCAACGGTAGGAACTAGAATGCATCTTCCTTCTTCTATTCCTGTGATATCGCAATGTACGAAAACGCCTAAGTGAGTTTGATGGCAGACTGTCACTAAGACCTAACCTAATGGCCAAACAACATGAACAAATATTTTTTTATAACCGTCACCGAAGGATGGGTGCATATTCCGTTTGCAACACATCGATATATCCATTTCCGACCCTATAAGTATAAATATTCTTGATCGTCATAAAAATCTAAGCCATTTAGGTCTGTTTTTTGAAATCAAACTACACTCTTTAAAAATAGAGATATTGAGCTGAAACTTTGCGCCAATTCTTTTTTTTTCCATAATCAGGTTAAGTTTAAAGATGGGCTTTATCGGACTATATCTAGATATAGCGCACATATAGACTGATCTGCCGTTTTAAGATCTTTGGCCCATAAAAGCTGCATTTATGATCTGATTTTGCTGAAACTTTAAACAGTGGGTTGTGCTAGGCCACTCGACATCCTTCTTCAATTTCGCCCATATCGGTCTAGATTTGGATATATTGGGTTGCCCAAAAAGTAATTGCGGATATTTCATATAGTCGGCGTTGACAAATTTTTTCACAGCTTGTGACTCTGTAATTGCATTCTTTCTTCTGTCAGTTATCAGCTGTTACTTTTAGCTTGCTTTAGAAAAAAGTGTAAAAAAAGTATATTTGATTAAAGTTCATTCTAAGTTTTATTAAAAATGCATTTACTTTCTTTTAAAAAATCCGCAATTACTTTTTGGGCAACCCAATAGCTGCCATATAGATCGATCACTCGATTTAAGGTCTTGGGTCCACAAAAGATGCATGTTTTGTCCGATTTCGCTAAAATTTAGGACAGTGAGTTGTGTAAGGAACCTCGATGTCATTCTTGAAGGCGACCCAGATCGGTTTAGATTTGGATATAGCTGGCATATAGACCGATCTCTCGATTTAAGGTCGTGGCCCCAAAAAGGTGCATTTATTATCTGATTTTGCTTAAATTTGACACAGTGACTTAAGTTAGGCTTTTCGACATCCATGTCCTATATGGGTCAGATCGGTCCATATTTGATATAGCTGCCGAAAAGACCAAAATACTGAACGAAAATTGAACAGTGACTTGTATTTATTAGACCACTCAATATACTCGCCGAGCTTGCTCTATAGCGGACCATATTTCGATATAGCTGCTATGGGTGCATAAATAATGAATTTTTCACCGGACGAAAGGTGGTTTACATATACACCTGTTTCATTGCAGAACTCAGTCGCGTATGAAATAACCCATGGCAACAAGTCATACTTCTTTGTGTTTTATCTACCCGAGATGATCATCACCTACATGTCACTGTTATTGCACGTCATGCCACTCTTGGCCTTGGCTGCATGCATTTGTGAGTTTAGTATGCAGTTGTGATGTCCTGTCGTCCCTTATTTTATGTGTACGGCATAACCTTACAGTACAATAGAATGTTGTGACACCTGTCATGGGTTCATTCAATTCTGCTTGTGCAGCGTATATTTTCTTGGTCGTCTTGACATTAAGCCATGTCCGTCCGTCTGTCGAAAGCACGCTTACTTTCGAAGGAATAAAACCTGCCGCTTGAAATTTTGCACAAATATTTCCTATTATTCCTAGGCCACCGTAGCGCAGAGGTTAGCATGTCCGCCTATGACGCTAAACGCCTGGGTTCGAATCCTGCCGAGATCATCAGAAAAAAATTTCATCGGTGGTTTTCCCGTCCTAGTGCTGGCAACATTTGTGAGGTACTTTGCCATGTAAAACTTCTGACGCTCTGCGGCACGCCGTTCGGACTCGGCTATAAAAAGGAGGCCCCTTATCATTGAGCTTGATCTTGAATCGGACTGCACTCATTGATATGTGAGAAGTTTGCCCCTGTTCCTTAGTTGAATGTTCATGGGCAAAATTTGCATTTGTTCTTCCTATTAATGTAGGTCGGTTGAGATTGTAAATGGGCCATATTGGTCCATGTTGCATATAGCTACCATATAAACCGATCTTGGCTCTTGACTTCTTTTGCCGGTTCAAAATGGCATATGGTTCTCCTACACCCACCTTTGGCAAAATGTTATTTCTCGTTATTGCTGAATCCTAATCCATCTCTAAAGGACTTGATATACGTGATTCATTGGGAAAGTATTGAAAATTCGCCCCCTCAGAACTTTACTTCAGGCAATTATATTCATAACTACCATGGCTCAGAATAGATTTGCTCAAAATAAATAAATGTCTTGATTTATAAAACTTAAATAAAGTTGTGGATTCTCAATGGTCTCTTCTTCATCTTAGTTTTGCCACAAACTTTGAGCTCATTTATGTTGCCACACTCAAAATGGTATGCAACTATTCCCACCAAAACGAATCCCAGGAAATTTGCTATTCCCTGCTGCTAATAACATTTACCAGCAGCAACCAAGGATAATTAAATTTCCGCGGTCGCTGCAACAAAACTATGAGGGACCAAATAACATTAGAGACGTAGCAATTTTTAGATATCAACAAAAAGAGCATAGGGATAATACAAACAGCAGAAGAACTTTTTAATGTATGAAATGTTCACACATTGTATGTACCAAGCCAAAGCAAAACATGAGACTATATTTCTTCGCTGCGAAACAAAACAAAAACTGCAATACGCAAAATAAACATGAAAACGTTTCAGGCAACTTGCGAAAACATTTTCTCAGAACTATGCATCGGAGACCGTCATTGGGAAAAAGTAAGTACTGCTGAACACTGAGAAAACGTGGCTGATGCAGTGAACATTTTCAGATAAAATTTGCATAGGATGGGGTATACTAATTTCGTAATTCTGTTTGTAACACCTCGAAATATGTGTCTGAGACCCCATAAAGTATATATATATTCTTGATCGTCATGCCATTTTAAGTCGATCTAGCCATGTCCGTCCGTCCGTCTGTCTTCAGAAAGCACGTTAACTTCTAAAGGAGATATTCTAGCCCCTTGAAATTTTGCACAAATACCTTTTATTAGTGTAAGTCGGTTGGGATTGTAAATGGGCTAAATTGGTTAATTTTTTGATATAGCTTCCATATAAACCGATCTTGGGTCTTGACTTCGTGAGCCTCTAGAGGGCGCAATTCTCATCCGATTTGACCGAAATTTTGCACGTAGTGTTTTGGTATCACTTCCAATAACTGTGTTAATTATGAATCAAATCGGTTAATAATCTGGTATAGCTGTCATATAAACCGATCTTGGATCTTGACTTCTTGAGCCAATGGAGCGCACAATTCTCATCTGATTTGGCTGAAATTTTGCAAAAATTGTTTTGTTATGACTTCAATTAACTGTGCTAAGTATGGCGCAAATCGGTACATAACCTGATATAGCTGCCATATAAACCGATCTTGCATTTTGACTTCTTGAGCCTCTAGAGTGCGCAATTCTCATCCGATTTGGAAGAAAATTTTGTACAACGGCTCATGACCTTCAACATACGTGTCTACTATGGTCTGAATCGATCAATAGCTTGATACAGCTCCCATATAAAATTATCTCCCGATTTTGCTTCTTGAGCCCCTACAAGGCGCAATTCTTATCCGAATGAACTGAAATATTACACAATGACTTCTACAATGTTCAGCATTCATTTATGGTCCGAATCGGAGTATAACTTGATATAGCTCCAATAGCATAATAGTTCTTATGCAATATTCTTTGTTTGCCTTAAAAGAGACACTGCGCATAGAACTCGACACATGCGATCCATGGTGGAGGGTATATAAGATTCGGCCCGGCCGAACTTAGCACGCTCTTACTTGTTATACCTACCACCGTAGGATGGGGGTATATTCATTTTGTCATTCCATTTGCAACACATCGAAATATCCATTTCCGACCTTATAAAGTATATATTTTCTTGATTGTCGTTAAAATCAAAGACCATCTAGCCATGTCCATCCGTCAGTCCGTCCATCTGGTTGTTGAAATCACGCTAGAGTCTTAAAAATAGAGACATTGTTTTTTTTTGTCCATCGGGAGGTTATTTTCGAAGATGAGCTACATCGGACTATATTTTGATATAGCCCCCATATAGACCCATCTGCCGATTTAAGGTCTTAGGCTCATAAAAGTCACTTTTATTATCCGATTTTGCTGAATTTGGAGAAAGTGAGTTGTGTTAAGCTCTTCGACATATTTCTTTAATTTGGCCCAGATCAGTCCAGATTTGGATATAGCTGCCATATAGACCGATTTCTCGATTTAAGGTCTTGGGCCGAAAAAGGCGCATTTATTGCCCGATTTCAGTCTGTCGGCAGGTATTCCGATTAGACAGTGACCTACAATGACGGACACAATAACTAAGACGTCTGTTCTAGCCAGTGACAGCAAAGCGGCAGACTTCTTCGAGTCTAGATTAGGCTACATAGTTTTGGAACGCTCACAGCCCCTCTTTGTGACCATCTATCATTCATTGTCCTTCAGGCCTGGTCCTGAAAACTTAGCTTACATGTCGCTAGAGGCATACCCATAAATACCAGTTTTCTTGAAATATGCAAGGAAATTCCTAGTCACGCAATCTTGTCCGCCTTACAATTCCTTGGGATATCTCTGTGGCCCGTCACCCAGAACAGATGAATTTTTAACTGTTCAATCATCTTGTTGACAGATTCGCTACAGTCGAGGGCTGTTTTTCAGTTCAGAAATACGTTTTGCAGGGATTTAATGGCTGCCTGGCTATCTGAGAAGATATTTATGCCAATCGTCGTTATGACATTATATCTTAGCCATTCCACCACTTCCCTAATTGCAAGGATCTCTGCTTGATAAACACTGCAGTGATCGGGTAACCTTTTCGATATGACCATTTCTAGATTTTTAGGGCACACCCCAAAGCCCACCTGGTCGTCTAGTTGGGAACCATCCCTAAATAAATCTATTTAACTTCTATTACCAGAACTATCGTAGTTGTATTCAGTTCAATCAAGAATAGTGGTACTGTACTTTTTATCAAAAAGAGGCTCAAGCCGGATGTAACCACACCGCCTGGAAAATCGGATATTGTATCAACTATAATACAGTGTCCGTAGCCGCCAGATGACCAAAGAGAAAGCCCCCTAAGCCTTACGGCAGTGGTCGCAGCAATTTGACTAGCAACAATGTCCATAAGCATTAAATTCTGTGCATCAGATGGTGTCGTCCCCAGTGAGGCTGTAATGCACTAATAAGCCATCCTGTGGATTTGGTTGAGTAGTGAACAGTAGATGGAAGTGCCGTTCACCAGATCACGACACCATATAGCATTATAGGTCTGACAACTGCGGTATATACCCAATGCGGTATACGCGTGATCTAAGCCCCCAAATTTTGCCAATGGCGCTCTTGCAGGTGTATAGGGCAAGAGTGGCCTTTCTTGCTCTTTCCAAAATGTTGGATTCGAGGTTCAATTTCCTGTCCAGCAAAACACCCAGGTATTTTGCGCTTTCTCTCCATCCAAGGAGACAGGTTCCACTGTAGGAGACAGGTTCCACTTGTATCTCCTGCTGAAAAGAACTACTTCTGTCTTGCACGGACCAGACCAGACCAGACCACTTTCGGTAGCCAACTTTGCTGTTGCACATAGAGATTCCTGAAGTATATCTCTTAGAGTGTTGGGAAACTTTCCCCTAACCGCAATAGACACGTCATCAGCATACGCGATCACTTTTTTCTTCCAGGGACAATAATGTATTGTTAATGGCTATATTCCATAGTAGAGGAGACAGCACACCTCCTTGAGATGTTCCTCTGTTGACCCATATGTTTATATCTCCAGATCCCAAGCCTACCGTAATGCATCTTTCAGTAAGTCAGTTATTAATAAACTTCCTTATGCTAGAGTTCAAGCCTAGAAACTTCAACTCCTTCATGATTGACGTCGGTTTTACATTATTGAAAGCACATTCAATGTCAAGAAATGCTACCATTTTATATTCCTTGACAGGGAGAGTGCCCTCTCTGTGGGCGACTAGGGCTTGAAGGGCTGTTTCAATGGACTTGCCCTTACTTTATGCATGCTGGTGCCGCGATGGGCGATCTCCAAGGATCTATGAAAATGACCTTCGTGTCCCTTCATCCCACAGGTTTATATGACATGCATGAAACAGGCAGGGTATATCTCCCTAAGCCAAGGAACTAGTCTATAAGACACAGCTGTAATTCAACGGGTGATACATCATCAGGGCCAGGCGACTTAAAGGAGTCGAAACTTCTTATCGCCCAAACGATTTTCGGTTCAGACACAATTTCCCTGATAACCTCCGACGAATGCATATCAGTGACAACCTCTTCTGGCGCCACGTTGTGCATTGGAGAATTTCCCTCGAAATGGGTACCAACGAGAAGTTCTAGTGTTTCTTTACTATACATTATGCATACATGCTCTGACTTCCGAATATACCCCCGTTATAGGTCTCGAGGAAAGAATCTTCCTTAGCCTAGAGGCCTCAGACGTATCCTCCACGAGGCTATAGAATTCTACTTAGGATTTGTTCTAAGCCTTTCTCAGCTCGCTCTTATATTTTCGTAGCTCAGCCTTATAGATGTCCCAATCGTGTGGTGCTCTTGTGGCTTTTGCTCTGTTGAAAAGTTGTGTACAGTCCTTCCTTATACCAACCAGCTCTGGGGTCGACCATGACGGTCGCTGCTTTCCACTTGGCTTGGAACTAGGACATGCTGACACAAGCGAGTCATTCAGGGTCTTCGGGATCCACTTGACCACTATGCCTATATTCTCCGTAGTTTCCAATTCCTTTTCTTATCTAGAAGGGATGGATAAGCAGCTCACCCCTTTCGTTGACATCCTAACTTCCCCATCACTTCCAACAATGAGACTCTTCTTCCCTGCAGAAGCGGCTTCAACCAGCAACTTAAGGTAGCTCAGCCTTAAAGATGTCCCAATCGTGTGGTGCTCTTGTGGCTTTTGCTCTGTTGAAAAGTTGTCTACAGTTCTCCCTTAGACCAACCAGCTCTGGGGTCCACCATGACGGTCGCTGTTTGCCCCTTGGCTTGGCACTAGGACATGCTGACACAAGCAAGTCATTCAGGGCCTTCGGGATCCGCTTGACCACTAGGCCTATATCCTCCGTAGTTTCCAAATCCTTTTCTTGTCTAGAAGGGATAGATAAGCAGTTCACCCCTTTCGTTAACATCCTAACTTCCCCATCACTTCCTACAATGAGACTCTTCTTCCCTGCAGAAGCGGCTTCAACCAGCAACTTAAGGTTTGAAAGGGGCATCACTGAATCGTGTGCCTTATTTAGGGAAGCCAGCCAGTAATGGCTAATGCTGGCTACTGCTGAATCTTCAGTGCTTAGCTACGGAAGAAGAAACACATTTGAACTACTCTTTGCAAGAATAAAGGCTCTGTGTCTCCCATTCCCCGTACCCTTGAGTAGTTTAAATCCCGGAATACTTAGTCCATGAAACATTCCTCCACATACCCATGGTCACTGGATAAAAATCACATCAAATCCCCCTGCTATCAAGAGGACCTTTAGTGCCGCCGAAGCGGACTTACAATTGTGGAGATTTATCTATGGAAACCGGACCATAATCAGGATTCAGAACTACCAACACTGTTGCGTTCCGATTCCGCCAGGAGTTCATCCCAAAAGATTCGTTAGATCTTCTCAAGTTGAGCTTCCGTAAGCATCCAGGGATGGGTGAGAAAGCAGTGGAACTACTCTTCCTCAGGACACTGGACACTTTCAAGTGTCCAGTGGACGATTCCTCCTTAGATGTTTCACTAGCTGCTGCTGTCGCAGTACTTTTTGAGTTTCGTACTTTGTAGCAGGAGCACACCTTGAGCCCAGTTCAGCTGGATGACCCACCCACAAAGGGCTTGTCAGATCCCGTTTCGTTGCCTTCGCCTCCTGTTTCGATCGTGGCAGGGGGATTTTTAGTCTTTTGCAATCCACCAGACTTTAGCGATGTGGTCGATAGTTCTTTAGGCATTTGTTCAGCAACAACTGCTGAGTCGTCTACTGATTCCCCAACCCCACCGCTTTTATAGACCTTTCATTTTGAACTTGTTGAATCCGTAGGATACAACCCGTTAAGACTTGTTCAAGTCTGCGAGACAGCCAGATTTAGTTCGAATGTCTCCGGTCACCATCAGTCCAATCTTCCAGTCGGTGGTTGAAAGTTTGGGATTACATTCCCTTAGTCTTCCAAGTATCGATTCAGGTTCTAAGGGAATCCTTGGTATCCAAGCATACGCCATTGGTCCAGAAGGGATATCTTCCTTCTTGGCTAAATCTAGTGCTGCACCTGGCCAGATCTCACCAATATTTTTTATAGCACAACTATACATTTCAATTGAGCTTTGATCCCCGAAGGCAATTAGTCTGTATCGACCCCGATACCAGCCTGCATCGGCACAAACTGAAGGAGATACAAGAAATTCCGCAAAAATATCGGAGTATACTGATGAAAGTCCATTGACTATCCCACTCCAATTATTCCTAGGTATGTCGACAACTGCCATCACCAAACTGTCTCTAGCGATATAAGAAAAATTTCTTGGACCCATCTTACTATTGTGCGCCTAATTCTTTTAGGCATGGAATATCCTCCAAGTGTCCGCAGCATTTTGGCAGACTGCGATACAGCTTCCGAATCTAGAACTGTAGCCAATTTAGGGATCCCAAGCCGAGTCCATTTAGGCAGTCTCTTTCCCTATTAGTGAGAGTCTTAGGATCATTCCCACCAAGCCTCTCAATAAACCTGAGAGCGGTGCGCCTTCTTTTCTTCCAACCTCTTAGAGAGAGTGTTGATTTGCCGGGGAAGGCCGATAGTCTAGGCAAATTATAGGTATGTGAAGATAGAATTGGATTGGCCTTGTCCTTTAGACTCGAACCAGGACTTTAGACTCTTCGTCAAAAGCCCCTGCTGACCAGTCGTCTGTCGGCTATTGCAGCCTAGAGCTGCCGCTCCACCAGTCCAGGTTTCAGTAGCAGACCACATGCTACGGCATGAGACCATCCCCGCAGATCTTTGGACTCTAAACTGCCGCTCCCGGACTCTAAAACTGACGCTCCACTGTAAACAGAGGCAGATCATGAACCGCCTAATGGATACCACTATCGTGGCTATCCTTGAGTGACTTAAATATTTCTTCCAAAAATAATAGGAGTTACAGGAAAATTCTTGCGGAGCGAAATAGTAAAACGTCCACTCCACTCAACATTTCAAACAAGAATCCATCACCGCTAAGGTAAGAATTAGATTAGATGCACCTCCTCCTGCTATCTACCTATACACTATCTAGTGTTCTTTCAGTACCAAACACATAATTCTGAAACATGATGATGGTGATTCCATATCATCTTAAAATATTAGCCTGATTAGAAACAGAATAGCACAGTAAGATATCAAATGTCCTTTGATTCAAACATTAAAACTAGAAACTTTTTCTGAGTACATCAAAGCGAATGGAACAAAAGGAATCCTTTACTCACTCCAATCGCAAGGATAACCAAATGTGAAGCGTGTGGAAAATTCTGTTGCATTCCATCACAGGATCTTGTGCAGTTTACAATGAATTGTTTGTCTGCTAAAATAAACAACATCTTAAACTAACCATAGAAGCAAAGAGAGCTGCAGAGAGGCAAAGTAAAACTAAAGATAGCAAACAATTTCTGTTGTGTGGGTTCAATTGTTGAACAAGTATGCAATTCATTCGTTTTTAAGGACTCAAATAAATATTCATGTCGTCTGTCCTGTCTCTCTCGCTGAAAACAACGGGTTGGGGAAATCGAGAGCTAGAGCTGATGGCGCCCTTTTCCCAATAAGAATGTTCACTCACCCGTTCGCATTGGGTGGCATGTTGCCATCGCCTCTATTAAAAGTTCATGGTGCTTGTTTACATGCAACACTACAAGGACAACAACTACAATGCATGTACATATATACAAACAAAACTCAATGCTCATTTTGATAAATGTTTTATTGTAGGTTTTGTGTTAAATCCACACACGTAGCCCCATACAATCATTTTTCCACATTTACATCTTTATTCCTTTTGAACAAGTTCAGCTCCCTCCTAGACCTTGGCAGCAGGCATTTGTTCGTACTTAAGGCTTCGTCTGGCACAATGGGCCCTTTCCATGCGAATACTTGTTGTAGGTAGATTGGAGATATCAACAATTGTGTTGGCTAAAATGTTATCAATTACTGAAGGTTTTCAACTTTACTTGTCTCGTTGTGGTTAACGGACGATATACGAAAGTTCGTGAGCATTTCGACCGCAAATAAAACATCCAAAAAATGGATGATGGGGCCCAATTTAAAAGAATAATTTTTGTTTGAGTAGAAGCACTTGAACTTAAGAAATAACTACAAATTTGGATATCTTTGTTTAAAAAAAAAATCAATGGTAACAATTCCTTTTATTTAAGCCCCATATTGACATGGTCGGTAAAAATGCCCGATTTAGGGGTGTTTTGGGGAGTGGGGTGTTCCCCCCAAATACTAAGCAACGTGCTCTACTCCCATATATATTTGAACGCCATATTACCATTGGCCTCAAAATGGGATATCAAACTCGTTTTCTAATCTCAAATACCATTCACCTAAAACCCTTATTGAAAAAGGCAGCAAATATGTCCGGTGTGGGGTATGGGCCCTAAAAACTATGAAATCGAGCTCCACTGTTTTGAAAGCCCAAATTGTCTTAGTGAGCAAATACGTCCTACTTGGGGGTTGATATGGCGATGGGACGTCCCCTAGACAGTTGGTCCCGTGAGCAAATACGTCTTGGTGAGCAAATACGTCCAACTTGGGGCATGTTGTGGTGGTGGGACGTCCCCTAGACAGTTGGTCCCGAATGTTGATGTCATATTTATGGTCTACTCCCAAATACCCTTCATTTGAGCCCCATTTTTCCATAGTCGGCAAATAAGACGGGATTGGGGGTCGTTTTGAGGAATGGGCGGCCACTCAGTGTCTTGGCTTTGAAAATCCATATCAGATTCGTGTTCTACTCTAAAATAACTCGTATTTGAGCCTCTTATTGCAATGGTCAGCAAATACTTCCTATTTGGGTGGTGTTATGGGGGTGGAGTGGCCCCATAAACTCGATTCCCGAACATGATATTCGATTCGTGCTTTACTTACAAAGACCTTTCATTTGAGTCCCATATCGCTATGGTCATAAATTTGTCTTCTTTGGGGTATGTTCTCGGGGACGGGTGGCCCCCACATCTGGATATCAGATTCGTATTCTACACATAAATACCTGTTATTTATGCCCCATATTGTCATGGTCAGTATATAAGCCCTGTTTGGAGGGTGTTCAGAAACACTGTCCCAATTTCGGATATCAGGTTCGTAATTTACTCGCGAATACCTTTTATTAGAGTCCCATATTGCTATGGTCGGTAAATATGTCTGATTTAGGGGTGTTTTGGGAGTTGCGGTGGTCCCCGAAACACTTGGTCCGACAATTGGATATCAGATATGTTTTCTATCTTATATACCTTTCATTTGAGTCCCATATTGTCGTAATTGGTGTATATATATATTTGATAGGTTTTAGGGTGGGGCGCCCACCCCTAGGTATCCCATCCGAAATTTGAATACCTAACTTTTGTTTGTAGGTTACTTTAAGAAAGCACACAAAATTTCGGTTAGTTCGCACCACCCATCTCCGAGATCTGGCGTTTCTGAAAATTTGGGTAAGGGGGAGGGTCCGCTCCCCCTTCAGATATCAAAAAATGTAGTGTATCCCATTTTCACCACGGAATAAATTTGCACCATCAGTGAAAATTGCAAGAAAATCGGTTCAGTCGTTTCTGAGTCTATAAGGAACACACAAACAAACACAAATTGATTTTTATATATAAGAAGATTTTTGTCCATTGCGGTTCCACTGTATTATAGCCGAGTCCGAACGGTGAGCCACAGTGCGACATCTCTTTGGAGAGAAGTTTTACATGACATAGTACCTCACTTATGTTGCCAGCATTAGAAGGGGATTCGAAACCAGGCGTTCAGCGTCATAAGCGGACATGCTAACCTCTGCGCTACGGTGATTTAGCTACAATTTAAACTGATCTGGGGTCTTGACTTCTTGAGCCACTAGGGGGCGCAATTCTTATCCGATTTGGCTGAAATTTTGCATGAAGTGTTTCGTACAGCTTCTTACAACTGTGGCAAATTTATTTCAAATATAACCTGACATAGGTGTCATATAAACCGATCTGGGATCTTGACTTCTTCAGCATCTAGAGGGTGCAATTATTTTCCGATTTGGCTGAAATTTTGTACAACGGCTTCTCCCATAACCTACAACATACTTGTCAAATATGGTCTGAATCGGTAACAGACTGATACACCTCACCTATAAACCAATCTCCCTATTTTACTTCTGGAGCCCCTAAAGGACGCAAAATTCTTATCCGATTTGGCTGAAATTTTACACTATGACTTCTTCTAAGGTCTCTAACATACAGTTCAATTATGGTCCGCATTGGACCATAACTTGATATATCTCCAATAGCATAGCAATTATTTTCTTTTATCCTTTGTTTGCCTAAAAAGAGATACCGGGAAAAGAACTCGACAAATTCGATACACGGTGAAGGGTACATAAGATTCGGCCAGGCCAAACATAGCACGCTTTTACTTGTTTAAGCTACTATGTTTTTAACAACACTGGCTCACGCACGCTCCGTGTTTTGTTTCACTGACACACATCTTCGCATCTTGCCATAAAAAAGTTAAGAAAGTTCATTGCACGCTTCTTCCGTTGAACGACGAAGCTCATTTTTGGCTCAACGCGTAAATAAATAAGCAAAATTGTCGACTTTGGAGTGAATATCAACCAGAAGCATTCCAAGACCTACCAATGCATCCAGAAACAAGTAAAAAAGGCGTTAAGTTCGGCCGGGCCGAACTTTGGATACCCACCATCTCGGGTATATATGTGAACCACCTTTCATCAAAATCCGGTGAAAATTGCATACCTTATGTCCCATAGCAGCAATTTCCAAATATGTTCCGAATTAGACCTAGTACTAATAAGTACAGTAGCTATATGTAAACATAAACCAATTTTAATCATATACGACACGGATGTCGAAAAGGCTAACATAAGTCACTGTGTCAAATTTTAGTGAAATCAGATTATAAATACGCCTTTTATGTGGCCAAGACTCTAAATCGAGATACCGGTCTACATGGTAGCTATATCCAAATCAGGAGCGATTTGAGCCAAGTTGCAGAAAAATGCCGAAGAGCCTAACACAAAGCACTGTCTCAAATTTCGGCGAAATCGGAAATTAAATGCGCGATTTATGGGCCCAAAACTTTAAATCGAGAGATCAGTCTATGTGGCAGCTATATTCAAATCTGGACCGATCTGGGCGAAATTGAAAAAGGACGTCGAAGTCTCTAACTAAACTAACTGTCTCAAATTTCAGCGACATCGGACAAAAAATGCGCCCCTTAAGGCCCCAAAACCTAAAACCGAGAGATCGGTCTATATGGCAGCTATGTCCAAATCTGAACCGATCAGGGCCAAATTGAAGAAAGATGTCGAGTCGCCTAAGACAACTCTCTGTCCCAAATTTCAGCAAAATCGGATAATAAATGTGGCTTTTATGGGCCTAAGACATTAAATCGAGAGATCGGTCTATATGTCAGCTATATCCAAACCTGGACCGATCTGGGTCAAATTGAAGAACGATCTCGACTGGCCAAGCACAACTCTCTGTCCAAATTTCAGCAAAATCGGATAATAAATATGGCTTTTGTGGGCCCAAGACCTTAAATCGGTGAATCACTATATAAAGGGGCTATATCAAGATACAGTCCGATATAGCCCATCTTCGAACTTAACCTGCTTATGAACAAAAAAAGAATCTGTGCAAAGTTTCAGCTCAATATCTCTTTTTTTAAAGACTGTAGTGTGATTTCAACAGACAGGCGGACAGACGGACGGACATGTCTAGATAAATATGAATATACCCCCATAGGTGGGTATAAAAGTCTCAGTTCCTGTGCGGTTTATGGGCTGGTGGCATCATTGGACCGTACTTCTTTAAAGATGATGCGAATCGTAACGTAAATGTGAATGGTGAGCGCTACCGTGAGATGATATCAAACTTGTTTTTGCCCAAGATGCAAGAGCTGGGCTTGACATGTGGTTTCAACAAGACGGTGCCGCATGCCACACAACACGCGTAATAATGGACTTATAGAGAGGCGAGTTCGGTGAACATTTTATTTCACTTTCGGGACCGGTCAATTGGCCACTATTTTTTGTGGGTCTATGTTAAAGCTCATGTCTATAGAGACAAGCCCGCTTCAATTGACGCATTGGTAGACAACATTGAAGCATTTATTCGTGAGATACCGGCCAAAAGGTTGGAAAAAGTAAAAGTTTCTTACAGCTCTTAAAAAATCACCCTTTCTATTTAAATATGTAAGTATATTTCCCCAACCACCAGTTAAAACAGCAAAAGTAACAAAGTGGATTGTGGTTCAATTCTGTTACTGTCCCACAACTGTTACTTTCTACCACAACAATGCGAAACGAAATGAACAATTTTGTCATTTTAAGGGTGCTAATAGACACGTTGTCTACTTTGATATAATTTACGAGTGTGGCCACAATCTGCCATTGCTCCACATTGGATCCCATACACACACGTACGATATTCAGACTGTGTGAGTGTGTGTGAGAGAGCCTTTGTCAAACTTGTCCTACCCAAAGCAAAACTTTTTTTTTTCAGTTTTTGGTTAGATTGCTCAAACGTTGGTAGACCTTAAAACAATATGATATATAGGAACATTATTTAGGTTGAGGAGGCATAATGTCGGGTGAAATACCATTTATTATACCCCCTTCAGTCCAAGTGGTTGGCACTAAGTGTGCCTTTTCGCTGTCGGACCTCTATGAGTGATAAACAATTTTGATAATGATATTGTTGGCAACTACTTAGGCTGTCATAGTAGACATCTACAAAATGGGTTTGTGTCATCCTGTGACAACCATAAATACTCGAAATGTTATGGTTAAGCTATTAAGCTATTGCTGGACAGGAAATTGAACTTAAAATCCAAAATTTGGGAAAGGGCAAGATAGGCAACTCTTGCCCTATACACCTGCAAGAGAGGCATTGGCAAAGTTGGGGGTTAAGACCCCGTGTCATGCATTGGATATATACTGCCGTTGTCAGACCTATAATGCTATATGGTGTTGTAGTCTGGTGGATGTTTGTTCAAAAGTCCAGCTACTGCTCAATGCTTAACCGGATCCAAAGGATGGCTTGTTTGTGCAGACGCACTGAGGACGACACCATCTGATGCACTGAATTGAATGCTACATCGTATGCCTCAGGACATTGTGGCTAGACAAATTGCAGCGCTCACTGCTGTGATGCTAAGGGAGTGGCTACGAACAGTGTGTTATCCTTGATACTTACTTTACTTTAATTGGCTATGACAGAATATTTGTTCCACTAGCCGAACGTAGAATAGCCTTCCAAGCGCCTCGATCTTCTGCGTTCATTCTAAAATCTCTGACACAAAGTTTCGAGGTGTCTCCCACAACTTGATCTTTCCATCGGGCTTTTGGTTTGGCGTGTACCACCGTGTTTGCCTTCAAAAGACTTCTTTGCTGGAGCTTCTTCATCCATTCTGACAACATGACCTAGCCAACACAGCCGTTGTATTTTGATGCGTGTAACTATGCTATCGTCGTCATACAGCTCGTGGCACATATGGCGTCTATATACTCCATTAAAGCAAACTGGTCCATATACTTTACGAAGAATCTTTCTCTCAAACACTCCAAGCACTGCAACGTCTGCTTTCACAAGTACCCATGCCTCGGAACCATATAACAACATGGGTAGTATCTGTGTCATACATACAGTGCAGGAGAGGTGGCCTTGTTTCTAAACTGCTTACCTAATCGAAAAAAGCCTCTGTTTGCCAGTACTATTCTTCGTTTTATCCCAAAATTGGTGTCATTCGTTTCGGTTTCGGCGGTGCCGAGGCAGATAAAGTTGCTGCCTAACTCAGAGTTGTGGTTCTCATCTTTCTCCGTTTTCCTTACCTGCTCGTTTGTACAGGGCATTTTGGGAGTTGAAACCATCCATTTCGTCTTATCGCAATTTACTGCCAGACCCGTTTTCACTGATTCTCTTTCGATTCCTTCAAAGGCTGCAGTTACTACTTCCGGTGACCGAACTACGATATCGACGTCTATGGCATAGGCTAGTAGCATGTGTTCTCTTGTGATTAGTGTGCCATATCTATTCACATTTGCATCTCGTATAATCTTCTCCAGCAGGATATTAAAGATATCACACGATAAGCTCTCTCCTTGTCTGAAACCTTGTGTGGTATTAAATGGTTCGCAGAGATCATTTCCTTTTGTTACTGAGGAACGTATATCAGCATGTGTGATCCTGCGGAGTCTTTTTAATTTTGCAGGGATAGCCAACTAAGACGTGGCTTGAAATACCTTTGAACGTATAGGCCTATCAAAGGCGGGTTTGTAGCCAACAAAAAGATGGTATGTGTTGATTAGTTCTTCTCGGGCCTTTCCAGGCTTTGGCAAAATTCTGGTCCAAGATGGATTCACTAGTTCTAAAATAGCATTGCCCTAGCCCAATTATCTCATTGACTTTAGGTTTTAATCTTTCACACAGTACGCTCGAGAGTATCATGTATGCGATGGGAAGGAGACTTATTCTTCTGTATTTGGCACATCCCGTCTTGTCCCTTTCTTGTCTACGGGACATAGCATACTGAGGTTCCAATGCTCGGGTATGTGTTCTTCTAGCCAAATTGCGCAGATAAGCTCATGCATACGCCTTATCAGCGTGTCGCCTACGGTCTAAAATAGTTTAGCGGGTAACCCGTCAGCTCCTGCAGCCTTGTTGTTCTTCAGTCGGATCGCTGCTACTTGGACCTCATTCGGACTAGGAGGTAAACAGTCTATACCATTATCAAGGATTGGTTCTGCGGCATCCTCTTCGCCGCCATCGTTGGACACTAGCAGTTGGGTAAAATGTTCTTGCCATATCCTCAGCATACTATCTGTGTCAGTTACCAGATTTTCTTCTTTGCTTCTGCAGGAGGATGTGCCTGAACCAAAGCCATAGGTTTGATGTTTGATTCTTTGGTAGAATTTCAGGACTTCATTCTAACTCCTGTACATCTCAATTCCCTCATACTCACGATTTTCCATTTCCTTTTTCTTTCTGCGGAACTGATGTTTCTCCCCTTTCCTTTTCGCCCGATATCTCGCGTTGCTTCTGATTGCAGGGTTGCTCTGTATTCCGTATTCTTGGCTTTCAGTAGCATCTCGACACTCTTGGTCGTACCATGGATTTCTTGGGGGAGGCTTTCGGTAGTCAAGTACGGATTTCGCGGCATTTTCCATGAAGTGGGCAATGGTTTGCAATTGCGACATTATATCCTCGGAACAAGGAGTGCGAATAGTGATTCGGCAATGATCCGAATTAATATTCGCTCCACAGATCGATCGTACATCTAACACGCTGGATAAATGCCTTCCATCTATCACAATGTAATCAATTTGGTTCCTCGTGTTTTGATCGGATGAAAGCCATCATAATTCGCCCACACTCACGTCTTTCCATTGCCTTTTTCTTTCTGCGGAATAGACGTTTCTCCTCTCTCCTTTTCTCCCGATACCTCTCCTCGTTGCTACGGATTGCAGGGTTGCTCTACATGCCGCATTCTTGGCTTCAGTAGCATCCTTTTTATGGATCTAGCTCTCTTCCTTATGGGTGTTACAAGCAAATGCACCTGTACCACAGCAGCGATGTAGGGTATAAATAGTGTTGAAATATTTTAGTACAAAAATTTTGTTTTTTTGTATTAATATTCTGTAATACATTTAAGAAATATTATTAAGATTGTGTTATAAAAACTTTGGTATGTTGTATTACAAAAAATGCATACAAAGTCATATTTGCAACAGATAGCACTCATGTTGTCTGGTACTACGCACTCTAAAAGAAAAAGGATAAAGTTATCACATTAAAACTAAAGTGATAAATACGCAAAACTTCCGTTTCCTAAAAAAAAAGCCAAACAATCTCTTGCGATTGTATGGGAACAACTACAGTGGACATTGCAGAGGAGAGTAGGAGGCAAAGCTGTGAAGGAAAATCTCATTGTACACACATACAATACATCCCGCCATAGAAAATGTATAAAGGACCGGAAGGTATAACCAAAACTAACAAAGATTCCATACAATAATAATGCAAGGATAACGCAGATATGTATATGCAGATTCATTATAGATATCCTGGCCGCACAAATAGAGTACTAGCTGTAGGACATAAAGCGTTGTATGTAGTTGCATCACTTATGCATATGGTTTAGATGCGAGGCACGATGGTTGTAAAATTTAAACAAATTTATTCATGGTTTTCCATAAGGGATAAGGGTATATTGGGTGCGTAGGTTCAAATGACCTTAAGGATCTAATGAAATTTATTATTATACATTTAAAAGTTCATAAACAATTACTTTTCTAGAAAAACATTTACAATCATATACATGTTTTTGCCAGGATTGTGAAGAAGGGTTTAGTTCTAGAGTATGAGCTAGAATTCCCTACTAGTTTAAGAGATTATAGGTAAGGTAACATAGGTATTTTGAAATGATGATTGGGTGCTCGACACATCTAAGTGTGAATCAAAAGACAGCGAGCTCTATGAATAATTTGTGAGAAAGAAGGGGTTTCTCCAGCAAAGAAGTATTTTAAAGGCAAACACGGTGGTACACGCAAATCGGGAAGACCAAAAGCCCGACGGAAAAATCAAGTGGTGGGAGACACCTCGAAACTTGGTGTCAGAGATTTAAGAATGAGAGCAGAAGATCGAGGCGCTTGGAACGCTATTCTACGTTCGGCTTGTGGAACTAATGTTCTCTCATAGCCAATTAAAGTAAAGTAAAGTATGTTTCATTAACATTATTACATTGAACTAAAATCTGATTCTCGATTATTTCACAGATCGTGAAGAATAGTCTTGTAGTTCAACTTGAATATACCTCGCAACTCAAAAAGAAAACAGTGGATAGCAATATGAATAACATACATGAGTTATATCTCAATCTTTCAGATTTTTATGAAACTCAACACCGATTTAAAATACCTTGAGGGGATGGTAGGTGCCATATATCGTGAAGATCTACTAACAAGTGCTCACTTTGCATATTGGTTATTGCAATATTAGTTTAAATTGTATGTTTATATATATTGGGTTGCCCAAAAAGTAATTGCGGATTTTTCATATAGTCGGCGTTGACAAATTTTTTCACAGCTTGTGACTCTGTAATTGCATTAATTTTTCTGTCAGTTATCGGCTGTTACTTTAAGCTTGCTTTAGAAAAAAAGTGTAAAAAAGTATATTTGATTAAAGCTCATTCTAAGTTTTAATAAAAATGCATTTACTTTCTTTTAAAAAATCCGCAATTACTTTTTGGGCAACCAATACATTTATGATAGATATATCTAGGTTAGGTTAGGTAAGGTATAAGTGGCAGTCTGCCATCAGACTCACTTAGACGTTTTCTTCGATTGTGATACCACAGGGACATAGGAAGGAAGATGCCTTCTAGTTCCTACCGTTGAATCATCCTGATCGCTTTAAAAAGCCATATAACTTGCGAATGTTCACATACGCTAAATCAGGCAAGTTCTCAAAGAAATGAGAACCTAAAGTGGAACTCCCTCTGACTGCTAGAGCGGGACACACACAAGGCATATGTTCTATAGTCTCTTCTTCTTCGATGTCCTCACAGCTTCTGCAAAAGTCGTTGGTGGCAACCTTCAGTCTGTCAGCAAGTTATCCGATTAGACAGTGACCTGTCATGACGGACACAATGACTCAGACGTCTGTTCTAGCCAGTGACAGCAAAGCTTTAGACCTCTTCAAGTGTAGATTAGGCCACATATTTTTGGAATGCTCACAGCTCCCTCTTTGTGACCGTCTTTCATTCTGTGTCCATCGAGCCTGGCCCTGAATACTTAGCTTACATGTCGCTTGAGGCATACAATTGAAAATTTTTTTGCAAAATTTTTCCGATGTACATTCCACTAAGGAACAGGGGCAAACTTCTCACATATCAATAAGTGCAGTCCAATTTAAATTTAAGCTCGATGATAAGGGGCCTCCTTTTTATAGCCGAGTCCGAATGGCGTGCAGCAGTGCGATACCTCTTTGGAGAGTTTTACATGGCATAGTACCTCACAAATGTTGCCGGCATTAGGAGGGGAAAACCACCGCTGAAAATTTTTTCTGATGGTCTCGCCAGGATTCGAACCCAGGCGTACAGCGTCATAAGCGGACATGCTAACCTCTAAGTTACGGTGGCCTCCAAGCATGAGTCATACCCGCTTTACAATTCCCTGGAATATCTCTGTGGCTCGGCACCCAGAACAAGTGAATTTTAAACTGTTCAGCCATATATAAACCAATCGTCGTTATGACATTATATCCTAGCTATTCCACCACTTCCTTAATTGCAAGGATCTCCGATTGACACACGACTATTATGACTAGTTCTAGATCTTTAGAGTACACCCCAAAACCCACCTGGTCGTTTAGTTTGGGAACATTCGTACAGAAGTATATGTGACTTATTTTACCAGTTCCAATCGGTTCTATCAGGAATAGTAGTACAGTACTTTTTATCAAAACGCGGCTCAAGTAGGGTGTAATCCACACTGCCTGGAACATCCAACATTGTATCAAGGATAACACAGTTTCTGTAGCCGCCACATGATCAAATACAAAGTTCCCTTAGCCCTACACCAGAGGTCGCAGCAAATTGTCGATCCACAATGCTCACATGCATTAAATGTAGATATAACTAAAATAGGCTAATTTGTATACCCTACACCACCACTTTGGTACAGGGTACTAAAACACTGTGCATTTGTTTGCAACCCTAAGAAGGAAAAGAGCTAGACCAATTGATAAGTATACCGATCGGCTTAGAATCATTTAATGATTCGATTAAGCTATGTCCGTCGGTTCTCTGTCCGTATGTCAGTCCACGTATTCTTGTGATCAAGGTATAGGTCGCATTTTATGTCCGATTGTCATGAAATTTTGCACAAGTCCCTTTTTCTTGCCAAATACGGGATGAATCGGTCTTTAACCTGATATAGGTTAGGTTGAAAAGAGGGTGCAGATATTAATCCGCCTCATGCCACTATGGACATACACATAAGCCAGTAATCGGCTTATTGTGCGCTCTAAAGACTATAAAGTAACCTCTAAAAAGAAAACTTTAAGTTAGGAATTCCGTGCTACTTACAAAATTCTTTATTGTTTTCAATGCCACTCCCCTAAGTTGGTTCATGTCTGATATTGTGTCTCCACCTAAATACCGGTATCTGTTGGACAAGAAATCCGGGCAATGAAAAAGGAAATGCTCCAACGTCTCATCATCTTCCCCGCATGCCCTACACATGCTATCACTTGCCGCACCGATTTTACATAAGTGAGCTCGTAGACCTTTGTGTCCCGTTATGATACCAATAGCTATATTGACCTCCTTCTTGCTTTCTTTTAGTAATAGCCTCGTCTTCTCACGATCTGGATCCCCCCATAGGATTTTCGCCGTCCTACCGATCGTTTCGCTGTTTCACAGTGTATCATGCGTGTGTGTCGCCCACTCCCTTAACTCGGACTGCTCGACCCGAAAGCCTTCGATTAACCAAGTTTATTGACGGCAGTCCTGTGGCCTTCACCGCCAAATCGTCTGCCCCTTCATTCCCCCTTACTCCTTTATGGCCCGGCACCCAAACGATGCGGATTTTCCCATCCTCAGAGAAGACGTTAATCTCATTCTTACGCTGCAAGACGGTTCGTGATCTTACCGTCCTGGTTGTTATTGCCCTTATGGCAATTTTACTGTCGGTAAAGATATTCAGACTCGACGTCCTCGCATTAGCACCACTTCACGCATTCCGTGATCGCCCGAATTTCCGCCTGCAGGACCGTATTATGGTCAGGCGGTGTAAAACAGATCTCAGTCCCTGGGTTCTCAAAGTAGACCCCCAGGCCCACTTTTTCATCCAGCTTTGTTCAACCGTGTAACATGATCCTCCAGATGGCAATACTAAGGTTCCGTCAATCCAAGACTGAGCCGATGGCAGCAGTGCCTCGCACTCGACTTCAAGGATCATCTCAGATATCCGATCGGAAACCTTTTCCCTTCCTTCCAGGTTTCCTATCGTCGCCTCGATTATACCGAGATAGTATGATCTGATCCTATACTCAATCCATTCTCCCATCGCCTTAAGTCTCATAGCCTCAGTGGCTGCCTCACACTTAATCTGCATGTCAATGGGTCGGATATCTAGAATAGTCTCCAGTGCCCTAGTGGGCGTGGTCCTCATCGCTTCGCCTATGTCAAGACAACATGTTCTCTGAACCTGTTGTATGGTCCTTATGTTACACTTTTTCTCCATAGCAGTCCACCAAACTACTCAGGCGTAAACAAGTATTGGTCGAATCACGCTCCTGTAGACCTAGTGAACTATCCTCGGACTCAGGCCCCATTTCGAGCCTACGGCCCGTCTACATAGTACCCAACATCTGTAAGCCTTCTCAATTCGCTCCTGAATGTGACACTTCCAATTCAGTTTCCAATTCGTGATCTTGGACAGATCACACCTAAGTATTGGACCTTGTCAGATATTGAAATCGTCTTATTGAGGAAACGTGGTGCGTTAAATTGGCCCACCTTCGTCTTCCTCGTGAACAGGCATATTTCAGCCTTCTCTGGATTAACATTTAGACCTCTGTGTCTAGCCCAGTCATATGCCATATGCAAGACCCTTTCGGCCCTTCTGCATAGCTGGTTCGGATCCTTACACCTTTGAAGTACTAAAACATCGTCTGCGTAGTAATCTGGCTCAAATCCTTCCTCAGTCAGCATCCGTAATAGGTCATTTATGGTGGTCACCCATATGAGTGGCTATAAAATGCCCCCTGTGGCGTGCCCTGTGCCACTTTCTCCCTTATATTTATGCCATGGGAAACACAATTTATCCACCTGTTCTTTAGCATATGGTTTATCCAGTCTCTAAAGACCGGGTCCACCCGGTACTGGTCTAAGGATTGAATCAGTGTGTCGGTCCGCACATAGTTAAAAGCCCCTTCGATGTCAATGCATACCGCCAGTGTATACGATTTGGCTCCGAAGGACTCTTCTATTTTGTGCACATTCTCGTGCAGGGCAGTCTCCACCGACCTTCCCTTGACATAGGCATGCTGTTTGTATATGAGCAGTTCGCTGGATGTCCTACTCTTTATCAAGTTGTCCACAATACGTTCAATGGTTTTGAGTAGAAAGTACGTAAGGCTTATAGGTCTGAAGGCCTTTGGTCTCATATTATGCATTGCAGGGCTTAGATATAAATTCCACCCTTTCGGAGTATATGCAAGTTCCAGGCACGCTGTCAAAAAATTGGCCAGGTTAGGCGCCAGATAGTCTGCCTCTTTCTGTAGTAACGCCGGAAATATTCCTTCAGGTTCGGGTGATTTAAATGGTTTTAAGCTCCTCACCATAAATTCTGTAAATATAAACCTTCAATCAACATCATTATTCCAAGATTCCGGTGCCTCCTACCAGTCTGAGTTCCTTCGCATCTTGTGGAAAATGGGTTTTCATCAAAAGCCTCAACATGTCCTCCGTTGTCTCTGCTCTCACTCCCATGTCGTCTACTAAGTTTCAGTTTGGACACAGGTTTTTGAGATAAATTTTTTATACCTTCCACCATAGGATGGGGGTTTACTAATGTCGTTTGTAACACCTAATATGCGTCTAAGACCCCATAAAGTATTTATATTCTTGATCGTCGTGACATTTTAAGTCGAACTAGCAATGTCCGTCCGACCGTCTGTCCGTCCGTCTGTCTGTCGAAAGCACGCTATCTTTTGAAGGAGTAGAGCTAGCCGCTTGAAATTTTGCACAAATACTTCTTATTTGTGTAGGTCGGTTGGGATTGTAAATGGACCACATCGGTCCATGTTTTGATATAGCTGCTATATAAACCGATCTTGGTTCTTGACTTCTTGAGCCTCTACAGGGGGAAATTCTTATTCGATTTGTGCTGAGTATGGTTGAAATCGGTTCATACCATGATATAGCTGCCATTTAAACCTATCTGGGGTCTTGACTTCTTGAGCCGCTAGAAGGCACAATTCTTATCCGAGTTGGCTGAAATTTTGCATGAGGTGTTTTTTATGGCTTCCAACAACTGTGCTAAGAATAGTTTAAATCGGTTCATACCCTGATATAGCTGTCATATAAACCTATCTGGGGTTTTGACTTCTTGAGCCGCTAGAGGGCACAATTCTTATCCGATTGGCCGAAATTTTGCATGAGGTGTTTTGTTATGGCTTCCAACAACTGTGTTAAGAATAGTTCAAATCTGTCTATAACCTGATATAGCTGCTGTATTAACCGATCTTGGGTCTTGAGTTCTTGAGCCGCTAGAGGGCACAATTCTTATCCGATTTGGCTGAAATTATGCATGAGGTGTTTTGTTATGACGTTCAACAACTGTGCTAAGAATAGTTCAAATCGGTCCATAACTTGATATAGCTGCCATATAAACCTATATGGGGTCTTGACTTCTTGAGCCGCTAGATGCCACAATTCTTATCCGATTTGGCAGAAATTTTGCATGAGGTGTTTTGTTATGGCTTCCAACAACTGTGCTAAGAATAGTTCAATCGGTCCATAACCTGATATAGCTGCCATATAAACCGATCTGAGGTCTTGACTTCTTAAACTTTTAGAAGGCGGAATTCTTATCCGATGTGACTGAAATTTTGCACATGGTGTTTTGATATCACTTCCAACAACTGTGCTGAGTACGGTTGAAATCGGTCCATAACCTAATATAGCTGCCATATAAACCGATCTGGGTCTTGAATTCTTGAGCCACCAGAGGACGCAATTCTTATCCGATTTGGCTGAAATTTTGCATGAGCTGTTTTGGTATCACTTCCAATATTTATGCGAAGTATGATCCAAATCGGTCCATACCCTGATATAGCTGCCATATGAACCGATCTGGGATCTTGAGTTCTTCAGCCTCTAGAAAGCGCAATTCTCATCCGATTTCGCACAAATTTTGTACAACGGCTTCTCCCATGGCTTCAACATACGTGTGCAATACGGTTTGAATCGATCTATAGCTTGACACAGCTCCCATATAAATCGATCTCTCGATTTTGCTTCTTGAGCCCCGAATCGGACTATAACTTGATATAGGTGCTCCTCCGTCTTTATTCATTGTTCTTTGTTTGCCTAAAAAGAGATACTGCGCAAAGAACTCGACAGATGCGATCCATGGTGGAGGGTATGTAAGATTCGGCCCGGACAAACTTAGCACGCTCGTTCTTGTTTATCTTAGCGGTGTCATTAACGCTTCCGATCTGTTAGCAGAAAAGCTTCCAAATAATAATAAATTTTTTAGCGCAGTTTTGTACAAAGTCTCGGGCATGGTGGAGGATAACAAAAGATCGACCCACCCGACCGAATTAACCACGATTTAGCTTGTTTTTCCATCAAAACAAATTTCACTTGAACAACACGAAGTTATTTTTGCCAGACCTACCAATCATAATTCAAGCTAAATTCTTATCTGGCCAAAACTTTTTACGACATTTCTCTAAAGAAATATTGAATTTCAATGCCAAATAATGATGTTATTAATAAAAGAAAAAAAGAAAATAATTTGGCTTGAAATGCTTAACAGCAGGTTACCAACTCCAATAGCCGGGCATAGTTATGAGCACCATCATTTAACCTCCCAACCCTCATCCCACAATACGGATGCCAAAACAGTGATTATCGCTAACTTCGGGAACACATTGTTTTCCTTCATATGTTACAATGTTATCGCCAAAAATGAAAAACTAACGAATTGGTAAAACTTATGGTTAAGTTGGAAGTTTTCGGTAGTCGTTGTCGCTGTCGCCCATTCTGGCGGGAGCACAAAGAATGGAAGATAGAAGGAAAGAAAAACAGCACATCATAAATTATGAGACGTTTGTCGCTGGATTACGTGCTCCTTGCTCATATACCCGCACACACATAGACGCGGGCATGAAAGGACGCATTTTGTGAACGAAAAGAGATGCATTGCCAAACAAATACTCCTTGAACGACCTATAATCACAAAAAGGAAAAATGAAAAATTTATTGGAAAAGGAAAAAAGAAATATATTGCCAACAACACATGTGTTGCGATGGACTAACACCAAGTCTAACACCATTCCAAAAACGAAGTCATTCCTCCTTCCACTTGCAGGCTATTAAGCACAGTGGAATTACGGTAACATTAAGAGTTGGTAGAGTGCTTCTGGGTCAGAAACTTTCATTGTTATAAAAGAACAATCTGGCAATACAGTGAACAAAAATATGGTGAATCGTCTACAATGTTGGTACCAGCATTTTTCGATTTTGTTGATTTTGAGTATTCGTTGGAGCCGTATTGATTTTTCTAAGTAAGAGACTTGATTTTTCTAAGTAAGAGACTTTAATAGTAAAGATGATACTTAGGTATAGACTAAATAGGATTTCCTTTTTAGGTTATGGATTCTTTGAAGACATGTCTGAGTAAGAGGATGTGAATATTCCTTAAAATTGGTGGATTCTTTAAAACGATCGAAGCCGATTACTTACTTAGGTGTATGTCTATAGTAGCGTGGGGCGGATTAATATCCGCACCCTCTTTTGAACCTAACCTTAAACGGCGTCGCTGATTTAGCGGTAGCAAGGAAAAGCGTGCTAAGTTCGGCCGGGCCGAATCTTATATACCCTCCACTATGGATCGCATTTGTGGAGTTCTTCCGGTATCTCTTTTTAGGTAAACAATGGATAAAAGAAAATAATTGCTATGGTATTGGAGCTATATCAAGTCATGGTCCGATTCGAAGACCATAATTGATTTGAATGTTGAAGACCATAGTAGAAGCCATTGTGTAAAATTTCCGCCAATTCGAATAGGAATTGCGGCCAGGGGATCAAGAAGTACAACAAGCAGATCGGTTTTTATGGGAGCTGTATCAGGCTATTGACCCATTCAGACCATATTTGACAAGTATATTAAAGGTCATGGGAGAAGATGTTGTACAGAAATTCAGCCAAATCTGATATTAATTGCGCCCTCTAGATGCTCAAGAAGTCAAGATCCCAGATTGGTTTAAATGGCAGATACGAATCAGGATACGAACCGATTCTAACCATATTTGGCACATTTGTTGGAAATCGTGCAAAATTTCAGCCAAATCGGATAAGAATTGCACCCTCTAGTGACGAAAGAAATCAAGGTTCAAGATCGGTTTATATGACAACTATATCATGTTATGGGCCGATTTAGACCATACTTAGCATAGTTTTTGGAAGTCATAACAAAACACCTCATGTAACATTTCAGCCCAAGCGGACAGGCATTTCGCTCTCTAGAGGCTCAAGAAATCTAAACCCTGGATCGGTATATATGACAGCTATATCAGGTTAAGGACCGATTTGAACCATACTCAGCACAGTTGTTGGAAGTCATAACAAAACACCTCAAGCACAATTTCAGCCAAACCGGATGAGAATTGCGCCCTCAATTGGCTAAAGAAATCAATATCCAAGATCGGTTTATATGGCTGCAATATAAAAATATGGACCGATATGGCATTTACAATCCCAACCGACCAACACTTACACGAAGTATTGGTGCAAAATTTCAAGCGGCTATCTTAACTTCTTCGAAAGTCAGTGTGCTTTCGACAGACAGACGGACGAACATGGCTAGATCGACTAAGAATGTCAAGACGATCAGGAATATATTGGTTGCCCAAAAAGTAATTGCGGATTTTTCATATAGTCGGCGTTGAAAAATTTTTTCACAGCTTGTGACTCTGTAATTGCATTCTTTCTTATGTCAGTTATCAGCTGTTACTTTTAGCTTGCTTTAGAAAAAAAAGTGTAAAAAAAAAGTTTAAAAAAGTATATTTGATTAAAGATAATTCAAAGTTTTATTAAAAATGCATTTACTTTCTTTTAAAAAATCCGCAATTACTTTTTGGGAACCTCAGACGAATATTCCGATGAGTTACAAACAGAATGACAAATCGGACTATAACCTGATACAGCTCCCATATAAACCGATTTCTCGATTTGACATCTTTAGCCCCTTGCAGCCCCAATTTTTGTCCGATTTAGCTAGAATCGTGTGGTGTTCTAATAACTGTGCTAAGTACGGTCCAAATAGGTCTATAACCTCATATTGATCCCTCGTAAACCGGTCTTTCGATTATCCTTTTTCGATTCATAGAAGCTTTAATTTTTGCTGGTTTGATGGAAGTTTGGTATGTGGAATAAAATTATGCCCTCCAACAAAATTTATTTTGTATAAATTTTTAGCTGAATCCATGGTGGGTTCCCAAGATTCGGCCCTGCCGAACTTAGCACGCTCTTACTTGCTGTTTTTTGGTATTACAATGGACTAAAATGTCTGAAATGAGTCCGATTGCAGCCTTCTACTACAGGGTGATTTTATAGCTATTATCTTTTTGACAAGACTGTCAAAATCTTCAGTTTCCTCTTACAAACGAACAACGCTTGAAAATTATTGAATTTTATTATCAAAATACGTGCCCTCTTAAGAAAGTAGTAATAAGGGCAAGCTGAGAAAGTCTCAGACTAAATTCCGGGTAGAATTCTGCAGCTCCATGGCCTCTAGGCTAAGGAAGATTCTGTCCTCAAGACCTATTACGGTGGGGTATATTCGAAAGTCAGAGAGTGTATGGAATATGTCTAATGAGGAAACACTAGAACTACTCGTTGATACACATTTCCCGGGAAATTCTCCACGGACAACGTGGCGCCAACGTGGGTGGTATGCATTCGTCGGAGGTTATTAGGGAAAGTGTATCCGAGCCGAAAACCCTTTGGGCGATAAGAAGTTTCGACTCGTATAAATCGCCAGGATCTGATGATGTATCACCGATTGAATTACAAGCTATGTCTGATACACTGGTTACTTGGCTTTGGAAGATATACTCTGCTTGTATCTACATATCATATATATGTACCTGTGGGATGGAGGGACACAAAGGTCATTTTCATTCCGTAAGCAGGAAAACCTTACCACATGAAGGCGAAAAATTTTCGCCCTATTAGTCTGTCATCCTTTATGCTGAAGACTCTTCAGAGGTTGACAGAAACATATCTTGGGGTAAAAATCCCTGGAGATCGCCTGTCATGTCCGCAGCGTGCATTTTGTACAGGCTCATCTACTGAAACAGCCCTTCACAACCTAGTCGGCTACATAGAGGGTTCTCTCGCTATCAAGGAATATACAATGGTAGCATTTCTTGACATTGAAGGTGCTTTCAATAATACAAAACCGATGTCATTCATGAAGTAATTGGAGTTTCTAGGCATCAACTCCACCGTAAGAAAGTTTATTAATAACTTGCTTACTAAAATATGCAATACGGCAGGCTTGGGATCTAAAAAAAAATGGGGCAGCAGCGAAACACCTCAAAAATGTGCGCTGTCTCCTTAACTTTGGAATGTAGACATAAGACATTTATTTTTGTCTCTGCAAGAAGAAGGTGTAAAAGTTGTCGCGTATGCTGATGACGTGGCAATTGCGGTTTGGGGAAAATTTCCCAGCACTCTAAGAGATATACTTCACGAAGTTCTATGTGCAACAGTGAACTGGGCTACCGAAAGTTGTCTAGGTATAAATCCGTGCAAGAAAGATGTAGTTCTTTTTAGCAGGATATACAAGTTGCCTACAGTTGCACCTGTCTTCTTGGATGTTGAGAATGTTCCATTTACAGAAAGCGAAAAATACATGCGTGTTTTGCTGGACTGGAAATTGGAAAAATCCAACATTTTGGAAAGGGCAAGAAAGTCAATTCTTGCCCTACACACCTGCAAGAGAACCACTGCCAAAATTGGGGGTTTAGACCGCGAGTCATGCATTGGGTATATACTGCAGTTGTCAGACCTATAATGCTATATGGTGCTGTGGTCTGGTGGACGGCGCTTCAAAAATCCACCTACTGTTCAATAGTCAACCGAATCCAAAGGATGGCTTGTATGTGCATCACTGTCGCTTTGGGAGTGATAAAGTCTGATGCAATAAATGCCTCAGGACATTGTGGCTATATAAATTGTTGCGACTCCTGGTCATGTGACGGCTGCGGACACTGTATTATCCTTGATACCATATCCGATGTGCCAGGCAGTGTGGATTACACCCCACCTGAGTCACTTTTTGATCAAAAGTACTGAACCACTATTCCTGATAGAACCGATTGGAACTTCGATGTCTCTGGTAAGAAAAGTTACATAGACTTTTATACGAATGGTTCAAACTAAACGACCTGGTGGGCTTTGTGGTGTACTCTTAAGATCTAGAACTGGTCATATCAAAAAGGTTACCCGACCATTGCAGTGTGTATCAAGCGGAGATCCTGGTAATTAAGGAAGAAGTGGAATGGCTAAGATATAATGTCATTACGACGATTGGCATAAATATCTTCTTTGGCAGTCAGGCTGCCATTCAATCCCTGGAGAAAGTATTTCTGAACACAAAAACCTCCCTTGACTGTCGCAGATCTCTCAATGAGATGGCTAAACAGTTCAAAATTCACCTGTTCTGGGTGCCGGGCCACAGATATATCCGAGCTTGCGAGACTAGGAACTACCTTACACTTTCCAGGGAAACTGGAATTTGTGAGTTTGCGTCTAGCGACATGCAAGCTAAGTTTTTAGAACCAAGACCGAAGGACAACGAATGATTGATGGTCACACATGGATGTGGCTTACTATAGACTTGAAGAGGTCTACCGCTTCGCTGTTACTACCTTATACAGACGTCTCACTCATTGTGTCCATAATGACAGGTCGCTGTCTTATTGGAGAACATGCTGACAGACTGAAGGTTGCTAGCAATGACTTTTGTACAAGCTTTTAGGACATGAAGAAGAGACTATAGCACAGCTTTTGTGTATGTGTCCCGCGCTGGCAGTCAGAAGGAGTTTCTCTTTATGTACTCATTTTTTTAAGAATCTGTCTGATTTAGCGGATATGAGCATTCGTAAGTTGTTGGGCTTTTTAAAGCGCTCTGGATGGTTCAACTGTAGGAACTTGAAGGCATCTTTCTTCGTCTGTGCTTGTGATATAACAATGAACGAAAACGCGTAAGTAAGTCTGGTGGCAGACTGCCACATAAACCTAACCTAACCTAACCTTAGAAGGAAAATCGCTCTGAAAAAGCTAATCAAACTAAAATGTTTTCAAAATAATTTTTTTTTTTCAATATTTTCCACTGTTCAAGAGTGTGGTAAGGCCCATCACCCATTTATCCTTTTAAGAGTTGGCAGGGCAAGAGGGACCTCCTTGCATGGGGTTGAGAAGACAAGTCAGAAAAAAATGATGTATAATTTCTTATGTGATTTCTTTTCTATTTCGATTCGTTTTTTTTTTGTTTCTTCTTCGTTTGCTGAGCCTTTGTTGCTGTGGCTATGGCTGTTGTGTTGGGGTGGAGAAGGGAAAAAGTGGATTTCTCTTATTTACTTATCCCATGGCAAGTGTAATAGTTAGTGGCAACAAATTTACACCAGCTGCGACCTTTGACAAGATTGAAACTTAAACATAAAAAATCGCCAAATCACCCCCAACACGATGGGTTATACCCTCCCCTCACCACTGTTCATCATATCCCTTTATCGCTTCAGTACCCGCTCAAGCCACTGAGATAATCAGCTTAGCACCAGACCAAATGCAACCCCCTCAGTCGCAAGTGTAAAAAAAGTGTGTAAGTACTTTAATACTTTTGGAAAAAAATAATCTTTCTACGCTAGAGAGAAAAGTTTCTTATGCAGACAAGAGAATACAAATTGGAGATAAATTTCAAAAAAATAAATTCAAATATCTGTTTGGATATGTGGGATGTTTGATAATTTGCAGTTGCCTAAGATTTGTCTGTTCGATGTAGTGACAAATCTCTGGGAGCCTAATATTTTTCCAAATTTTGGACAGTGTATGTGGCAAGTTAGGCACAAGAAGTTGGTGACTAAACCAAAGTTTGGTAGTGCCATATTTTTAGAATTATTGATAGTAGGGTTTGGATATAGAGTTCCCCATTTTTTGTGTCCGAAAGGGGGATCGGGCCCTTCCCTTTAACACAATTTTCAAAAACGCCAGATCTTGGCGATGGTTGGACCGATTTAGGAAATTTGGTTTGCACGCTTATGATAACCCAAAAACACGAAATTGGTGTAAAACTTTGGGGTCCAGTAATCTGCTGGAACTCCCCTTCCCAAAACGCTCCCAAATGCACATGTTTACATATTGCGAAAATATGGATATCAAATGAAATGTATTTAAGAATAGAGTTCGAACTTGATATAACAATTTTACCCAAAGCTTCGGGGGCCCGCCGACCCCCAAAAACCGCCCAAAAATTACAAGTTTACCGATTTGGGCTATATGGGTATCAAAGGAGGTCAGCATGTCCGGTTATGACGCTAAACGCCTGGGTTCGAATCCTGGCGAGTCCATCAGAAAAAATTCAACGGTGGTTTTCCTCTCCTAATGCTGGCAACATTTGTGCGGTACTATGCCATGAAAAACTTCTCTCCAAATAGTTGTCGCACTGCGGACTCGGCTTTAAAAAGGAGACCCCTTATCATTGAGCTTAAACTTGAAACGGACTGCACTCATTGATATGTGAGAAGTTTTCCCTGTTCCTTAGTGGAATGTTCTTGGACAAAATTTGCAATTTTTGGTTATCAAATGAAAGGTAATTTTAATGTCCATAACTCCTCTTGGCTTTCCCATTCGGGACATATGACTCCGGAGGGTCAATACGCCTAGCTATTCGCCGCGCAGAGTGGCCTGATGCAACTAGTGAATGAACCGACACACATTTCATGTGTCGAAGGGCACCAACATAATACTCTTGACCTATTCTTAACTTCACACCCGGAGAAGTATGAAGTTAATGTCCTTACGCCTCTTGCTAATTCCGATCACTGCACCATTTCTGCGACCCTTTCGTATTCTGCTCTTCGCGCCGCCTCTTCCCCAGCCCCGAAGCGGTAAATTTTTGTATACGAAAGAGTACGTTGGGCTGAGCTCAACGAATTTTTCCAGCATTTTAATTGGAAACTTTGTTTTCTAAACGGTGACGTAAATGCTGCTGCCGAAATGGTGCATCAAAAAAATATAAATAGGAATGAGATCGTTTATTTCGACTGAGAATTTATCGGGTAAATCAAAAGATAAAATTTGGTTTAGCAGAGATGCTGTCAGAGGATCCATTTAGAACTTGGCGTCTGAACAAATATGCCAATACCTAAATGCTGCGCAAACAGGCAAGAACTTCACTTCTTCGTGCCAAAGTTATTGCTTCTCCCCGGGGGAAGCAAGAGCTTTTGGTCATTCGTAAAAAGAGTAAAGGGCAACCCGTCAGCAATCCCAACTCTTGTTAATGATGATCAGGAATTCACTGACCCGGATGATAAAGCTAACCTACTGGCTGAAATGTTTGCAGGAAATTCTTCCTTGCCGTTTAGCAATCAATTACTCTCCGTGATTGATCGTGTACCTAGCTCGATGCCTCAGATATTCTTTCGAACACGTGGAGTTAAAAGGGTTCTTGCAAATCTCGACGGTAGTAAATCTCCGGGCCCGGATGGTATATCAACACACATGTCCTTTGTAAGTGTTCTTCGACGCTTGCTCGTCCACTACGAAATATTTTCAACCTTGTTTGCCGTGTGGGAGTTTTTCCAGCGCGTTGGAAGGTTACGAACGTTTAGCCCATCCCCAAAAAAGGTGGGGCGAACAACCCTGCGAATTACCGGCCAATTGCGATATAATCCGCGCTCTTCAAGGTTATGGAGAGTATGGTTAACCATCATCATGTCAGATACTTAGAGTCCTTGTCAGATACTTAGAGTCATCTTGTCAGATACTTAGTGTCTTAGCGATAGACAGTATGGATTCCGCAGAAATGGCTCTACGGGAGACCTAATGGCAGTTTTGTCGGAACAATGGAGTCGCTCTATCCACCAATTTGGTGAGAGGTCGTGGCTCTGGATATCTCCAAGGCATTTGATAGGGTCTGGCACGGTGCACTTTTATCAAAGCTTGTCGCTTTTGGAGTAGGTAATAGGTTAGGTAAGATTGAAAAGAGGATGCAGATTATAATCCGCCCCATGCCACTATAGACATACACATATGCCAGTAATCGACTTGTTGTGCGCTCTAAAAACTATAAAGTAACATGTAAAAAGAAAATTTTAAGTTAAAAATTCCGTGCTATTTACAAAATCCTTATTTGTTTTCAATGCCACTCCCCTAAGTTGGTTCATGTTCGATATTGTGTCTCCACCTAAATACCGATATCTGTTGGACGCGAAAGCCGGGCAATGACAAAGGAAATGCTCCAACGTCTCATCATCTTCCCCGCATGCCCTACACATGCTATCACTTGCCGCACCGATTTTACATAAGTCAGCTCGTAGTCCTATGTGCCCCGTTATAATACCAATAGCTATACTGACTTCCTTCTTAATTCCTTTCAGTAATAGCCTCGTCTTCTCACGATCTGGATCCCCCCATAGGATTTTCGACGTCCTACCGACCGTTTCGCTGTTCCACAATGTTGCATGCGCATTCGTCGCCCACTCCCTTCACTCGGTCTGCGTCGATCCGAAAGGCTTCGGGTTAACCAAGTCCTATAGCCTTCACCACCAAATCGTCTGCCATTTCATTTCCCCTTATTCCGTTATGACCCGGCACCCAAACGATGTGGATTTTGCCACCCTCAGAGAAGGTGTTAATATCCTTCTTACACTCCAAGACTGTTCGTGACCTTACCGTCCGGGTTGTTATTGCCCTTATGGCAATTTTCCTTGCGTTAGCATTACACCACTTCACGCATTCCGTGAAGGACCGTATTATGGTCAGGCAGACTAAAACATATCTCAGTCCCTGGGTTTTCAATGTAAACCCCTAGGCCCACTTTGTCCTTTAGCTTTGATCCATCCGTGTAACATGATCTTACAGATAGCAGTACTAGGGTTCCGTCAATCCAAGACTGTGCCAATGGCAGCAGTGCCTCGCACTCGACTTCAAGGTTCATCTTAGGTATCGGAAGCGTAACCTCTTGCATTCCTTCCAGGTTTCCTATTGTCGCCTCGATTATACCGCGATGGTATGAGCTGCTTCCATCCTCAATCCATTCTCCCATCGCCTTGAGTCCCATAGCCTCAGTGGCTGTCTCACAATTAATCTGTATGTCTATGGGTCCTATATCTAGAATAGTCTCCAGTGCCCTAGTGGGCGTGGTCCTCATCGCTCCGCCTATGCCAAGGCAACATGTTCTCTGAACCTGTTGTATGGGTTTTAAATTGCAATTTTTCTCCATAGCAGTCCACCAAACTACTGAGGCGTAAGTAAGTATTGGTCTAATCATGCTCCTGTAGAGCCAGTAGACTATCCTCGGATTCAGGCACCTTTTCGAGCCTACAGACCTTCTACATAGTGCCCAACATCTGTGAGCCTTCTCAGTACGCTCCTGAATGTGACACTCCCAATTCAGTTTCCTGTCCAAGATCACACCTAAGTATTTGACCTTGTCAGATATCGAAATCGTCTTATTGAGGAAACGTGGTGCGTTAAATTGGCCCACATTCGTCTTCCTCGTGAACAGGCATATTTCAGTCTTATCTGGGTTAACATTGAGACCTCTGGGCTTAGCCCAGTCATATGCCATATGCAAGACACTTTGGGCCTTTCAGCATAGCTCGTTCGGATCCTTACCCCTTAGAAGTATTATAACATCGTCTGCAAAGCAGACGGGTTCGAATCCTTCCTCAGTCAGCATCCCTAATAGGTAATTTATGGTTATATTTATGCCATGGGACAATTTATTCACCTGTTCCTTAGCATATGGTTTATCCAGTCTCCGAGATAAACCGGGTCCACCCGGTACAGGTCTAAGGATTGGATCAGTGTGTCGGTCCGCACTTTGTTAAAAGCCCTCTCGATGTCAATGCATACCGCCAGTGTGTGCGTTTTGTCATGGAACGATTCTTCTATTTTATGCACAACCTCGTTCAGGACAGTCTCCACCGACGTTTCGTTGCCATAGGCATGCTGTTTTTATGTCATACTCTTTATCATGGTATTCACAATGCGTTTCATGGTTTTGAGTAGAATGGACGTAAGGCTTATAGGCCTGTGGGCCTTTGGTGTCGCATTACTTGCTTAGCCGGGCTTGGGTATAAACACCACCCTTGCCTCCTGCCAGGCTTTCGAGGTATATACAAGTGAACATTTTGGCCAGATGAGGCGCCAGATAGTCTGCCTCTTTCTGTAGTAACGCCGGAAATATTCCATCAGGTCTGGGTGACTTTAATGGTTTGAAGCTCCTGAAGGATTCCTTCACCATAAATTCCGCAATTATAAGCCTTCGATCAACGTCATTATTCCAAGATGTCGGTATCTCCGTGAGTCCCGTCGTATCCTGTGGAAAAAGGGTTTTCATCAAAAGTAAATACGGATATAAATTATTTTCAAATTACGATAATTTTAAATGGGGGCCGAAGGAACTTAACGGTGTAACATTGGGCCAGCAAGATTGTATATAAAATAATATACTCGTATGATCCTAATTCTTCTACCTCCACTTGTTTCTCCACCCTCGTTATACCAAACTTATGAATCGCTTTGTCACTTCACCGCTCATGGGTGAAAAAGAAAAACAATCATACCAACGTTCTATTAGATTTTTGGCTCTAAAGGATCTCACAAAGTCATCTTTTAGTTGTATGACAAATGTGAAAACTTCAAAGTTTTTATTGTATTCAATGTCTGGTATTGAAAGTTGACATATTTCAATGGCAAATTATTTAAGAAGAACAAAATGTCTTTGTAATGTGATTTTTATATCTGTGTCTCTTAATAAGACTCATTTGATGTTGTGAATTTGAAGTACTGCTGTTGGATAGAATAATTGTGCCCAGACATTAATTAAGTGTATGTTAAGTTTCTCTAAGTGCTAACATATCTAAATCATTTGTATGCGGTTCATTGGTTTGATTTATTGTCGTGTAGTATGACTAGAATGAAGAGGCTTACCCGAAGAAAGTCATTGAACTGATGTCGAGTACTTTGTTAATCAAGTATTTTTATTAGGAACAGAAAATCTAAATTATGCCGGAAATCCATACTATAGGTCTCGGCAACCTGCCATTTCCCATCGCGATGTGGATCTAAGCAACAGATTCTACTTAAAGAAAATCTTTTTTAACCTTCTAATCAAGCCTAGTACCCGTGAAGTCCAAAATATGCCAAACTGACAAGTATGATATATTGAGATCAATGTTAGATTAAACTTTTGTGGCAGTCTGTAATCAGACACACTTAGAAATTTTAGTTCATTGTCATGCCGCAGGAACAAGAGAAGAAATGGTCTTTGTAGCTGCCACCGTAGAACCAGCCAGATCGCTTTGATAGCCCCAAAGTTCAAAATCTTTCTGCTGCCCAGTGCAGGAAGTGTATACAGTATTTGTTCCTTTGTTTTCTCTTCTTACTTACTTTACTTTACCTTAATTGGCTATGACAGAATATATGTTCCACTGGCCGAACATAGAATGGCGTTCCAAGCGCCTCGATCTTCTGCGCTCATTCAAAAATCTCTGACACCAAGTTTCGAGGTGTCTCCCATCACTTGATCTTTCCGTCAGGCTTTTGGTCCTCCTGGTTTGCGTGTACCATCGTGTTTGCCTTCAAAAGACTTCTTTGCTGGAGCTTCTTCATCCATTCTGACAACATGACCTAGCCAACGCAGCCGTTGTATTTTGATGCATGTAACTATGCTATCGTCATCATACAGCTCATACAGCTCGTGGTTCATACGTCACCTATATTCTCAATTATCCCAAACTAGTCCATATATTTTACGAAGGATCTTTCTCTCAAATACTCCAAGCACTGCCTCATCTGCCATATAAAAGCACGGGTAGTATCAGTGTCTTGTATAGTGTGACCTTCGTCTGTCGAGAGGTGGCCTTGGCAAACAGATGCTACTACTGGCAAACAGATGCTACTACATCCAAAGTAGCATCTGTTTGCCAGTATTATATTTCGCTTAATCTCAAAACTGGTGTCATTCGTTTCGGTTACGGCGGTGCCGAGGTAGATAAAGTTACTGACTCTCTCAAAGTTGTGGTTCTCAACTTTCTCCATTTTCTTTATCTGTTCGATTGTGCAAGGCATTTTGGGGGTTGAAACCATCCATTTCGTCTTATATCCATTTACTTCCAGACCCATTTCACTGACTCTCTTTCGATTCTTTCAAAGTTTTCTCTTCTACGACATCTTATACAGCTTCTGCTGCGTTAAACATACTTTTAACGAGGCTTATAAGCCAGCCATGACACACAGAGACAGCTGAATCTTCCTTATTGTAAAGGAAGCCGTGAGAAGCTTCTTACCCAATTAAGTCAATTGGATCTCATGAAATATTTCGGGCGTTACTACAGAGGGAGGTGGACTACCTGGAAGGAGGCAAGGATGGTATTTTTACCCAATCACGACAAGGCAAGGCAAATTATGCGACACCAAAGGCCTACAGACCCATAAGTCTTTCACCCTTTCTAATCTCAATTATGGAATGTATTGGGAATACCATGATAAGGAGTAGGACATCCAAAGAATTACTCTAATACAAATATAATGCCTATATTAATGGAAGGACGGTGGAGGCTACCTTGCACTAGATTGTGCATAAAATAGAAGAATCCTTCGAAGCCCTTATGAACACCTTGATTTGTTGGTAAAATGATAAGTATTCATTTATTCTTCTAAATCATTTTCATCCTCCTTAATGTAATTCCCATCCGATAAAATCCACTTATGCCAACATTTTTTCCACTTAGACTCGAAACGAGTTCCTCGGAGTGGTCTCTTGAGTTTTGGAAATAGTCAGAAGTCACGCGGAGTCAGGTGAATACGGTAGTAATAAAACGATATTCATCACATTGAAATTGAGCGAGATCGAGATTGGCCTTTTGTAAGCCCAAATGTTTTACATAGTCCGTCTAATATTCCAATCATTTCAGTATGGTTTCTAATAGTCAATCGACGATTTTTAAGCAATAAGTTCTTCACTTCATTGACGTGTTGGTCATCTGTCGATGTCGATGGTCGTTATCAACACACACACTTACAAACATTTTCCTGCGATATGGTAGACTCACCAAAGACCTTCTGCAACATCCGCAACGTTTCTGCAGCCGAAATTTTCGCAAAATTCCACAAACAAAATTTTATGGCACTTCCCTGCTCAATTAAATCCGACATTGTAAAAATTGAAAAGTGTACTCCTGGCCGTTCGGCAAACACGAGCGTAAATATGTTACAGATAATGATATTAACATGAAATTTGGCCAAGATGTTGCAACTCAACTCAAGAAATAGCCCGAAATGTTAAGCCCGCGTAGTTAAAATTGAAAATTCGTCTCACTTTTTGTCGTCACAGATATTGTCCATTTTTTCTCTTAGACTCAACGGTTTTGTGAACCGTCAATAATGCGGTCATTGTTTGTCCCTTGGTATGGTTGTAGAACATTCCGACTTATGATTGTAATTTAATCCTTCTCAGTTAGTCAAATTCCTGACGAAACTTTGTGTTGAATACTCTGGGACTTTTAAGTGATGTACCATTAAATATTACTTTGATGATGTACAACAAATGAAATAAGCTCCCCAACCACTTAAATTTTTCCAAGATATCGTCTTGTTATTGCATTTGGGATAATGAGTAAGCTTTTTCTAAAGCTTCAACAAATTGTTCCTTAGTACTAAACTCAAAACCATTACTAAGTATCTTTTTTTTGTGTAAAAAGAAGAACTTCAAAAATCTCATTTCCTAAAATTAACAAAATAACATTCAATGCTTTTTGCAACTCATCACCCAACTTGTACTCATGACCAAACTTCTGCTCATTGTTGTTAACTTCCGCCCAAAAGAAAAAAATTGCTAATTACCCTGTTCAATGTTGAACAAAAATTCCTAATCATTGTCATGGTAACTACAATTCATTATTCATGCAAAGGAACACGCATTTGAAATTAAGTTTCGTTTTAAACCGCGAAGCGCTTTCCCGAAACCAACATTCATTACGAAAATAAATCTTCTGCAAATGATAACGTCCATATCCAATGTTCAATGTCACTCATGTACGCTGAGTGGCATTAACATGAAAATATTCATTTTCCTGATATGCATACACAAGAAATCTCTTAAACTGTTGTGTATGGAATTGGAATTGCTAGTGTATCCTGTCGTCTATTGTGGAAATGCTCAGTGCATTGACTTTGCGAGTCCTTGTTGTCTGCGTTATTATCCGAGAAAATAATGCATTAATTATTAACGTGGTCTGTAGCAATAGCAATTGAATAAGTCATATTTGAGACGGCTTAGATGATGAACCACAACTGCCATATGCATGGGTATTTGTACTGAAGCAGCACGCAGACATAGTCTTTGTTTGTGTACACAAATTATAATCGAAGAACTTTTTGAGACTCGTCCTTCGGATATCTTTCTTCAGTGTACAGCGGGGTTTTTGTGTGGGAGAAAGTGACAAACATTTCTTTTATTGTAATCAGCTTATATCTATTATAAAACCAGTAAGGAAAGGCAAACGTCGGGCTGTGCCGACTTTATAATACCCTACACCTGGGAGTTAGGTCTAATTCTGAACCAATTTTGATGGACCTCGCCGGATGTTTTCAGATGGGTTATTAAACAATCCGTAACACATTTCGGGCAAATATATTCAACGTGTAATAACTACGGTTCACAAATGACAATATTATTGCAAATTACCCAAAATTTGATAGTCGAGAAAAGCGTTGTGCAAAATTTTGGCAAGATTAGTCAAAAATGCTCTCGCAGTGGCTCTAGAAGTGAAAATCCGGCGATATACCTTTTATGACAGCTATGTATAAATCTGAACCGATTTCCATGAAATTCACCAGTAATGTTGAGAGTCATTAGAAAATCCTTCCCGCCAAATTTCAAGAGAATAGGGTAACAAATGACCATATGATTGCAATAGTACTGCAAATTGGACGAGAATATATATATGAGAGCTATGTCTAAATCTGAACCGATTTCGAGCAAACTATATAGACATTGTGGAAGTCGTCGAGGGAAGCGTTGTACAAGATTTTGGGAAGATTGGTCAATAAATGCGCTTGCTGTGGCTTTAGGAGTGAAAATCGGGCGATATATATATATATATATATGAGAGCTATATCTAAATCTGAATCGATTTCCATGGAATTCACCAAGAGTCATTAGAAAATCCTTCCGCCAAATTTCAAGAGAATGGGTGACAAATGACCATTTCATTATATATTGCATTTTATATATTGCATTTATATATTGCATTTTACTGCAAATCGGACGAAAATATATATGGGAGCTATATTCAAATCTGAACCGATTTCTATGAAATTCATCTATAATGGCGGGAATTACACGAAAACCTTTCCTGCCGAATTTAGAGAAAATCGGTTGACAAATGACCATTTTATTGCATTATTACTGCAAATCGGACGAAAATATATATGAGAGCTATATCTAAATCGAAACCGATTTCCATGAAATTCATCTGTAATGTCGGGAATCACACGAAAACCTTTCCTCCCGAATTTCCAGAAAATCTGTTGACAAATGACCATTTTATTGCAGTATTACTGCAAATCGGACGAAAATATATATGGGAGCTATATCCAAATCTGAACCGATTTCTATGAAATACATTTGTAATGTCGAGAGTTATAAGAAAATTCTTCCTGCCCAATTTCGAGAAAATCGGTTAACAAATGACCATTTGATTGCATTATTACTGCAAATCGGACGAAAATATATATGGGAGCTATATCCAAATCTGAACCGATTTCTATAAAATTCATCTCGAATGTCCGAAACCACACGAATACCTTTCCTGCCGCATTTCAAGAAAATCGGTTAACAAATGACCCTTTGATTGCATTATTACTGCAAATCGGACGAAAATATATATGAGAGCTATATCCCAATCCGAACCGATTTTGTCCAATTTCAATAGGCTTCGTCTCTTGGCCGAAAAACATGCCCATATCAAATTTGAAAACGATCGGATGAAAATTGCGACCTGTAGTTTGTATACAAATTAACATGGACAGACGGACAGACAGACAGACATATCTAAATCGAATCAGAAAGTGATTCTGAGTCGATCGGTATATTTATCAATGGGTCTATCTCTCTTCCTTTTGGGTGTTACAAACTGATTCACTACAAACTGATTCACTAAGAGGCTGGATAAACCATATGCTAAGGAACAGGTGGATAAATTGTGTGTCGCATGGCATAAATATAAGGGAGAAAGTGGCCCAGGGCACTCCTATGGGTGACCACCATAAATGACCTATTACAGATGCTGACTGAGGAGGGATTTGAACCAGTCTGCTACGCAGACGATGTTATAATACTTCTAAGGGGTAAGCATATGACTGGGCTAGACCCAGAGGTCTCAATGTTAACCCAGAGAAGACTGAAATATGCCTGTTCACGAGGAAGACGAAGATGGGCCAATTTGAAGCACAACGTTTCCGCAATAAGACGATATCGATATCTGATAAGGTCAAATACTTAGGTGTGATCTTGGATAGGAAACTGAATTGGAAGTGTCACATTCAGGAACGTACTGAGAAGGCTCATAGATGTTGGGCACTATGTAGACGGGCCGTAGGTTGAAAATGAGGCCTGAGTCCTAGGATAGTCCACTGGCTCTACAGGAGCGTGATTACCCCAATACTTATTTACGCCTCAGTAGTTTGGTGGACTGCCATAGAGAAAAAGTGCAACGTTTAGACTATACAACAAGTTCAGAGAACATGTTGTCTAGACATAGGCGGAGCGGTGAGGACCACGCCCAATAGGGCTCTGGAGACTATTCTAGATATCCGACCTATTGACATACAAATTAAGTGTGAGGCAGCCACTACGGCTATGAGACTTAAAGCGATGGGAGAATGGATTGAGGATGGGAGCAGATCATATCATCGCGGTATAATCGAGGCGACTATAGGAAACCGGGAAGGAAGGTGAAAGGTTTCCGATCGGATACCTGAGATGAACATTGACGTCAAGTGCGAGGCACTGTAGTCATCGGCACAGTTTTGGATTGTCCGAACCCTAATATTGCCATCTGGATGATCATGTTACAAGGATGGATCAAAGCTAGAGGACAGAGTGAGCCTGGGGGTTTACATTGAAAACCCAGAGACTGAGATCTGTTTTAGACTGCCTGACCATAATACGGTCCTGCAAGCGGAGATCCCGGCGATCATGAAATGCGTGAAGTGGTGTGGTGCTAAGGCAAGGACGTCGAGTGTGAACATCTTTACCGACAGTAAAATTGCCACAAGGGCAATAACAACCAGGACGGTAAGGTCACGAACAGTCTTGCAGTGTAAGGAGGAGATTCACGCCTACTCTGAGGATGGGAAAATACGCATCGTTTGTATGCCGGGCCATAAAGGAGTAAGGGGAAATGAAAGGGCAGATGATTTGGCGGTGAAGACCAGAGGACTGCCGTCAATAAGCTTGATTAACCCGAAGCGTTTCGGGTCGACCCAGTCCGAGTTAAGGGAGTGGGCGACGGATGCGCATGCAACGTTGTGGAAACGGTCGGTAGGACGGCGAAAATCCTATGGGGGGATCCAGATCGTGAGACGACGAGGCTATTTCTGAAAGGAAGCAAGAAGGAGGTCAGTATAGCTATTGGTATCATAACAACGGGACACATAGGACTACGAGCTCACTTATGTAAAATCGGTGCGGCAAGTTATAGCATGTGTAGGGCATGCGGGGAAGACGATAAGACGTTGGAGCATTTCCTTTGTCATTGCTCGGCTTTCGCGTCCAACAGATACCGGTACTTAGGTGGAGACACAATATCAGACATGAACCAACTTAGGAGATTTTGTAAGGATTTTGTAAGTAGCACGGAATTCCTAACTTAAAATTTTCTTTTTAAAGGTTACTTTATAGTTTTTAGAGCGCACAACAAGCCGATTTCTGGCCTAGGTGTATGTCCATAGTGGCATGGGGCGGATTATATTGTATATGCACCCTCTTTTCAACCTAACCTAACCCTTCAAAATGACAGTATGCATAAGTTGTTGCGCCATGATATATCTAAAATTATATTTATTGGGTTGCCCAAAAAGTAATTGCGGATTTAGCATATAGTCGGCGTTGACAAATGTTTTCACAGCTTGTGACTCTGTAATTGCATTATTTTTTTCTGTCAGTTATCAGCTGTTACTTTTAGCTTGCTTTAGTAAAAAAGTGTAAAAAAATGTATATTTGATTAAAGTTCATTCTAAGTTTTATTAAAAATGCATTTACTTTCTTTTAAAAAATCCGCAATTACTTTTTGGGCAACCCAATAATATACATGACCTTTATTTAAAATTGGAATAAATTTGCAAAAAATATAAATTCGTAATTACCAACCATAATTATCTAAATTTTACAAGTCTTAAAGACTAACCGTTTCGGAACAAAAAAAAAATACTTTCCATAATTTAAACTATAAACCTTTGAAAGCTTTTGTTGCTATACTTAAACATTTCTACTATACCACATAAATTTACTTCTGCACATTTCTCTTGACAGTTTCTATGCAGTTCCTTAAGGGAAGCATTAACATAATTAATACGCATATTCGTCATTCATCATATACCGTATACTGTGTTCTTTTAAAATGGCCCAACTCTTTATCGGAGTGTAACAATCAGTATCGTGTCTGCTTCGCCTTTAGAATTTCACTGGTCATTCTTTTGTGCTTAAACTTATCCCAGATTTGTTACATTGATTGGCTTCGGTCCTCACCGCTCGAAAGTCGGTGTCTATCATCTAAGGAATTACATTTTGTGTGTGTGTGTGTCCAATGTCCAACCGACGAAAGGTTCGAAATGATTTGGGGTGTTTTTGCCCAAGCTAGCAACAAAATTCCTTTGACATTTATTTATTAATTAGTTGGAAACGTTACATGAAGCCAACAACAAAGGGAATAAAACCAATAAAGGAGATAGCCTTCGTCAAAGAGAAAAAGGGGGGCAGGCAACCTTACCCAAAAATCCTTAACATTGATAAGGTATTAATCGAATGAAAGGAAAAAGCCAAGTTCAGCTAAACATCACAATCGAAGCTTAGTGTTTAATATTACAAGGGTCAACGAAACTATGCCAGAATGGCGATGTAATAAAAGACGGTATTGTCGAATTTCCCTCGAGCTACATAATGGTTAGATTCATTCACAAGTAGTTAGGCAAAACTAAGGTGATGCTTAGAGAATATGTAATACGCTATATGATATGGAAAAAGCACTAGAATAATTTAGGAAACTTTTTCAATATCGATTCAGATACTTTTTCAGGTTTGCAATATCTTCAAAGAGCAACTAATGATTGTATTTCGGCTATGACGATCTACAAACGATTGGGAACCCACATCGCTTTATCTCTCTATTAAGCGGGAGTATACAGTGAGAGATAAATCTGCGAAGTCTGCTTTGAAAGATTTGGAACTTTTTCTTTCGGAAAAAATTCAAACCCTTACATGCATTTGTGATATTCTTGTTATTGATTCGTTAAAAACATCTGAGAAGAAATTCAGAACTCACTTTTTAAAATCTTCCCTACTCAAATCCAGTTCTAATTACTCCCTTGCACTTGTGTCAATAGAAAATCGGTATTTTGTACTTTGCCGTTATATTTGCTGATCAATTGTTTAGCTGTGGGAAATGATATAAGCGTCAATCATCATCGGAAAATATCTCACATTGAAAATTTTACAAGACCTGTGACTCCGTCACAGAATAATTAAAACCTGGCTTCTTCTTGACAATCTTTCACCATTGCTAATTCCAATCTGCCGTCAACATCTTCAGGCATAACCTCTGGTTCTTCAAAAAAGGAATTGTATTAAGTCTTCTTAAATAGGAATGTGCTACTAGGGACGTCAATAGTAAATGTCATTGCACGTGCGCTCATTGATTCCGCATTGTAAGCGTCTTACATTACGGAAAAATTTCAACGTCAATTAGGCATTTCATGCAATTCAATTCAGGCTACGCTATCTGTCGCGAATCAAACAGTTACTACGACTTAAAGAGCGTGCTAAGTTCGGACGGGCCGAATCCTGTATACCCCCAACCATGGATCGCATTTGTCGAGTTCTTTGCGCGATATCTCTTTTTAGGCAAACAAAGAACAATGAATAAGAACTGTTATGGGATTGGAGCTATAGCAACTTATAGTCCCATTCGGACCATAAATTAATTGAATACACTGTATAAGTTATTGTATAATATTGCAGTCCATTCGGATAAGAATTGCGCCTTGTAGGACCTCAAGAACCATAATCGGGAGATCAGTTTATATGGGAGCAGTATCAAGCTATAGATCGATTCAGACCATATTGGACACGTATATTGAAGGTCATGAGAGAAGCCGTGGTACAAAATTTCTGCCAAGTCGGATGGGAATTGCGCCCTCTAGAGGCTGAAGAAGTCAATATCCCAGATCGGTTTATATGGTAGCTATATCAGGTTGTGTACCGATTTGCGCCATACTTTGCACAGTTGTTGGAAGTCATAACAAAACACCTCGCGCAAATTTTCAGACAAATCGGATGATACGTGTGCCTTCTAGAGGCTTAAGAAGGCACGCCCCAAGATCGGTTCAATCGACCTACACTAATAAAAAGAATTTGTGCACCTAGCTTTACTCCTTCGAAAGTTAGCGTGATACGACAGACAAGTGGACGTACGTGGCTAGTTCGACTTGAAATCGTATATAAAGGGTGATTTTTTGAGGTTAGGATTTTCATGCATTAGTATTTGACAGATCACGTGGGATTTCAGACATGGTGTCAAAGAGAAAGATGCTCAGTATGCTTTGACATTTCATCATGAATAGACTTACTAACGAGCAACGCTTGCAAATCATTGAATTTTATTACCAAAATCAGTGTTCGGTTCGAAATGTGTTCATTCACCGTAACGTTGCGTCCAACAGCATCTTTGAAAAAATACGGTCCAATGATTCCACCAGCGTACAAACCACACCAAACAGTGCATTTTTCGGGATGCATGGGCAGTTCTTGAACGGCTTCTGGTTGCTCTTCACTCCAAATGCGGCAATTTTGCTTATTTACGTAGCCATTCAACCAGAAATGAGCCTCATCGCTGAACAAAATTTGTCAAAATTTGAACACATTTCGAACCGAACACTGATTTTGGTAATAAAATTCAATGATTTGCAAGCGTTGCTCGTTAGTAAGTCTATTCATGATGAAATGTCAAAGCATACTGAGCATCTTTCTCTTTGACACCATGTCTGAAATCCCACGTGATCTGTCAAATACTAATGCATGAAAATCCTAACCTCAAAAAAATCACCCTTTATAAAATTCAATTTGTGTGTTTGTTTGTTCCGTATAGACTCAAAAACTGCTGAAGCGATTACCTTGAAATTTTCACAGATTGTGTAGGTTGGTATGGAAGGAAACATAGGCAATATAATTTTTTGATATCGTAAGGGGGGCGGACCCTCCCTCTTACCCCAAAAGTACTACCCAAAAATAAAAGTGGAGCGATAGGGACAATATGGGACTACAATGAAAAGTATTCGGGAGTAGATTACGAATATGGTCAGGAAGAAGAAATATGCTTTATAATTTGTTGATATCAGAACGGGGCGGACCCTCCGCGTTACCCCAAAAATACCACCCAAAATCACAGATGGACCGATAAAGACAATATGGATATCAAATGAAAGGTATGGAAGAGAAGAATACGAATATGGTATTAAAAATAAAATGGTATAAGTACCCAGGAAGTCGCCTTAACCCCAAAATGTCTAAAAACAGAAAAATTGGTCGTCCATATCAATATGGGACTTAAATGAAAGGTATTCGGAAGTAGATTACGAATCTGGCATACAAAATCAGATCAAAGGTTAGGGGTTCAGCCCACCCCCTAAAAACTAACCAAATGGGCATATGACTATATGGCACTCGGTTGGTTTGTTTGTGCCGTAGAATCAAAAAAAGGAAACATAGTTTATATAATTTTTTGATATCGAATGGCGGCTGACCCTCCCCTTTAAACCAAAAAAGCCACCCAAAACCAAAAGAGGACTGATGGGCACAATATGGAAATCAAATGAAAGGTATTGGAGACTAAAAAATGAATATCACATTAAATTTTGGGTCCAAGTACCCAGCGGGCCGCCACAAAACAAAAACTGCTCTAAACAGAAATATTCGACGTTCCTATCAATATGGGACTCAAATGATAAATATCCGGTAGTAGATTACAAATATAGCATAAAAAATTGGGTCCAAGTAATGGAAGGTCGACTCACCCTCAAATACCCCCAAATGGGCATATCAGCCGACCATGGCTATATAGGATTAAAATGAAGATATTTGGGATTAGATTAAAAATATCACATTAAAATTTGCGTTCAAGACAAGGTGGCTCTTTTTCTCCTAAAAATACGTCGAATAGATTAATTGACCCATTATGGCAATATGGGACTTAAATGAAAGGTTTTTGAGAGTAGAAAACGAATTTGATATGCAATTTTGGAGGTACGCCCTTAATCACCCCCTAAACTGAACTTCATTTCCGACTATAGCAATATGGAGCTCAAATCAATGGTATTTGGGAGTAAAGAACGAATTTGATAGAAAGATCGGTAGATCTTTCTATATGGCATCTATATCTAAATATAGTCCGATCATAACCATACTTAGTTCAGATGTTGGGATGCATCAAATAACTCACTGTTTCCAATTTCAGTGAAATCGGTTAAAAAATAATGCTTTTATGGGCTTCAGACCCTTTATCTGAAGATCGGTCTATATGGCAGCTAAATCTTAATATAGTCCGATCTGAACCATATTTGGGTCAAATTTCTGTGGCCTAAAACTACTCACTGTTTAAAATTTCAGCAAAATCGGATCAAAAAAAGTAAGTTTTTGTGGGCATTAGACCCCTTATCGGGGGATTGGTCTATATAGCAGCTATATCCAAATATGGTCCGATTTGGCCCGTTCAAGAACTTAACCATTGTACATCAAAAAGACGTATCTGTGTCAAATTTCAGCTCAATATCTGTAGAGTGTAGAGAGCCTGTAGAGTGATTACAACAGACGGATACACGGACAGTCGGACAGACACACGGACATCGTTAAGTCGTCTTAGAATTTTACGATGATCCGAAATATATATCCTTTGTAGGGTCGGAAATTGATATTTCGATGTGTTGCAAACGGAATGACTAAATGATTATACCCCTATCCTACGGTGGTGGGTATAAAAAACACTTAGTTAAGGTTAAGTTAGGTTGAGAATTCATGAATTTTGAAGAGAAGAGGGTGGGTATCTTAAACCGCCCCATGCCACTATGGACATTCACCTATGCCTGTAATCGTCTTGTTGGGCGCTCTAAAAACTAAAAAGTAACCTCGAAGAAGAAAATTTTAAGTTAGGAATTCCGTGCTACTTACAAAATCCTTAATTGCTTTCAATATCACTCCCCTAAGTTGGTTCATTTCTGGTATTGTGACTCCACTTAAATACCGGTGTCTTTTAGACGCGAAAGCCGGGAAATGAAAAAGAAATGCTTCAACGTCTCATCATCTTCCCCACATGTCCTACACACGCTTTCACTTGCCGCACCGATTTTACATAAGTGAGCTCGTAGACCTATGTGTCCCGTTATGATACCAAACGCCAAACAAAACTCCTTCTAACTACCTTTCAGCAATAGCATCGTCCTCTCACGATCCAGATCACCCCATAGGTTGACCCGTCCTACCGACAGTTTCGCTGTTCCACAGGTGGTCGCCCACGCCCTTAACTCCAAATCCATGTCGGAGGCTTGCCGAAGACCGTTTTTACTTGACATCCATGAAACCTAAAATGTTTTCATATATGAGCATAACCATAAACCACCATACATAATGGTCTCTTATGACCAATAGTAGCGTATAACTTATCCCAACAATGAAAGTTCTTCAAAATTCATGAATTCTCTCTAAATAAACCAAAAAAAGAAACAAAAAATATTTCAACAAAATTAATGACGAATACCCTGCTGTTTTGTGCCTTTAACTTTTCTTCACTAAGATTACGAAGGTCTTTTGATGGAAGCCAAAAAGGAAATACTTTGACATGAAAGGATACACAAACTCTACCAAGAAAGTACACAGGAAACGTTTGATTTATCATTGATAAGATGCTTTTATGGTATTGTTACTGTCGTTGCTTGTATTGTCGGCATTGTCGTTGATGGTTTAGCATGTGGTAAATAAGATTACATACTAATGATATATTTTCTTCTAAAAAGTGATTAATTATTTAGTCAAAGTTTCAACATTCGCAGCGAAGAAGAAAAGGTATTTGTTTTGTAATTTAAAGGAAATCGTTAAATTTAATATTGTCTTCTTAAAAGGCTAAAAGTCGGCAAAAAGTTATTTTGTAAATAAGCTATAATTAATTATGGTGACAAATTTAATTGATGTGAATATGAATGAATACAATATAAAGGGTGATTTTTTTGAGGTTAGGATTTTCATGCATTAGTATTTGACAGATCACGTGGGATTTCAGACATGGTGTCAAAGAGAAAGATGCTCAGTATGCTTTGACATTTCATCATGAATAGACTTACTAACGAGCAACGCTTGCAAATCATTGAATTTTATTACCAAAATCAGTGTTCGGTTCGAAATGTGTTCATTCACCGTAACGTTGCGTCCAACAGCATCTTTGAAAAAATACGGTCCAATGATTCCACCAGCGTACAAACCACACCAAACAGTGCATTTTTCGGGATGCATGGGCAGTTCTTGAACGGCTTCTGGTTGCTCTTCACTCCAAATGCGGCAATTTTGCTTATTTACGTAGCCATTCAACCAGAAATGAGCCTCATCGCTGAACAAAATTTGTCAAAATTTGAACACATTTCGAACCGAACACTGATTTTGGTAATAAAATTCAATGATTTGCAAGCGTTGCTCGTTAGTAAGTCTATTCATGATGAAATGTCAAAGCATACTGAGCATCTTTCTCTTTGACACCATGTCTGAAATCCCACGTGATCTGTCAAATGCTAATGCATGAAAATCCTAACCTCAAAAAAATCACCCTTTATGTACATATATGGGTTTCGAGTTGGTTCAGGTTAATGGTGTATAACGAAATTATTTTCAAAGCACTTATATATGATAGAAATGTTCAAATTTGGCTGCAATACCTTTTTCCTCTTAGCTTTGTCCATGTCCCACTAGCCATTGATATAAACTCCAACACATAATGGGGTCGACCAACATTACCTTACCATTTTTAATATTCTAGTTCCCACCGTTGAACTACCCTGATTAATTTGGAAGTCCTAATATCATGCGAATTATCGAATTTACTTCAAAGTGGAACTCTTTTTACTAGGAAGTGAGTGACACACACAATAAATGTTCTATAGGTTCCTTTTCTGCATTACTGTTTATACATAACAGAGTTATCTTTTATGACGGCCCGCCATTGACGGATAGGATAAATGAGACTTCTGTTGTAGACAAACAAGATTGGCCAACATTATCTTGAAGCGTTCACCGCCACCAATTCATTAGCATCTGTTGTCATCCATTTCCCTCTGGGCTTTATTTCCAAGTTCTGGAATATTATAGGTAGTTTCAAGTAACTCCCGATCTGTTCGAGAGTTCTCTGGGACATCTCTGGGGCCCTTGAGAGATGATTTTTAAAGTTTTCAGCGATCTCGTTGAAAGAAGTCCGCATCTGATGGTGTCCTCAGTGCGGCTGTGATCCATCATTTGGACCCGGCTGAGTATTGAGCAGCAGATGCATCTTTGAAGCGCAATTCACCAGACCACAACATCATATAGTATCATAAGGGTGGTTTTTTAAGAACTATAGGAAAGTTTTTCAAAAAAAAGGACATTAAATTTAGAAAAATGCATAAGATCTTTATTTGAATCGATAGTACGGTCCATATACAATAATTTAATGTTTGAAGATTATTTCATGCAAATGTTGACCGTGACTGCGACTCAAATGGTCCATTCGGTTTGTTAAATTTTGGCATACTCTTGCCAACATTTTGGCCGGTATCTAACCAATAAATGCTTCAATTTTGTTTTCCAATTGGAGACCACCGTAGCGTAGAGGTTAGCATGTCCGCCTATGACGCTGAACGCCTGGCTTCGAATCCTGGCGAGACCATCAGAAAAAATTTTCCGCGGTGGTCTTCCTCTCCTAATGCTCACAACATTTGTGAGGTACTATGCCATACCGGCACGCCGTTCGGACTCGGTTATAAAAAAGGAGGCCCCTAATCATTGAGTTTAAACTTGAATCGGACTGCACTCATTGATATGTGAGAAGTTTGCCCCTGTTCCTTAATGGAATGTTCAGGGGCAAAATTTGCAAATTGTTGTCTTGCGATGCGTCAATTCAAGCGGGCATGTCTGTATAGACATGAGCTTTAAAATAGCCCCACAAAAAATAGTCTCAAGGCGTTAAATCGCACGATGTAGGCGGCCAATTGATCGGTCCCGAACGTGAAATAAAATGTTCCAGAATTCGCATCTCAAAAAGTTCTTTGTTACGGGTGCTGTGTGGCATGTGGCGCCGTCTTGTTGAAACCACATGTCATGCAAGTCCAGGTCTTAAATTTTGGTTAAAAAAAAGTTGGATATCATCTCACCATTTATAGTTTCGTTACGATTCGAATCATCTTTGAAGAAGTACGTTCCAATGATGCCAACAGCCCATAAACCGCACCAAACTGTGACTTTTTCTGGATGCATTGGTAGCTCTTGCAATGCATCTGAATGATCTTCACTCCAAAATAAGCAATTCTGCTTATTTACATACCCATTGAGACAAAAATTAGCTTCGTCGTTGAACAAAAGAAGCGCTCTAGAACTTTCTTTTCAGAGCACCCATTTTGGTAAAAAAAATTCAATAATTTGCAAGCGTTGTTCGTTTTTAGAACGATTTATGATTAATTTATAGATCAAACTGAAAATGTTTGTAAGGGAAACAGAACACGAAACGCGCGTGAGCTGTTTAAACCAGTGTTGTCAAAAAGACGATATCTTAAAATCACCCTTTATATGGCTTAATCTAGACTTGAAGAGGTGTATCGCTTTGCTGAGACTGGCTAGAGCAAACGTCTCAGTCATTGTGTCCGTCATGACAGATCAGTGTCTAATCGGAAAGCATGCTGACAGACTGAAAGTGGCAAGTAACGACTTTTTCATAGATTGTGAGGACATCGAAGAAGAAGTGGTTATAGAACACCTTCTGTGTGTGTCTTCCGCACTGGCAGTCAGAAAGAGTTCCAATTTAGGTTCTTATTTCTTTGGGAACCTGTCTGATATAGCGGATCTGAACATTCGCAAGTTGTTGGGCTTTTTAAAGCGATATGGATGGTTCAACGGCAGGAACTAGAAGGCATCTTCCTTCGTCTGTTCCTGTGGTATCACAATGTACGAAAAGGTCTGAGTGAGTCTGATGGCAGAGTGCCACAATCTAAAAAGATTAATAACTTTAATTGATGTGGCAGATGCAGCTGACACTTTTAACAGGTTTAAGAACATATTTTTTAACACTTACATTTCTATACCCACCACCATTGGATGGGGGTATACTAATTTCATCATTCTGTTTGTAACTACTCGAAATATTCGTCTAAGGCCCCACAAAGTATATATATTCTTGATCGTCATGACATTTTAAGTCGATCTAGTCATGTCCGTCCGTCTGTCCATCCGTCCTTCCTTCCGTCCGCCCGTCCTTCCTTCCGTCCGTCCTTCCTTCCGTCTGTCCGTCTGTCTGTCGAAAGCAGGCTAACTTTCGAAGAAGTAAAGCTAGCCGCTTGAAACTTCTTATTAGTGTAGGTCGGTTGGGATTGTAAATGGGCTATGTCGGTCTACGTTTTGATACAGCTGCCATGTAAATCGATCTTATCCGATTTGGCTGAAATTTTGCATCAGGTAAATTGCAAGATTGCAAATTTTGTCCATGAACATTCCACTAAGGAACAGGGGCAAACTTCTCACATATCAATGAGTGCAGTCCGATTCAAGTTTAAGCTCAATGATAAGGGGCCTCCTTTTTATAGCCCAGTCTGAACGGCGAGCCGCAGTGCGACACCTATTTATAGAGAAGTTTTACATGGCATAGTACCTCACAAATGTCGCCAGCATTAGGAGGGGAAAACCGCCGGTGAAAATTATTTTCTGATGGTCTCGCCAGGATTCGAACCCAGGCGTTCAGCGATATAGGCGGACATGCTAACCTCTGCGCTACGGTGGATTGCATCAGGTAGTTTATTATAACTTCCAGCAACTGTGCTGAGTACGGTTGAAATCGGTCCATAACCTGATATAGCTGTCATATAAACCTATATGGGGTCTTGACTTCTTGAGTCACTTGAGGACGCAATAATTATCCAATTTGGCTGAAATTGTGCATGAAGTGTTTTGTTATGACTTTAAACAACTGTACTAAGAATAGTTCAAATCGGTACATAACCTGATATAGCTGTGATATAAACCGATCTGGGGTCTTGACTTCTTGAGCCTCTACAGGAAGCAATTCCTATCCGATTTGGCTGATATTTTGCATGACGTGTTTTGTTATGATTTCCAAAAACTGTATTAAGAATGTTTCAAATCGGTCCATAACATGATATAGCTGCCATATAAACCGATCTGGGGTCTTGACTTCTTGAGCCACTAGAGGGGGCAATTATTATCCGATTTAGCTGAAATTTTGCATGAGGTGTTTTGTTATGACTTTCAACAACTGTGCTAAAAATAGTTCAAATCGGTCCATAACCTTGACTTCTTAACTTCTTGAGCCACTAAAGGGCGCAAGTATTATCCGATTTGGCTGAAACAACGGCTTCTCACATGATCTTTAACATGCGTGTCTTGAGTCACTTGAGGATGCAATAATTATCCAATTTGGCTGAAATTGTGCATGAAGTGTTTTGTTATGACTTTAAACAACTGTACTAAGAATAGTTCAAATCGGTACATAACCTGATATAGCTGTGATATAAACCGATCTGGGGTCTTGACTTCTTGAGCCTCTACAGGAAGCAATTCCTATCCGATTTGGCTGATATTTTGCATGACGTGTTTTGTTATGATTTCCAAAAACTGTATTAAGAATGTTTCAAATCGGTCCATAACATGATATAGCTGCCATATAAACCGATCTGGGGTCTTGACTTCTTGAGCCACTAGAGGGGGCAATTATTATCCGATTTAGCTGAAATTGTGCATGAGGTGTTTTGTTATGACTTTCAACAGCTGTGCTAAAAATAGTTCAAATCGGTCCATAACCTTGACTTCTTAACTTCTTGAACCACTAAACGGCGCAAGTATTATCCGATTTGGCTGAAATTTTGTACAACGGCTTCTCACATGACCTTTAACATACGTGTCGCATATGGCATAAATCAGTTTATAGCCTAGTACAGCTGCCCTATATAGTGCGCAATTCTTACTAGATTTGGGTGAAATTTTACACAATGACTTCTACTATGGTCTCCAATATTCAGTTCAATTATGGTCTGAAATGAACAAGAACTTGATATTGTTCCAATAACATAGTAGTTCTATTCTTTTATCCTTTGTTTGACTAAAAAGAGATACCGTGGTAAGAGCTCGACAAATGCGGTCCATGGTCGAGAGTATATAAGATTCGACCGAACTTTGCACGCTTTTCCTTGTTTTTCCTGATCTACTTAAGTTGGGATTTACTTCCACTAGTTTCTCTTACTAAGTACTTCAGGAGCTATAACAGGCTATAGACCGATTTGGACCGTACTTAACACAGTTGTTGAAAGTCATGAAAGAACATTACATGCTAAATTTCAGTCAAATCGTTTAAAAAATGCGGCTTCCAGGCGCTCAAGAAGTCAAATTGGGAGATCGGTTTATATGGGAGCGACATCAGGTTAAAGACCGGTTTGGACCGTACTTAACACAGTTATTGAATGTGATAACAGAACATCACAGTCTAAGTTTCAGCCAAATCGGGCGAAAATTGCTGCTCCCAGCGGTCAAAAAATCAAATCGGGAGATCGGTTTATATGGGCGCTATATCTAAATCTGAACTGATATGGGCCATTTGGAATACCCAACGAACTACATCGATACCTTGTACCTGGCAAAATTTCAAGCGGTCCACTTTACGCCTTCGACCTCTATCGTGATTTCGACCGGCGGACGGACGGACGGACATTGTTTGACCGATTCAGAATGACGAAACGGTCAAGAAAATATATACTTTATGGGGTCTTAGACTAATATTTCGAGGTGTTACCAACGGAATGACTAGGAATGACCAGTACGGTCCAATTCGGTCTATAATTAGATACCGCTCCCATATTTTAGCAGAATCCATGGTGGTTGGTTCCCAAGATTCGGCCCGGCTGAACTTAGCAGGCTTCTACTGGTTTCTGATGTTCTCGCCAGAGTTCGAACACCGGCGTTAAGTGCCACAGGCGTACATGCTAACCTGCAAGTTAGCTCTTATAAATCTACGCATATTGTTTACATTTATAGTTCGATATAATTCAAGCATCTTTCTCTCTTGTGTTTTAAAGTGCTTTATCAGCAATTCCTCTTAGTGCGATGTTTACTTTACATATTTCACCATTAAGAAAGGAACTCCCACAATATTACAGCATGATGAGGATGTTGATGATGATGAACTCGTGTGTGTCAGATAAAATAGCATCTACACATAGACACACACACACATGTATCTTCTATACCGCGCTCCTTTGCAAGAAATCGTTTAAATATTTTATTAGCTGCTTATGCGCTTTTAAGCACAATTTTCCGTTTTGTATCTCAGCTCATTTTAAACACATGTCGACTGGGGTCTGTTACGGTTGCTTTGTTTGCCTTTTTGCCCTCCTTGACTTTAATACGCATTTCAGGGGATCCTTGGATGAGCTTACTCGTTTCCCTTTTCAATTATGCATATGATTTGTGTTTATTTACATAATAAATATGATCTTTTTTATTCGATTTTTATTTGGGTTTAAAGCAAAGTGCAAAGAAATGGCGAAACAAATACAATTTTCCGCACATGTGAACAATTTTCATAAAATTCAACTTGAATTCTGATGTGAAATGCTAAACACAAAAAATCTATGATGATATATGGGCGCATCTGTATTGTTTGTTTTGTGGTTGAAGATTCATAAATTCCCGATTGTGTTTATTTCTAGCTTAATAAACATTTATAAAGAAATGATTAATTTTCGGTTAACTCGAAACAGTTAAAACGTAGATGCCATAAATAACATTCCATAGAATTGCCTCTTGACCCATAGTTCATTTATGACAGATGTTTGTACCATATTTATGGGTTATATATGCCATGAATTGTGATTTCCTTTATTTCCTGAACACAATTGAAAATTATAGAGAAATTGCAAAGATCTTTGAAATAGCGAATTCTGTTGAGATCATCAAGAAAACCCTTTTTAGCCGTCAACTAGAGGGAAATAAAATCCTGGTATTGGTTTATATGGAAGCTTTATCTATTTATGGATCCATATGAGTAGGATTTTGTAATGAATACTAGATGGTATAAAATACGCATACTTCACATACCAAATTACAGCCAAATCGTACAGAATTCGTGTTTTTAGGGGCTATAGAGGGGATATGGTTAAATATGGCGTTTCCATCTATTTATGGACCTATCTGGGCGGAATTGTTAACGGGTGTTGGAGGTTGCAAACAAGTTTCACAAACCAAATTTTAGTCAAAGTGGACAAAAATATAGGCTTCTATGAGCTTAAGAATTCAGATCAGGGGTTCGGTATATAGGGACTCTACATCTAATTATGGAACTACCTGTTCTGGGATTATAGTATTTAACTGAATTTCACTTACCAAAATTCAACCAAATCGGGATAACTTTAAGCGGGATTCGGTGTGGGTAATGGAAGGTACAAACGAACTTCATATACAAAATTTCTGCCTAATGAGATAAATGTCCCGGCCGATAGGGGATAACTATGAGCACAACACAGGCTGGAACTTTGAGCTCCGACTTGTGTGGTGTCCATCGTTATCACGGCTAAGCTTAGCTGAAAGCTACCGAGCGCGTCCTCAGGTTGTGGATGGTGAAAAGCTCCGTTTTTCCGGAGTAGCTGGAAATGCGGCTGCGGGCAGTCAGAGATTTTCGAGAGGAGAGTGTTAGTGAGGAGTCAGGTGGTACTGGCTCTTAATTAAATACTGAGTGCCAATGATACTCGAGATGACAAGGCGATATATAGGCGCCTTCAAATAACCAATGGCCAACATCAGCGTCTGTTGCCATGTTAGCGGTCGCGGGAGGCGAGCGTTCGATCTTAGACCAAGGGGCTCACAACATCGAGGGATACAAAACCAATGCAGTTGGGGCGCTGGGACCTAAAAGATTTACTTTGAGAAACAAAATAATAATAAAAACGGACTCCCCTAATGTGGATAATCCACGCAAACGAAAAAAAGACCATGATTTGCGGATCTGTACCTGGAATGTCCAAACTCTTTACAGAGATGGTGCAATATACGCGCTGGCGGATGTAAAGGGTGATTTTTTTGAGGTCGTTTCGAACCGAACACTGATTTTGGTAATAAAATTCAATGATTTGCAAGCGTTGCTCGTTAGTAAGTCTATTCATGATGAAATGTCAAAGCATACTGAGCATCTTTCTCTTTGACACCATGTCTGAAATCCCACGTGATCTGTCAAATACTAATGCATGAAAATCCTAACCTCAAAAAAATCACCCTTTATTAGAGAAGTACAAGGCATATATAACCGCCCTACAGGAAGTGCGATGGACTGGTAATGGCGTCACTACAACACCAAACGGTGACGAACTATACTATAACTGCCATAACACGAGGTATGAATTTGGCAGCGGATTTGTGGTTAGTCGGTGACTAAAACATCTTGTCTCCAGCTTTACTCCGGTGGATGAGAGGCTAGCCACAATCCGCATAAAAACCAAATTTTTCAACATCAGCCTTATTTGTGCTCATGCCCCGACGGAAGACAAAGACGAGGAGACCAAGGATATTTTCTACAAGTGCCTAGAAATTAAATATGACAGCTGCCCCGTCCATGATAGTAAAATCGTTCTGGGAGATTTTAATGCGAAGATAGGGAAGGAAGACGTTTTTGGTCCAACAGTCGGGAAGTTTAGCCTCCACGAGATAACGTCCAGTAATGGATTGAGGCTGATAGATTTCGCCGCTGCAAAAAACATGGTAGCTAGTAGCACGAGATTTCACCATAAAAATATTCACAAAGCCACATGGCTGTCACCCGATCAAAACACGACTTAAACACGTTGTGATGGATAAGAGGCATTCATCCAGAGTGTTAGATCACTACCTTGTTGCAGCAAAGATTCGCACCCATGGCAAGGAAAGTACGATCTGACACTGCACGGAAGCTGGACATTGAGAAGCTGCAAACACAACAAATGGCAGCGGCATAATCCACTCGACTGACCCAACTGCTTGATGAAAGCACTCTTTGTTCCGATGATATAATGGCGCATTGGCAAAATATTGCCCACTCCATGGAAAATGCCGCGAAATCCGTTGGGTACCGGAAGCCTCCTCCAAGAAACCCATGGTACGACCAAGAGTGTCGAGATGCTACTGAAGCCAAGAATGCGGCATATAGAGCAACCCTGCAATCAGTAGCAACGCGCCAGATGAAGGAAAGTTATCGGGAGAAAAGGAGAGAGGAGAGACGGCAGAAAGAAAAAGGAAATGGAAAAACGTGAGTGTGAGCGAATTGAGATGTACAGGAGTCAGAATGAAGTCCGGAAATTCTACCAAAGAATTAAACATTAAACCGATGGCCCTGATGCCGGCACATCCTCCTGCAGAGACAAAGAAGGAAATCTGGTAGTTGACACAGATAACATGCTGAGGATATGGAAAGAACATTTGACCCAACTACTAGTGTCCGACGTTAGATAGAAATTCCGTGGCACTTACAAAATCGTTAATTGTTTTCCATGCCTAGACTAAGGGGAGTAAGTATAGTATAGTGTCCTCACCTAAGTGCCGGGATCTGTTAGACTCGAATGCCGGGCAATGACAAAGGAAATGTTCCAACGTCTTATCATCTTCCTCGCATGCTCTACACATGCTATCACTTACTACACCGATTTTACATAAGTGAGGTCGTAGTGCTATGTGTCGCGTTATGATACCAACAGTTATACTGACCTCCTTCTTACTTCCTTTCAGTAATATTCTCGTATTCTCACGATCTGGATCCCCCATAGGATTTTCGCCGCCCTACCGACCGTTTCTCTGTTCCACAGGAATGGGCATTCATCGCCCACGTCCTCAACTCGGATTGCATCGATCCGAAAGGTTTCGGCTTAACCAAGTTTATTGACGACTGTCCTCAGGCCTTCACCACCAAATCGTCTGCCCTCTCATTACCCCTAACTTCGTTGTGGCCTAGCACCCAAACAATGCGGATTTTATCATCCTCAGAGAAGACGTTTATCTCCTTAAATCGCAAGACTGTTCGTGACGTTACCGTCCTGGTTTCTCTTGCCTTTATGGCAATTCTACTGTCCTTAAAGAAGTTTACATTTGACTTTTGCACCACACCATCTCACGCATTCAGTGATCACCCGGATCTCCGCCTGTAGGACCGTATTATGGTCAGGCAGCCTAAAACAGATCTCAGTTCCTGGGTTCTCAATGTAGACCCTTAGGCCCACTCTGTCCTCTAGCTTTGATCCATCCGTGTAACATGAACTTCCAGATGGAAATCCTTGGATTCCGATGTCAATACTAGGGTTCCGCTCGCACTCGACTTCAAGTATGTAACATGATCTTCCAGATGGCAATACTAGGGTTCCGTCAATCCAAGTGTATGCCGCTGGCAGCAGTGCCTCGCACATGGTCAAGGTTCATCTCAAGTATCCGTTCGGAAACCTCATCCCTTCCTTCCAGGTTTCCTAATCTAGTAATTCCGTTCCGACCCAGTGGCTGCCTCACACAAAATCTGCATGTCAATGGGTCGGATATCTAGAATGATCCTCATCGCTCCGCCTATGCCAAACTACTGAGGCGTAAATAAGTATTGGTCTAATCAACCCTGAATCCGAGGATAGTCCACTGGCTCTACAGGAGCGTGATTAGGCCAATACTAACTTACGCCTCAGTATTTTGGTGGTTTGCGATGGCGAATAAGTGAAACATAAGGATCGTTCAACAGGTTCAGAGAACATATACTTTCTGAGCCTCTAGAGAGCGCAATTCTAATCTAATTTGGTCGAAATTTTGTACATTGACTCAAATGAAAGGTATTTGAGAGTAGAAACCGAATTTGATATCCAATTTTGCAGCCAAGTGTTTTGGGGTACGCCCTAAAGCACCCCTTAAACTGAACTTAATTTCCGTTGGGAATAAAGAACGAATTTGTTATTTATTTTCAGTGCAAAGTGCCGGTGGCCGTCCTAGCCCCAAAGCACCCTCCAAGCGGTTAATATTTACCTGCCATGGCAATATGGGGCTCAAGTTAAAGATATTTGGAAGTGCAGCACGAATTTGATATCCATATTTTAGTCGAAATGTCTGAGGTGCCATTTCTCCTCTTAAAAGCAGTTCTCATTTCCCTAATTTTTAAAAACACCAGGAACCGAGTAGGGGCAAATTTCTCACACATCAATGAGTACTTTCCGAAACTCAATGATAAGGGAGGTTTTTTTATAGCCGAGTCCGAACGGCGACCCGCAGTGCGACACCTCTTTGGGGAAAATTTTTTGAATTATCATGTATGGCATTATACCTCGCAAATGTCGCCAACATTAAGAGGGGACAACCACCGCTTTGTCCGATGTTCTCGCCAGTATTCTAACGCATTCAGGGTCATAGGCTACAATGGCACAACTTCGATATATATATATGAGAGTTAAAGTAGGTGTAGCGGAGCGGGCCCGGTTCGGCCAGTAGGTATATAAACCTTAAACTAATTTCGAATAAGCTGACTACAGTCCTCTAGGGTTCGAATTTTGGCGAAAACCATCAGAGCAAATGTGAATTTGTGAGAATTTCTGTTTTTTATACCCACCACCATAGGATGGGGGTATACTAATCTAGTCATTCCGTTTGTAAAACCTCGAAATATTCGTCTAAGAATACATAAAATATATATATATTTTTGATCGTCTTGTCGTTTTGAATCGATCTAACGGACATCAGTCTGTCGAAATCACGATAGAGGTCGAAAGCTATCCGCTTGAAATTTTGCACAGATACTTAATATCGATGTAGATCGTTGGGGATTTGCAAATGGGCCATATCGGTTCAGATTTACATACAGCTTCCATATAAACCGATCTCCAGATTTGATTTCTTGAGCCCCTGAATGCCGTAATTTTTGTCCGATTTGGCTGAAATTTTGCGCATAGTGTTCCGTTACGACAACTGTGTCAACTTCGGTCTAAGTCGGTCTGCAACCTGATATAGCTCCCATATAAACCGATCTCACGATTTGATTCTTGAGCCCCTGGAAGCCGCAATTTTTGTGCGCTTTGGCTGAAATGTTGCGTTTGGTCCAAATCGGTCTATCACATGGTTTAGCTCCCATATAAACCGATCGCCAGATTTGACATTCTGAGCCTTTACAAGCCGCAATTTTTGTCCGATTTGGCTGCAATTTTTCAAGCAATGTTTTGTTATGACTACCAACAACTATGCCATGTACGATCCAAATCGTTCTTACCTATTGGGTTGCCCAAAAAGTAATAGCGGATTTTTTAAAAGAAAGTAAATGCATTTTTAATAAAACTTAGAATGAACTTTAATCAAATATACTTTTTTTACACTTTTTTTCTGAAGCAAGCTAAAAGTAACAGCTGATAACTGGCAGAAGAAAGAATGCAATTACAGAGTCACAAGCTGTGAAAAAATTTGTCAACGCCGACTATATGAAAAATCCGCTATTACTTTTTGGGCAACCCAATATATAACACCCAAATAAACCGTTCTCCCGATGTTACTTCTTGAGCCTCTGGGAGCTGCAATTTTTGTCGGATTTGGTTAAAAATCTTTTGTCAGATCTTGGCTGCAAATCGGTCTATTAGCTGATATAGCTCCCATATAAACCACCAAAAAATGTGCCAAGTACGGTCCAAATCAGTCCATAATCTGATATAGCTCCCATGTAAAGCGGTATCTCGATCATCCTTGTTCGGTTCCCAGAAGCTTTAATTTTTGTTGGTTTGACAGAAGTTTGGATACAACTCCCATTTATGTGTGTAGTACCTAAAATCAGCACAAACTATGTGCTGTATGTTCGGTTGCCCATCCGAAAACTTCTTCCAAGATTCATCGAAATCGGTTTGGATTTGGAAACTAGCACCAAACTTTGCTCTGCTCTGATTTAGATATAGTGTCCATATGATATACCATCCAATTTCCATTGGTAGAGCTGAAGGTACCTGGAATAATCCATCCAAATAAATTTTATTTTACGAAATTGAGACAAATCTTTACTCATACATTATCCTAGTACCATATTTAAAGTCTGCATTTCATAATCTAGCCAAAACATTATTCCACGTTAAATTTCACATGAGAATTAAGAAAATTCCTCAAAAAAAAAAACTTGTTTAATTTTGAAATGTATTTAAAAAGAGATTACTTAGACCCCAACTGAGATCATTTTAAATAAGCACAAGACCAACAGAAGCGATTTCACCATAGCAAAAAAAAAGGCAAAAGACATAAAGACAAATATGAAAATCCTCCTCCGGAAATATATGCATAAATTTACATTTTCAACAAAACTGGCTCCGGACTAACCAGAGATACCCATCACACCTTCTATGCAGCAGAATGGCCGTCATATAACGCTGTGGCGTTAGAAAAGCAAATTTTACAGAATGTAAAATGTGCAGCATAAATCTACTTGTTACACACCCCCAAAAGAAAGCAAGAACTGGGGAAAGTTAACAGAGAATAAGAACTTGAAATGCATAAAACAACAAAGTCTTAACATTTTTGAATGCTGTACTCAGAAGCACCAGCTTAAAATATTTGGAAAAAACTGCATTTTTTTCCCTTCTCCTTTTGCCATTTATCCACACTCCAGATAGCCGAATTCTTTGCGTGTTACCGTTCCCCCACATACCATCCACTCTCGCTGTTCTAGCTCAAGTTACACCTTTCGCCAGAGTAGTTTAACTAAAAGTGCACTTGAAAGTTTAAGCAGCTATGTGAACATTATGGAAACGTTTTTGTTCTATCGTTTTGATTTTTTTTTCGCCCAGTTTTTGTTTTCATAACTCTTCGAGTGAGGTGCTGCACCAGAAAAAACATTACCACCATCCAAATAAAACAACAAGAAATATAACTGTATTTAAAAAGGATTTGTGTTTGTATGTTTCTGCGTGCAGATGTATATGTGAGTTCATCATGTTGCAATGCACCGTTTCGTATCCTTCGGAAGGTGTTTCTGATATTTATTACAATAGTTTCATGTGTTCGTTTTGAGTGGGGGCGCTGATGTGCTGCTGCTCAAGTGCGCAGAATGAACAATTGAACGGAAACGGAAACTGCACGATGACTTTTTAAAGAGAAAACTTAAATAGAATTGCCGTGTTGAGTGTAACAGGTAATAATTTACGTTGGGAATTAAAATGTTATTTATGATGAAGTTATTTATTTTGTATTTTTTCTTAGTTGCATTCGTTATGCTCTACCACCTTCACAGAAATTGTAAAGGAAACTGTGCAGTACGATGCTAGCAAAATATTAAGGGCTATAAATATTAAAAAGTAGGCAGCAAAATACAATATAACTGGCTGAAATCATTTTCCTGAAGTGTTCACTTAGTGTATGGTTTGGGTCTCCGTGGCAAGAATGGTCTGAATCGATCCATGCCCTAAAATAGCTCGCATATAAACCGAGCTCTCGATTTTACTTGTTGAGCCCCTAGAGGGCGCAACTCTCTTCCGATTTGACTGAAGTTTCGCATGATTATTTCTTCTATGAACGCCAAATTTCTTGAGTACATACATTAAAATCGATCAGACGGCGGAGAAGCTGTACTATAAAAAGAAATAATTATAGTAACCGGCGGCCTCGTCGCAAGTTTGAGCGCCATGAGCCAAAAATCAACTATTCCGAAGGCGGCAACCCTGCCACAAGAGAAACAAACCGGACCCCTTTACTCATTACGACTTATGACTTACGAAAAAGGACTCGATTTACACAATGGAACTTTAGGACTTAAACCAAACCGGAAAATCACAGGTTTGGTTTAAGTCCTTCATAAAGACCAACGTAGGAAAACATGGACAGCTGCAAACCCACCGCTTTATGCGCACCACTTCCAAATCAACCATATATACGTCAGCAAACTCCGGATGCCTACCCTCCATGACGTAAGAACTTTACGAAGCCCAGATATCGGAAGCGATCATTCTCTGATAGTGGCTGAAATGAGACTTAAAACTGCGCCAATCATACGTAACCAAACAAAAACCAATAATGAAAGGCAAAAGTCGGGCGGAGCCGACTATATAATACCCTACACCACCCAGTCTGTGTACTACTTTTAATGCATGGAACCTAGGTTGAAATATAGTCAGATTTTAATTTTGCATGCCTATTAATATATTGAAGAAAATCTTGTAAGATTTTCTTACAATAGGACTTAAATTGTACCTTCTAAAGCCTTCAAGGCCATTTTATATGAAACATATACATGGGGCCTACAAATATCTAAATCTGGACGGACTTTGATAAAATTAAGCTCACTTCAATAAAACACCTCACCCAAATTTTTATAAAGATCAAATCAAAATTGTAGCTTCTATAGCCTTATAAGACCATATCGAATGGAAGATATATATGGGAGCTATATCTAAATCTGAACCGATTTTTATGAAACTTTGCACACATATTGCAACGTCAAATAACACATCTTATGCAAAATTTTGCAAACATCGGACCAAAAAAGTGGCTTCTATAGCCTTCAACGACCATATCGGATAAAATATATATATGACAGTTATATCTAAATCTGATCCGAATCTGATGAAATACTGCACATATATATGGACGTCAAAAACAGAACTTTGTGTCGAATTTGGTGAAGATCAGACCAAAATTGTGGCTTCTCCAGCTTTAAAAGGCATAACGGATGAAAATATATATTGCAGCTATATCTAAATCTGGTCCGATTTTGATTAAATTTCGCGCATACATTGAAACTTTACAAAAACGACTCCACGCCAGATTTGATGAAGATCGGACGAAAATTGTGGCTTCTACAGCCTTAATAGTTCTAATCGGATAAAAGATATATGTGGGAGCTATATCTAAATCGCCTTTTATGGGCCCAAACCCTTCAATTAAGAGATCGGTCTATATGGCAGCTATATTCAAATCTGGACCGATCTAGACAAAATTAATGAAGAATGTGGAAGGGCCTAACACAACTCACTGTCCCAAATTTCGGCTACATCAGACAATAAATGTGCCTTTTATGGCCCCAAAACCCAAAATCTAGAGATCGGTTTATATAGCAGATATATCCAAATCTGGACCTATCATTGTCAGTTGGCAGATTTATGTCAAGGGGCTTAAATTAACTCACTGTCCCAAATTTCAGCGACATCGGACAATAAATGCGGCTTTTAAGGGCCCAAAACCTTAAACCCAGAGATCGGTCTATATGGCACCAATATCCAAATCTGATCCGATCAGGGCCAACTTGACGAAGGGTGTCGAAGGGCCTTACACAACTCACGGTCCCAAATTTCAGCAAAATCGTATAATAAATGTGGTTTTATTGGCCAAAGACCTTAAATCGGCGGGTCGGTCTATATAGGGGCTATATCAAGATATAGTTCGATATAGCCCATCTTCGAACTTAACCTGCTTAAGGATAAAAAAGAATCTGTGCAAAGTTTCAGCTCAATATCTCTTTTTTAAAAGATTGTAGCGTGATTTCAAGAGACAGACGGACAGACGGACGGGCATGTCTAGGTCGTCTTAGATTTTAACGCTGATCAAGAATATATATACTTTATAGGGTCTGAAATGGATATTTCGATGTGTTGCAAACGGAATGACAAAATGAATATACCCCCATCCATCGGTGGTGGGTATAAAAATAAACAAGTAAAAGCATGCTAAGTTCGGCCGGGCCGAATCTTATATACCCTCCACCATGGATCGCATTTGTCAGGTTGTTTGAACGGATTCTCTTTATACGCAGAAATTAAAAATGGATAAAAAAGTATATAGCTCTCATAAAGGGTGATTTTTTTGAGGTTAGGATTTTCATGCATTAGTATTTGACAGATCACGTGGGATTTCAGACATGGTGTCAAAGAGAAAGATGCTCAGTATGCTTTGACATTTCATCATGAATAGACTTACTAACGAGCAACGCTTGCAAATCATTGAATTTTATTACCAAAATCAGTGTTCGGTTCGAAATGTGTTCAAATTTTGACAAATTTTGTTCAGCGATGAGGCTCATTTCTGGTTGAATGGCTACGTAAATAAGCAAAATTGCCGCATTTGGAGTGAAGAGCAACCAGAAGCCGTTCAAGAACTGCCCATGCATCCCGAAAAATGCACTGTTTGGTGTGGTTTGTACGCTGGTGGAATCATTGGACCGTATTTTTTCAAAGATGCTGTTGGACGCAACGTTACGGTGAATGAACACATTTCGAACCGAACACTGATTTTGGTAATAAAATTCAATGATTTGCAAGCGTTGCTCGTTAGTAAGTCTATTCATGATGAAATGTCAAAGCATACTGAGCATCTTTCTCTTTGACACCATGTCTGAAATCCCACGTGATCTGTCAAATACTAATGCATGAAAATCCTAACCTCAAAAAAATCACCCTTTATAAAGCGATCTCCCGATTTGAAATCTTGAGCCCCTGGAGGCCGCAATTTTTTGTCCGATTTGTCTGAAATATTGCATGCGGTGTTCTGTTACGACTTCCAACAACTGTGCCAAATACGGTGCAAATCAGTTTATAATCTGATAGACTGATATGTAGCATACAACCGGTCTCGTGATCGTAGTTGTCGGTCCCTAGAAGCTTTAATTTTTGCTGGTTTGACAGAAGATTGGTATGTAGAATATAATTATGCCCTTCAACTAAATTTATTTGTATATTTTTAGCAGAATCTATGGTGGTGGGTTCCCAAGATTCGACCCGGCCGAACTTAGCACGCTTTTACTGGTTTAAATTTGACTATTACCAACGTTCGTACTTTGTAACGTTAAAGTAAAAGGTTTACCTTTTTCAAAAATAATTCCAATCTCTTAAGATCAGCGCATGCGTTTAACGGATGTTCAGCATATTGTAGCAGATTATTTATGCATTTCTGTCCAGTTTTGGCACAGATTACCGCCATTCTCCAGTTGAACATTGTTTGCTTCTCGTTGATAATGGTGAATTCAATTGTTATTTCTCGCATCTCATTGTGTTGGGTGAAAGTTCAATTGTTCCATGCTCCCACTGAAGAATGCGATCATTTGTTCATATGAGTCACCATATTAAGCATAACTTGAAGGCAGATTGTCGCAACGTTTTGTTAGTCTGCTATAAGTTGCCAGCTAACAATTTGGCCAACTATCATTGTCTACGAGCTGTGGGTTTTTTTTGTAAACGAGCTGCAAAGCACCAACTAGCGATTCCATAGAAGAATGCAACTATAAATCACGATTTTGGATTTTGTGTGCCACAAGTGTTTTCGATACCATTCTACAAATCAGGTAAACACTTTCAATTGTTTTGTAGTTGGCGGCGACACAGTGTAATGAGTAGAAAAATGTAATAAGAAAAACCCTTCGACGAGTAATGCTGTATTAAATATGGCCAGGTTAAACTCACAACTAAGCATTTTATGCAGCCCTGGACGTAGAAACCAATTTTTTTTTTTTTTTTTTTTTTTTTTTTTTTTTTTTTGTTTTAAATTTCATTGAAACTTTGTTGTTAGAGAATAAAATTCTCTACAACGACAAAGTTTCAATGAATTTTTCTCTTATGGCTGTTGCCGCTGTCTAGCGTTCGAAGTCATCAATACAACTTCCTAAAGATGAACAAATAATATGTGTATACCATGGAGGCCATGTAGTTGTGTAGAATATAAGTCCATCACTACGAAGAAAAACATATGCGGTTGAAGAGAACATCTAGTGTGAAAGATGTCAAACTTGGTTCGGGTGGTGCTAACATCGTAGACACGCTTCTGCGACATATTCGATATAAGTAAGACCTACCAATGTATGACCCTTAAGCCTCCTCACCTAATATGATTAAAAGTCTTCTAACCAAAGACAAAACGCGTCCCATAGTGGTTGTTTGTGTTGCGGTCTCTGGATTAACTTTTCTTTTGCAAAAAATCTTCCTTCATAAAGTTCGTCTCAAAAGAGAAGCTTGAGAAAAACAAGAAAGAGCGTGCTAAGTTCGACCGGGACGAATCTTATATACCCTCCAACATGGATCGCGTTTGACGAGTTCTTTGCGCGGTGTTTCTTTTTGGGCAAACAAAGAATAATGGATAAGAACTATTATGCTATTTATCAACTCATTGTACGATTCGGACCATTAATGAATTGAATGTTAAAGACTGTAGTCATTGGGTAATATTTCAGCCCATCCGGATAAGAATTGCGCCTTGTAGGGGCTCAAGAAGCATAATCGGGAGATCGGTTTAAAAGGGAGCTGTATCAAGCTACAGATCGATTCAGACCATATTTGATGTATATTAAATCATGGAAGAAGCCATTGTACATAAATTTCTGCCAAATCAGATGAGGATTGCGCACTCTAGAGGCTCAAGAAGTTGAGATACAAGATCGGTTTATATGGCAGCTATATCAGGTTATGTACCAATTTGCACCATACTAAGCACAGAAGGGCCGAAAGGGTCTTGCATATGGCATATGACTGGGCTTAACCCAGAGAAGACTGAAATATGCCTGTTCACGTGGAAGACGAAGATGGGCCAATTTAACGCACCACGTTTCCTCAATAAGACGATTTCGATATCTGAGAAGGTCAAATACTTAGGTGTGATCTTAGACAGGAAACTGAATTGGAAGTGTCACATTCAGGAGCGTACTGAGAAGGCTCACAGATTTTGGGCACCATGTAGACGTGCCGTAGGCTCGAAATGGGGCCTGATTCCTAGGATATTCCACTGGCTCTACAGAAGCGTGATTAGACCAATAGTTATTTACGCCTCAGTTGTTTGGTGAACTGCTATGGAGGAAGGAGCGTGATTAGATCAGTACTTACTTACGCCTCAGCAGTTTGGTGGACTGCTAAGGAGAAAAAGGTGCAACATAAGAACCATACAACAGGTTCAGAGAACATTTTGTCTTGGCATAGGCGGAGCGATGAGGACCACGCCCACTAGGGCACTGGAGACTATTCTAGATATCCGACCCATTGACATGCAGAATAAGGGTGAGGCAGCCACTTCGGCTATGAGACTTAAGGCGATGGGAGAATGTATTGGGGATGGGAGCAGCTCATACCATCGCGGTATAATCGAGGCGACGATAGGAAACCTGGAAGGAAGGGAAGAGGTTTCCGATCGGATACCTGAGATAAACCTTGAAGCCGAGTGCGAGGCATTGCTGCCATCGGCACAGTCTTGGATTGACGTAACCCTAGTATTGTCATCTGGATGATCAAGTTACATGGATGGATCAAAGCTAGAAGACAGAGTGGGCCTGGGGGTTTACAAACCCAGGGACTGACATCTGTTTTAGACTGCTTGACCATAATACGGTCCTGCAGGCGGAGATCCGGGCGATCACGGAATGCGTGAAGTGGCGTGGTGCTAATGTCGAGTGTGAACATCTTTACCGACGGTAAAATTGCCATAAGGGCAATAACAACAAGGGCAGTTAGGTCACGAGCAGTCTTGCAGTGAAAGAAGGAGGTTAACCCCTTTTCTGAGGATGGGAAAAAAATCCGCATTGTTTGGTTACCGGGCCATAACGCAGTAAGGGGAAATGAAAGGGCAGACGATTTGGCAGTGAAGGCCAGAGGACTGCCGTCAATAAACTTGATTCACACGAAGCCTTTCGGGTCGACACAGTCCGAGTTAAGGGAGTGGGTGACGAATGCGCATGCAACATTGTGGAACAGCGAAACGGTCGGTAGGACGGCGAAAATCCTATGGGGGGATCCAGATCGTGAGAAGACGAGGCTATTACTGAAAGAAAGCAAGAAGGAGGTCAGTATAGCTATTGGAAACATAACCGGAAACATAGGACTACGAGCTCACTTATGAAAAATCGGTGCGGCAAGTGGTAGGGCATGCGAGGAAGATGATGAGACGTTGGAGCATTTCCTTTTCCATTGCCCGGCTTTTGCGTCCACCCGATACCGGTACTTAGGTGGAGACACAATATCAGACATGATCCAACTTAGGGTAGTGGTATTGAAAACAATTAAGGATTTTGTAAGTAGCACGGAATTTCTAATTTAAAATTTTCTTTTTAGAGGTTACTTCATAGTTTTTAGAGCGCACAATAAGCCGATTACTGGCTTAGGTGTATGTCCATTGTGGCATGGGGCGAATTGATATCTGCACCCTCTTTTCAACCTAACCTGAGCACATTTATTGAAAGTCATAACAATACACCTCATACAAAATTTCAGCCAAATCGAATGATAATTGGGCCCTCCAGCGTCTCAAGAAGTCAAGATCCAAGTTCGGTTTATATGGCAGCTATACCATGTTGTGAACCGATTTGAATCATACTTAGCACAGTAGTGATACCAAAACACCACCTGTAAAAGTGCAGCCAAATCAGATAAGAATTACGTCCTCTTAAAGCTGAAGAGATCAAGACTCCAGATCGGTTTATATGGCAGCTATATCAGGTTCAGAACCGATTTGAACCATACTTAGCACAGTTGTTGAAAGTGGTACCAAAACACCATGTGCAAAATTTTAGTCAAATCGGAGAGAAAGTATTGTATCGGAGAAAGGTATTGTGGAGAGAAATACTTTTCTCCACAATCCACTGGAATGACCACACTGTGCGCCGCTGATGTAGATTTTTGACTATGTGTTGCGATGATTGCTTACAAAGATGGCGACGACGACTTTGTATTAGTGAAGGCGGTGGCAGTCTGAATCTTTGCTATCGGCAGTGGCGGCGGTAGCCAAAACAACCACGTACTAGTTTAAACAAATCGCTTGTTACGTCCATTCAGAGGATTCGGGTTGTTTATTTTTTTTGCGACAACCTAGTGTACCATTTCTTTATATGGTCTAAGTATGTTGCATTGTTTGACTGTGATTTGCTTGCATTGTTATTTGGACCGGGGGTCTCCTTTGTATGGATTTGGCCTTTTGCTAGGCTTTTAATGAGTTACTGTACAATCGCTGCAAAATATGCTCTGTATTTAAGACAGTCGCTTTTTCTCGGGAGCAATTGTCACGAGCGCCCAAAGGTGTTAATAATTCATAGTCTATTCATGTGGTCATTTGTTTAGATTTTCCATATATGTATGACTTTTTTATATACATGATATTATTTATAGTCCCCATTTAAGTGTCTCATCTGTATGTAATATATTTTAAATTTGAAGTTAATATTTTTTTGCGCAAAACATTAAAACTTTTTGTACATGTTTGTATAAAACAAAGTTTGATGAATAAGATACAATGTAAGTCAGACTATTTATATACCTTCCACCATAGGATGGGGGTATACTAATTTCGTCATTCTGTTTGTAACACCTCGAAATATGCGTCTAAGACCCCATAAAGTATATATATTCCTGATCGTCGTGACATTTTAAATCGAAGCCATGTGCGTCCGTCCGTCTGTCCGTCCGTCCATCTGTCCGTCCGTCCGTCAGTTTGTCGAAAGCACGCTAACTTTTGAAGAAGTCAACCTAGCCGCTTGAAATTTTGCACAAATAGTTCTTATTAGTGTAGGTCGGTTGGGATTGTAAATGGCCAAATCGGTCCATGTTTTCATATAGCGGCCATATAAACCGATCTTGGGACTTGACTTCTTCAACCTCTAGAATGAAATTTTGCTGGTTGTGTTGGACAAATGTTCATAACAAATGTATAGGTGCCATATAGACCGATCTTGGGTCTAGACTTCTTGAGCATTTAGATGGCGCAATTCCTATCCGATTTGGCTGTAATTTTGCACGTTGTGTTTTGGTATCACCTCCAACATTTGCGCGAAGTATAGTCCAAATCGATTTATAACCTGGTATAGATGCCATATAAACCGATCTTGGGTCTTGACCTCTTGAGCTTTTAGAAGACGCAATTCATATTTGATTTGGCTAAAATTTTGCATGAGGTGTTTTGATATGACTTCCAAAAACTGTGATAAGTGTAGTGCAAATCGGTACATAACCTGATATTGCTGCCATATAAACTGATCTGGGATCTTGACTTCTTGAACCTCCAGAGAGCGCAATTGTCATTCGATTTGGCACAAATTTTGTACAACGGCTTCTCCCATGGTCTTCAACATACGTGTGCAATGTGGTCTGAATCGATCTATAGCTTGATACAGCTCCCATATAAACCCATCTCCCGATTTTGCTTCTTGAGCTCTTACAAGGAGCAATTATTATCCGAATGGACTCAAATATTACACAATGACTTCAACGTTGTTCGGCATTCAATTAATTTATGGTCCGAATCGGATTACAACTTGATATAGCTCCAATAGCATAACAGTTCTTATTCATTATTCTTTGTTTGCCTAAAAAAAGATACCGCGCAAAGAACTCGACAAATGCTATCCATGGTGGAGGGTATATAAAATTTGGCCCGGCCGAACTTAGTACGCACTTTCTTGTTATACCCTACACCACTACTGTGGTACAGGGTATTGTAACTTAGTGAATTAGTTTGTAACACCCAAAAGGAAGAGAGATAGACCCATTGATAAGTATACCGATCGAATCAGAATCACTTTCTGATTCGAATTAGCTTTGTCCGTTTGTCTGTCCGTCCATCCGTCTGTCCGTCCGTCTGTCCATACTAATTTGTGTACAAAATACAGGTCGCACTTTTCATCCGTCTTCAAATTTGGTACAGGCATGTTTTTCGGCCTAGAGACGAAGCCTATTGAAATTGGAAAAAATCGGTTTAAGTCTAAATATAGCTCCCATATATATGTTCGTCCGATTTTCAGTAATAATGCAATAAAATGGTCATTTGTTAACCGATTCTCTCGAAATTTGGCAGGAAGGATATTTTTACGACTATCGACATTACTGGTGAATTTCATGGAAATCAGTTCAGATTTATATATAGCGCTCATATGTATATATCGCCCGATTCGCACTCCTAGAGCCACTGCAAGCACATTTTTTGACCAATCTTGCCAAAATATTGCACAACGCTTTCCTTGATGACTACCACAATATACAAAGAGTTTGGTTAAAATCGGTTCAGATTTAGATATAGCTCCCATATATATGATCGTCCGATTTCCAGTAATATTGCAATAAAATGGTCTTTTGTTAACCGATTTTCTCGGCAGAAGGGATTTTCTCTTGACTCTCTATATTACTGGCGAATTTCATGGTAATCGGTTCACATTTAGATATAGCTCTCATATATATATATCGCCCGATTTTAATTTCTAGGGTCACAGCAAGCGTATTTATTGATCCATCTTTCCAAAATTTGGCAAAACGCTTTCCTCGACGAATGCCACAGTATCTGAGGGTTTTGCTCGACATCGGTTCAGAATTAGATATAGCTCTCATATATATGTTCGTCTGATTTTGAGAAATATTGCAAAAAAGTAATCATTTGTTATCCGATTCTGTCGAAATTTTGATTGATAGACTCTCTTCTTATGACTCTCAATATTACTGGTGAATTTCATAGAAATCGGCGCAGATTTAGATATAGCTGTCATATATGTATATCGCCCGATTTTCACTCCTATAGCCACTGCAAGCGTATTGTTTGACCAATCTTGCCAAAATTTTGCACAACGCTTTCCTCGGCGACCACCACATTATCTGAGAAGTTTGCTCGAAATCGGTTCAGAATTATTGGGTTGCCCAAAAAGTAATTGCGGATTTTTCATATAGTTGGCGTTGACAAATTTCTTCACAGCTTGTGACTCCGTAATTGGATTCTTTATTCTGTCAGTTATCAGCTGTTACTTTTAGCTTGCTTTAGAAAAAAAGTGTAAAAAAAGTATATTTGATTAAAGTTCATTCTAAGTTTTATTAAAAATGTATTTACTTTCTTTTAAAAAATCCGCAATTACTTTTTGGGCAACCCAATAGATATAGCTCCCATATATATGTTCGTCAGATTTTGGGTAATTTGCAATAATTTTGTCATTTGTCATCCGTAGTTATTACAGTTTGAACATATTTGCTCGCCGAGGTCCATCAAAATTGGTTCAGAAATGAATATAGCTCCCACATTGTAATAATAATTTAGGAGTAGGGTACAATACAGTCGGCACCGCCCGACTTTTGTCCTTACTTACTTGTTTCATTTTTACAACTTTGAAATCTGATTTTTTGTTTTCATAAAATTGCGGGTTTATACATCCTTATCTCTGAACATTCCAAATTTCATAGAATAAGTTCTACCCATTTCCAGATTTTTGACAGATTTTTCACTATTCTTTTGTAATTTTATCCCACTGTGCGTCGCCTCGATTATACCTTAAGGATGTGATCTGCTAATATCCTCTACTCATTCTCCCATCGCCTTGAGCCCCATAGATAAAGTAGCTACCTGACACTTAATTCCCATATCTATGGATCAGACAGAATATCGTGCCCAGTAGGGATGGTCCCCATTCTCCCATCTATATAAATACAACATGCATTGGCCTTATGTTACACTTGTTCTCCTTCCAGTCTACCGAACTATTAAGGCGTGAACAAATATTGGACTAATCACGCTCTTGTAGCGCCAGTTGACTATTTTCGAAATCAGTACCCATTTCGGTCCATGGACCCATGTCTACATAGTGTCCAACATCAGCTAGGCTTCTGGAAACGCTCCCGACATTACCGGTTCAGTTTTCTGTTCGAAATTCAGATTCATAGTTCTTTGACCATGTGGGATATCCAAATCGTTCTGTTGAGGAAACGTGTAGCATCAAATTGGCTTACCTTCCTAGTGAAAATGAAGATTTCAGTCCTCTCTATGTTAAAATTAGGGTCTAACGCAGTCGTATGTCATCTCCAAGACCCTTTGGGCCTTTCTGCATAGTATTATAACATCGTCTGCGCAGCAGAAGGATTAAAATTCCTTCTCAGCCAGAATCCCCAATAGGTTATTTATGATGTTCTCCCATAGAAGCGGCGATAAAATGCATCTTTCTCCCTTATATCTATTCCGATTGACCGACAGTTTATTCACCTGTTCCTTGGTATGCGGTTTACCCCATTGGAGCAGTTTGTTGGTCCTCACTTGTTGAAAATCCTTTCGATTCCGTTACATACCTCCAACGTGTTCATCTTGACATCGAAGTATTATTCTATTTTGTGCACAACCTTGTGCAGGGTGGTCTCCACCGATTTTCATTTGACATAGACATGCAGCTTGTATCTGAGCAATTCGATGGTATCGCCTATTCCTTATCGTGATGTCCACTATTAGCTCAATGGTTTTGAGTAGAAAGGTCTGCCTGCTGCCAGGTCTTCGAAGCATAGGCAATTAATTCCCAGGCACGCTGTGGATATAGCCTCCAGATTGGCCGCCAGGTATTCCGCCTCTCCCTGCAGTAACGCACTGTACCCTCCCCCTTACCACAAAAATACTACCCAAAAATAAAAATGAACCGATCAGGACAATATGGGATTCAACTGAAAGGAAGAATACGAATTTCATAATAAAAGTTGGGTCCAAGTACCTGGGGAGACACTCCAGACCCAAAACCCCTTAAAAAAGGTTTATTGGACGATCATGACAATATGGGACTCAAATGAAAGGCATTCGGGAGTAGATTACGAATATGGTCAGGAATTAGGAATAGACTTTATAATTTATTGTTATCTATAGGGGGCGGGCCCTCCACAGTTACCCCAATAACACCACCCAAAATCAAAAGTGAACCTATAAGGACAATATGGGTATCAAATGAAAAGTATGCGAGAGTAGATAACGAATCTGGCATACAAATTCATGTCGAAGTATTGGGGGTCACCCCAGCCCCGCAAAAACGACCACAAGGGGCACATTAGCCAATCACGGATATATGGGACTCGGTTTGTTTGTTCCGTATAGACTGTGCAGCACGAATTTGGTATCCATATTTAAGACGAAATGTCTGAGGTGTCATCCCTTCCCTAATGAGAACACTACCCTAAGGAAGAACATTACCACCAGGAACCGAGAAGGGGCGAATTCTCACACATCAATGCTTTCGGATTCAAGTTTAAACTCAGCCAATCCGAACGGCGTCCACAGTGCGTCACCTTTTTGGGGAAATTTTTTTAAATGACAATGCATGGCATTGTACCTCGCAAATGTCGTCAACATTAAGAGGGGATAAACACCGCTTTGTCCAATGTTCTCGCCTGGATTCGAACGCGTTTAGCGTCATAGGCTACAATGGCACGAATTCGATATACGCATTCAGGGCGAAGTGTCCCCACCCTAAATAGATATTGGAGGGTTAACGAAGGCGCAGCGGAGCGGGCCTTGTCCAGCTAGTAATTTATAATATAAAGGAATCAGACCGACCTTTATTACCAGGAACAGGCAACAGGTACTTGATGTCACCTTTGTATCGGAGAATATGCTATGCATCAATTAAAAAGTTCATGACTTTATTCTGACTCCTGAACACCTCGAATCGCTCACATTCACATCTTTTCTCTTTGTGTGGAAAATACGTTTTTGCACTCGCTAATTCACCCTGCAGATTTGCTTAGTATGCCTTTCCCGGCTTCAGTATCATTACGACACATTTGCTCCTACCGTGGGTTTTTTAATGGAGTTGTGTGGTATCTAAATACAGAGGTCTCTTTTGTACTGATATAACAGGGGGACAAAAAGTGTATTTTTCAAGCCAATGACGCATCCGAGTGTATAATGTCTTTGCTGTCATAACCTTTGCTGCAAAAAGATGATAACCCGAATAGATAACTACATAATGATCGCCTAAGCTTCAAAAGCAGACAATGGAGTTCTTGGATTGTTTGGGAGAAAGATTCTTCCTTGAATTTATGGACCATATGGACCGTGGGTTTTTTAATGGAGTTGTGTGGTATCTAAATACAAAGGTCTCTTTTGTACTGATATAACAAGGGGACAAAAAGTGTATTCTTCAATGACCCATTCGAGTGTAGAATGTCTTTGCTGTCATAACCTTTGCTGCAAAAAGATAATAACCCAAATCGATAACTGCATAATGATCGCCCAAACTTTAAAAGCAGACAAGAGAGTTCTTGGATTGTTTGGGAGAAAGATTCTTCGTTGAATTTATGGATCAATCCGCGTTGATTGAGAACATCGGCGTTATATGGAACAATATGTTGTGCGAGCTGTATGTCGACGTTGGTATAGTCAAATGTTACCAAACACAACGATTGCATGGCCCAAGTCATGTTGACTGAATGAATGTAAATGCCCCAGCAAAGCAGTCATTTGGAAATGAAATTGATGGCAACCACTGAAGAGGATCACCAAAGTTCCGGTGAAAAGACCAAGCGGAGAAAAAAAAACTCAAAACTGAATGTAAAACATTCAGGAATGAGCGCAGCATCTCGAGGCGCTTAGAAATCTATACTAAGTTCCGCCAGTGGAGTTAACGTGACATGCAAAAGTTTAGATTTTTTTTCTAGATTTCCTGCTGAAGCTAAAAACACCGTTTAGAAGCCACTTGCCATGAACAATTAAAACATTTAATGTTGTAGGGTATCTCTCTCATTTGCTCAACATTTTTCATATGTCATTTTACCACAAATATTGTTGCCTGACAGAGTTCACCCGGTTGAATGTGTGGAAATTATAACATATTACCGTAGAATTTTCCTGTCTTTCCTTTTTATGATCAGAATGACTGCTAGATTTTCGCCACCGCAAAATGGTTCGTGAAAAATACTTGAGTCATTTTCTATGACAACCAGTCTAATGATTGTTTTGTTGTTACCGAAAATGGTTAAAGGAATTCATCAAACTCCTCAACATCATTGTGAGGCGAACTCCATTAACCTGCCAACTAATACAGCCACACAAGTTGTCGTCATGTGCCGGCACAATTTTCGTCATTGTTGGCCTTCAGTGTACCGTTGACGGTGTCCCCCGTACTTGTGTCCGTAATGACATTACTGCAAAACTATTGCCATAACCTTAAGCTATTTTAGCAAAGATTTAACTCCCCATCAAGAAATTGGCGTTGCTGGTACAAAACTAGGTGGTGTCGGCGATGATGATGATGATGATTTTGCTATTCCTGCCAGCCTGTCTGCCTGCCGTGGATGGCTAAAGGCGATGTTGTGCCTTGTGACTGGTCTGCCTCATGTCTCATATATGTGAAAATGAAGAAGTTGAAGTAAATTGTTGCATTTAGTGGCACATTACGCATCATTAAATGTAATTAAGCCAAACTAAAAGTCTTTTGTCACTACTACAAAAATAACAACTACAACAACAGCTGCGACAGCAGCAACACCAGCCAGCAATATATAAGTACTCGAATAAGCCGAAGTTGGCAACAAAGTGGTCTATGCACTGACAAAGCTATGCAGCAAGCAGAGAAATCAAAAGCTGAGATGAAAATGACAACCAAAGGAAAGAAACGTTTTATTAAAACAGACACAAAGTTTAAGAAAAATTGTCATATTTCTTCCTTCTGAGTATGTTGAATGTTTTCTCTTATATTTGAACCACTGGCACTGTACACTGTGGGTAATATTGGTAGGGTAGACAAGAAGAGCAGTACTAGAATTCGGTCTCAGCCCCTACCTAACCCTCAGGTCGAATACTTTTAGGAAAACACGATGATAGTCGAATGGAGCTGTAATCTTTGGTTGAGCTCAGGGCTGCGAAGTAGGGGCCTAGCAATTTTGGCTGGAGTCGCAGTCGAGAAAATTATCTCCACTCTGATTCCTGACAAAGTATTATATGGCAGCTATATCAGGTTATTGACCGATTTGAACCATACGTGGCACAATTGTTGGATATCATAACAAAACACGTCGTGCAAAATTTCGTTCAAATCGGATAAGAATTGCGCCATCTAGTGGCTCAAGAAGTCAAGACCCAAAATCGGCTTATATGGCAGCTATATCAGGTTATTGATCGATTTGAAACTAACTTAGCACAGATATTGGAAGTCATGGCAAAACACGTCGTGCAAAATTTCATTCCAGTCGGATAAGAATTGCACCCTCTAGAGGCTCAAGAAATCAAGACCCAAGATCGGTTATATGGCAGCTATATCAAAACATGTACCGATATGGCCAATTTCCAATCCCAACCGACCTACACTAATAAGAAGTATTTGTGCAAAAATTCAAGCGGCTAGCTTTACTCCTGCGAAGTTAGCCTGCTTTCGACAGACAGACGGACGGACATGGCTGGATCAACATAAAATGTCACGACGATCAAGAATATATATACTTTATGGGGTGTTAGACCAATATTTCGAAAAGTTACAAACAGAATGACGAAATTAGTTAGAAATTAGCAAAATTTTAGCCAAATCGAAGAAAAATTGCGGCTTGTAAGAGCTCAAGAAGTCATATCGGCAGATCGCTTTATATGGGAACCAATTTTGGTTATAGACCAATTCGGCTATATAAATGTTATATCAGGTTATAGACCGATTTAACCCGTACTTGACAAAGTTGTTGAAAGTTGTAATAGAACACTACATGCAAAATTTCAGCGAAATCGGATGAAAATTGAGGCTTCCAGGGGCTCAAGAAGTCAAATCGGCGGATCGGTTTATATGAGAGCGATATCATGTTATTAAACCGATTAAGACCATACCTGGCTCAGTTGTTGGTAGTCATAACGTAACACTATATGCAAAATTTCAGTCAAATCGGATTAAAATTCTTCCAGGGGCTTAAGAAATCAAATCGGGAGATCAGTATATGTGGGAGCTATATAAAGTTCCTGACTGTTTTGAACCGTACTTCTCACAGTTGTTGGAAGTCATAACGGTACACTGCGTGCAAAGTTTCAACCGGACAAAAATTGCTCCTTCCAGGGGCTCAAGAAGTCAAATGGAGAGATCGCTTTATATGGGAGCTATATCCAAAATTGAACCGATATGGCCCATTTGCATTCCCCAACGGCCTACATCAATATTAAGTATTTGTGCGAAATTTCGAGCGGCTAGCTCTACGTTTTCGACCGCTATTTTGATTTCGATAGACGGACATGGCTAGTTCAACTCAGAATTTCGAGACGATCAGGAATATATATACTTTATGGGGTCCTAGATCAATATTTCGAGGTGTTACAAATGGAATGACTAAATTAGTAAACCCCCATCATACGGTGGTGGGTATAATGGAAATGCAAATTTTGCCCATAAACATTCCACTAAGGAACAGGAGCAAACTTCTCACATATCAATGAGTGCAGTCCGATTCAAGTTTTCTAAGCGCAATAATAAGAGGCCTTTTTAAAGCCAAGTCTGAACGGCGTGCCGCAGTACGACACCTCTTTGGAGAGAAGTTATACATGGCATAGTACTTCACAAATATTGCCAGCATTAGGAGGGGAAAACCACCGCTGAAAATTTTTTCTGATGGTGGTGGGTATAATAAAGCTAAATAATCCGTAGATGCTGCTACAGTGCGTCAGGTGACTTTTGGTAGCCTACCTCATCAGCAGGTGACGTGTGTCGTGTGGTCCTTGGTTACAATCGGGACATACATCCTGCACGTCGGCATCAATCCTTGCTCTCTAGGATTTGAGGCGGCTGCATCTGCCGGATCGTAATTGAGCCAGAACTACTATAGTATGCCGGGGAAGGTCAATTTATTCAGGTGCAATGGGAGACGGTCGTTCTCCAAGTACTACAGTGCCGGTGATATCACTCCGCCTTGAGGAACCCCCTGTTTCATTCTAAGGTGCTTCGACTTCTTATCTCTTAATTCTACAAAATGACTGGCGACCACACAGGTAATTCGTGACCCAAATAGTTTGGCATGGCTGACCGTATCGAATGCTTTCGATATGTCCAGTGCCACGCGGACCGTCCTATCACATGGCCTAGGCTGATTGAAGCCGCGGCAAATGTGTGCGGTGATGGCATGCAGGACAGTTGTTGTGCTATGCAGTCTTCGAAATCCATGTTGATACCCGGCTAAGGGAAATTTAACAACTGGGCTCGGGAAGAGTATTGCCTCAAGCGTCTTGGCTACAGGTGAGAGAAGGGGAGATCGATCTTTACGACCGCCCCAAATTCAGGTTCTTTCCAGGCTTCAGTAACGGCATCACTCTGCCCATCTTCCAGACATCGGGAATTAAAAGAGTGTTCAAAGACAGGATGAGGACAGTTGAAAGGTTCTCGACTCCAGGTAGATTCAGATTCTCCAGTATTAGTGTAGAGATTCCGTCGGGGCCCAACGCCTATGATGATTCGGTGCCACGGATGACATTCGTAACTTCGCCCACGGAAATTTGTGGTTGTTGTCCTTCGGCTTGGAGACGACTGATACATCGAATGGCTCTCCTCCTCCTCCCTGTCACTCTCGGGATGCGCAATAAATCGACGGTTGAACAACCTAGCGCATCTCTTCGGTTTATTCACAGTTATGTCCCCAACAGTGACTGAGGCCTGCAATCCCGAGAGAGTGACTTAACAGTAGACCACAGCTTGCCTAAACTTAAACTTAGGAAACGTCCTAAGCTACAATGCTTCAAGTGTTCCAGCCACAAATACCGCTTAGGTTCGTTGACTACCCTGTTTATTTCCAGATTTTGGTTATCGCTTGAGTTACAGGTTGAGATGGGTTTCTACCGGGTAAATACCCAACGGTTGGGTACAAAAAATATACAAAAATATACAAATTTTGCCCATGAACATTCCACTAAGGAACAGGGCGAACTTCTCACATATCATTGAGTGGAGTCCGATTCAAGTTTAAGCTCAATGATAAGGGGCCTCCTTTTTATAGCCGAGTCCGAACGGCGTGCCGCAGTGCGACACCTCTTTGGAGAGAAGTTTTACATGACATTAGTCTTGAGGCAATAAATTGGTAATTTTTCATCCGATTTCGATGAAATTTGGCTCAATACCAATCTACCGATGTTGTGTAATTAGCCTATGAAAGGAGCATTTTTCGTCCTATTTCAATGGAATTTGGCACATCGAGTTCCGCGCATGCGCGATATTTAGTCCTGTATACGGTTTCTGTTACAAATGATTTTGTCCTAAGCAGAGCGTTGCGCAGACGTTTCCGATGTTTGATGTCCTCTTTAGTTTCGTTGTTTATCCATGGTTTTTGGGATCGTCTAGCAATGCCTATGATAGAGGTGGCCGTCTCTGTACATGCTCCTGTAGTGGTCCAAAAAGAAGCACTGGGTGGAGTCTTTTCAGACTTGAACTGAGCCGATGTACGTTTCAAGAGCTATATATCAATAAATAAAAGATTGGGTCACTATGTAAGGGTCAAAATAAGCCACCAAGCGTTTGCCAAATTATTAAAGTTCATCAAACAAACAGTTAAAAGTTCATCAAACATTCATCCTTATATAAATTTACCCCAGTATAGATTGAGAAATACCAGATTTTGTTAGTTTCAACCAAAATAGCCAGACACAAGGACAGACTGTTTCGCAGGCAGTCTGGCAGGAAGGCCGGTATGCAGACGGACATAGCCGGCAGACTGTGGAAAAGAGACAGCGAATATTATTGTATGGAATGTGTCAAAAGCGATGACAGTTGATGAGCTGTCATAACAATAGATCAACAACTTAAGTGATGTTCTGACTGCAAACATTTACAAATACAGGCACTTCACCTAACGAACACACACACACACACAAACAAAACACGCAACTGTATAAGCTTGAAACATTTGTGGCCGTGTCGGGTAATTGTGGTAATGATGAAAGATGGTCCAAACCATAAATTAACTAAAACTATTATTAGGTCTACTTAAGCATGCCAATGTACTTTTTTGGCCTTTTTGCTCGCCACGGCGGCAATTGCTGGCTAGCTGGGTGGTGCTGACGAACTATGTTTTGTGTTTAGAGAAATTGCACGATATTAAGTAATTCACTTAATTAAGTGCTAGATCACTATGATGATGATGGTGATGATGGTTTCGTTTAGCAGAGGATTATACCTCAGAAAAATCATTCATTATTGTATGGCAAGGAGACACATTGCAGATTTTGCAAACATTGCATATGTCAACTTTAAGTGAACAAGAGATGAATTGGTGTATTTACTTATTATTTGATTAAATTACATTTGGACAGGATCAAATATCTACCTATTAACATTAAACATTTAAAGTTGCATGTAATAACAGTTTCTTGACAATTGTGATTTTGATCCCACGATAGTTTAAACTAATTTGAAAAGTTCTTTTTATCAAAAAAGGTTGATATACGGAATGTTGGTTACCAGCTTACTGTTCTTTACGGCGCCACGAAATAACTCCTGATGAAATAACTTCCGAAAACTGAAAATGAAATTAATCACCAAAATTTGGGAGTTATTTCATTATTGAATAACTCCCCAAAACTTGAAATTAAATATTTCCCAATAATTGAAATTAGTCCCAAATAAATTTTCAACAGCCATTTAATATTGATTTAGGTCGTTGGGGATTGCAAATGGGCCATATCCGTTCAGATTTGAATATAGCTACCATCTCTCGCTTTGACTTCTTAAGTCTCTGGAAGCCCCTTTTTTCTTTGACTTGACTGAAATTTTGCACATAGTGTGTTATTATGACTTTCAGCAAATGTGCCCAGTAGGGTCCAAAACAGTTAAGAACCTGAGATAGCTCTCATATAAACCGATGTCCTGATTTGACTTCTTGAGCCCCTGGAAGCCTAAATTTTCATCCGTTTCGGCTGAAATTTTCCGTGATGTGTTCCGTTATGACTTCCAACAACTGTGCTAAGTACGGTTTGAATCGGTGAGGAACCTGATATAGCTCCCATATAAACCGATCTGTCCGATTAAGCTGAAATTTTGCACATTGTGTTCTGTTTTGACATGGTGGTGGATTTCCAATATTCGGCCCGGGCGAACTAAGCACGCTTTTACTCCCTATATCTCGGTATATATACCAAGTAACAAGTAAAAAGGCTTTAAGTTCGGCCGGGCCAAACTTTGAATACCCACCACCTCGGATATATATGTAAACCACCTTTCGTTAAAATCCGGTGAAAAATGCATACCTATGCCCCATAGCAGCTATATCGAAATATGTTCCGATTTGGACCAAAGACCAAATGCTAATAAGTACAAGTCATTGTTCAATTGTGTATAACAAAATATTGGTATTTTTCATAGCTATATCTAAAAACAAACCAATCTGTACCATATAAGTCACAAATGTCGAGAAGCCCAACATAAGTCACTGTGTCAAATTTCAGTGAAATCGTATTAAAAATGCGCCTTTCAAAGGACCAAGACTTTAAATCGACATATCGGTCTGCATAACAGCTATATCCAAATCTGGACCGATTTGGGCCAAGTTGCAGAAAAATGTCGAAGAGTCTAACACAACTCACTATCCCAAAATTTCGGCGACATCGGACAATAAATGCGCCTTTTATGGGCCCAAAACCTTAAATCCAGAGATCGGTTTATATGGCAGCTATACTCAAATCTTGATCGATCTGCGCCAAATTGAAGATAAATGTCGAAGGGCCTAACATAACTCACTGTCCCAAATTTCAGCGACATCGGAAAATAAGTGCTTTTCTTTCTGGCCCAAAACTTTTAATCGAGAGATCGGTCTATATCGCAACTATATCCAAATCTGGACCGATCTGTGCCGTATTACAAAAGTATGTCGAGGGGCTTAACTTAACTCACTGTCCCAAATTTCGGCCACATCGGACAATAAATGGACCTTTTATGGGCCCAAAACCTTAAATCGAGAGATCGGTTTATATGGCAGCTATATGCAAATCTGAACTGATCAAGGCCAAATTAAAGAAGGATGTCGAAGAGCCTAACTAAACTCCCTGTCTCAAATTTCAGAGACATCGGACAATAAATGCGCCTTTTGTGGCCCCAAAACCTAAAACCGAGAAATCGGTCTATATGGCAGCTATATCCAAATCTGGACCGATCTGTGCCATATTGCAGAATAATGTCAAGGGGCTTAACCTAATTCACTGTCCCAAATTTCGGCGACATCGGACAATAAATGCGCCTTTTATGAGCCCAAAACCTTAAATCGAGAGATCGGTGTATATGGCAGCTATATCCAAATCTGAACCGATCAGGGCCGAATTCAAGAAGGATATCAAAGGGCCTAACACAACTCACTGTCCCAAATTTCGGTGACATCGGACAATAAATGCGCTTTTTATGGCCCCAAAACCTAAAACCGAGAGATCGGTCTATAAGGCAGCTTTAACCAAATCTGGACCGATCTGTGCCATATTGCCGAAGTATGTCGAGGGGCTTTACTTAACTCACTGTCCCGAATTTCGGCCACATCGGACAATAAATGTGCCTTTTATGGGTCCAAAACCTTAAATCGAGAGAACGGTCTACATGGCAACTATATTCAAATTTGAGCCGATATGGACCAAATTGAAGAAAGATGTCGAGGGGCCTAACACAACTCACTGTTCCAAATTTCACCAAAAAGGGATAAATGTGGCTATATGGCAGCTATATCCAAATCTGGACCTATCAAAGTTTTAGCTCTATATCTCTATTTTTGAAGACTGTAGCGTGATTTCAACAGCCAGACGGACGGACATGTCTAGATCGTCTTAGATTTTTACGCTGATCAAGAATGTATATACTTTATAGGGTCGGCAATGGATATTTCGATATGTTGCAAACGGAATGACAGAATGAATATACTCCCATCCTTCGTTGGTGGGTATAAAAGGGCATTATGTTCGGCCGGTTCGAACTTTGGATACCCACCACCTCTGGTATATATGGATAACTTATGCATCTAAATTCGGCACGGACATTGAGTGGTCTAATAAATATAAGTCACTGTTGAATTTTGTATTTCAAATTTCAACAAAATCGTGTAATAAATAAAGCTTTTATGAATTTCAACCCCTTAACCGGCATATCGGTCTATATGACAGCTGTATCTGAATACAGTCCGATCTGAACTATATTTGCGTCGGATGTTTGGAATCGTAAATCTATTCACTGTTTCAACTACTCACTGTTTCAAATTGCGAAATCGGTTAATAAATAAAGCTTTTCTGGGCTTCAGATCCTTTATCGGCAGATCGGTCTATATGGCAGCTATATCTAAATATAGTCCGATCTGAACCATATTTGTGGCGAATATCGCGAGACCTAAAACCACCCACTGTTGCAAATTTCATGATAAATAGGACTTTTATGGGCTTCAGACCCTTTATCGGGTGATCGGTCTATAAGGAAGATATATCTTAATATAGTCCGATCTGAATCATATTTGAGTCAGATGTTGGTAAACCTGAAACTATTCACTGTTTTAAATTTCTGCGAAATTGGGTAATAAATATTGCTTTTATGGGCATCAGACCCTTTATCGGGAGATCGGTCTATATGGCAGCTATATCTAAATATCGTCCGATCTGATCCATATTTGGGTCAGATGTCGGGAGGCTTAAAACTGCTCACAGCAAAATCGGATGGAAAATTAAGTTTTTTATGATCATTAGACCTTTTATCGGAAAATCGGTCTATATAGCAGCTATATCCAAATGTGGTCCGATTTGGCCCGTTCAACAACTTAACCAGCGTGCATCAAAAAGACGTATCTGTGCCAAATTTCAGCTCAATATCTCAATTTTTGAAGCCTGTGGAGAGATTACAACATACGGACGGACAGACGGATAGACGGACAGACACACGAACATCATTAAATCGTCTTCGAATTTTACGACGATCCGAAATATATATACTTTGTAGGGTCGGAAATTGATATTTCGATGTGTTGCAAACGGAATGACTAAATGAATATACCGCCTATCCTACGGTGGTGGGTATAAAAAAGCGCAGAAACAAATATCTTAAAAACCATACAATCGCCATCCATATTGATCTAATAGTATCTGATGTTGGTTTGAGGTTTTTTTTTTTGGGCGTATATATGCGCATACGTGCTGCACATGGTATAGAAGTCCACCTTAAAAGTTGTGCTGTTCTTGAGATATCCTTGAGCTGTCCTAACATCTCTGTATTTGAAATATTCCAATTTTTATTATTTTTAGCCTTAGTCTTCAGACAAGGGATAATGTATTGGGTTAAAAATTTATTTATTTTTTTTTTTTGTATTTTATTTTTCAAAAGTTTCATACTTAGCAAAAGTTCATCAGGCAAATCAACATATAATTATGTCAATAACTAATGATGTGTCAGTCACAATTTAAAGACCATTAAATTAAAATACAGCAAAACATTTAACTTCCAATGGGGTTTTATTTTTAACAACCAATTGTTGCATTCCCCCGCCAAGCATCGTTGCTGAGATGAAATACGAATCCTTATTTTAAGAAGAAGGAAAATAAAATTGAAGCACTGGAGCTGAACCAATTCATTTCACATTCATCTTGCGCTTATGACGTGCACATTTTTCGAAAGGTGGAATGCGTCCTTTGATCTATTGAATGCTACAAAATGGCCATCAATCATTTACTGGCAGAGTCAGTTCGTTCGAATCATTGTCACGTTTGCGTCCATCCTTGGGCTTTTATGAGAACTACTTGTGATGATTAATAAATCGTAAATACCTGCAAAAGGAAGTTCCTGAAAATTGAACAAATAGTCTAAAGCCCAAATACTGTCTGCAGCTGGTAATAGCAACAAAATGACTCTATTGAAATTTAATCTGATTACGAACAGTCACCGCAAATACACCCTCAGATGAGGAGAGGAGAAAATGAAAACCAGCACAAAGAAGATTCTAACTTGATCTGGAATTGGCGGCAGAGTGGCCATAACGATATCATTAAGGATACAAAAAGCTAAGTGCATCAGTATTATAATACTTTTTTTTTTCTTTTTTAAATATGCCAACAACTCTTTATGGACGGACGGACGCGGTGGGTACTACAGCTATGGCGTTGACTAAACGAACATTAACAATGTGGTAACAAATGTTAACTGCTTTGCTTTAGAGAGTGCAACAATGGCAACAAGTCGCCAGCGACACCGGCAACAGTGAATCCAGGCCACATCATGTCCATCAACTGTGCGAACATTTAAAATAATTAATCATTTACAACTTGTTTAACATTACCTACGCAATTCGCTATTTAAAGCTAGCCTTATTTTGCAGTGGGAAATCAGCGCTGGATTCAAAAGTCTTTGGCAAACGAGTTTCGTTGCACAACTATGGCTGTGAGGAATGCATGGTCGACTTTCGTTAGCTAGCTTTTTAGAAAGTTAAAGTGTGGTTAAATTTATATGGCAAGAGATCCTGTAACTGTGCTACATTTGATAATCCTATATTTAAGGAAATACTTTGTCGTGTTGTTAAAAACATATAGAAAAATTGATATCCGCCCCCATAAGATTGATTTTATACATTCGATGGTTGAATTATTGTAGGATCATTTTGTCTTTCTTTCTGTTGCAATCACTCTACAGTGATTTCATTTCCTATGGATACATCGCCGATGTACTACATCATTTTTCATTCGAGAATTAAATATATATAAGTCTGCCGGGCCGAGTTGGCAGCGTGCAGGGACTACCAGTTCGGAGGTCGTGGGTTCGACTCCCACCAGAGGTTTTGATCTGCCGCTATCCAAATATAAACCGATTTGAACCATATTAAGGTCGGATATCGGGAGGCTCACAACAACTCACTGTTTCAAATTTTAGCGAAATCGGGTAATAAAAAAACTTTTATGGACTTCAGTCCTCTTATCGGCAGATCGGTCCATATGGCAGCTACATCTAGATATAATCCGATCAGAACCATATTTGAGAGGCCTAAAACTACTCACTGTTTCAAATTTCAGTGAAATTGGTTAAAAAATGAGGCTTTTATGGGCTTCAGACCCTTTATCGGCCGATCGGTCTATACGACAGCTATATCTAAATATAGGCGGATCTGTACCATATTTGGGTCGGATGTTGGGAGGCCTAAAATTACTCACTGTTTCAAATTTCAGTGAAATCGGTTAAAAAAATGAAGCTTTTATGGGCTTCAGTCTATATGGCAGATATATCTTAATATAGTCCGATCTGAACCATATTAAGGTCAGATATCGAGAGGCTTAAAATAACTCACTGTTTTAAATTTCAGCAAAATCACGTAATAAATAAAGCTTTTATGGACTTCAGACCCTTTACCGGGAGATCGGTCTTCATGACAGCTATATCTTCAATATAGTCCGATATGAACCATATTTAGGTCAGATGTCCTGAGGCTTAAAATAACCCACTGTTTTAAATTTCAGCGAAATCGGATAAAAAATGAAGCTTTAATCGTCTTCAGACCCTTTATCGGGAGATCGGTCTATATGGCAGCTATATCTAAACATAGTCCGATCTGAACCAGATTTTAGTCAGTTGTCGGGAAGCCTGAAAATACTCACTGTTTCAAATTTCAGCAAAATCAGATGAAAAATAATGTTTTTGTGGGCATTAGACCCTTTATCGTCAGAAAAATCGGCTTAAAAATAAAGCTTTTATGGGCTTCAGACCCTTTATCGTCAGATCGGTCAATATGACAGATATATCTAAATATAGGCCGATCTACACCATATTTGGGTCGGATGTTGGAAGGCTTCAAACTACGCACTGTTCCAAATTTCAGCGAAATCTGATAAAAACTAAAGCTTTAATCGTCTTCAGACCTTTTATCGGGAGATCGATCTATATGGCAGCTATATCTAAATACAGTCCGATCTGGATCATATTAAGGCCAGATATTTGATACCAGATATCAATTTTCAGCAAAATCGGGTAATAAATAAAGCTTTTATGGGCTTAAGACCCTTTATGGGGAGATCGGTCTATATTGCAGCTATATCCAAATATATTTCGATTTGAACCCTATGAAGGTCAGATATCGAGAGGCCTAAAATAACAAACTGTTTTAAATTTCAGCAAAATCGGGTAGTAAATAAAACTTTTATGGACTTGAAGCCCTTTATCGGGAGATCGGTCTATATGGCAGCTATATCTTCAATATAGTCCGATCTGAGCCATGTTAAGGTCCGATATCGAGAGGCTTAAAATAATCCACTGTTTTAAGTGTCAGCAAAATCGGGTAATAAATAAAGCTTTTATGGGCTTCGGACCCTTTATTGGCATCGCGGTCTATATGGCAGCTATACCTAAACATAGTCCGATCTGAACCATATTTAAGTCAGTTGTCGGGAAGCCATAAACTAATCATTGTTTCAAATATCAGTGAAATCGGATAAAAAATAAAGCATTTATGGGCATTAGAACCTTTATAGTCAGATCGGTCTATATGGCAGCTATATCCAAATATGGTCCGATATGGCCCGTTCAAGAACTTAACCAGCGTGCATCAAAAAGACGTATCTGTGCCAAATTTTAGCTAAATATCTCAAATTTTGAAAGCTGTAGAATGATTACAACAGACGGACGGACAGACGGATAGACACACGGACATCATTAAATCTTCTTAGAATTTTACGACGATCCGAAATATATATACTTTGTAGGGTCAAAAATTGATATTTCGATGTGTTGCAAACGGAATGACTAAATGAATATACCCCCTATCCCACGGTGGAGGGTATAAAAATAATTATTATAATAAAAATGATTTAAAGTATAAACAAGTAAGAACGTGCTAATTTCGGCCGGGCCGAATCTTATATACCCTCCACCATTGATCGCATTTGTCGAGTTCTATGCGCGGTATCTCTTTTTAGACAAACAGAGAATATTGAATAAGAACTGTTATGCTATTGGAGCTATATCAAGTTATAGTCCGATTCGGACCATAAATGAATGCTGAACATTGTAGAAGTATTTGTGTAAAATTTCAGTGCATTCGGATAAGAATTGCGCCTTGTAGGGGCTCAAGAAGCAAAATCAGGAGATCGGTTTATATGGGAGCTATATCAAGCTATTGATCGAATCAGATCATATTAGATACGTATCTTGAAGCTCATGAGAGAGCCGTTGTAGAAAATTTCTTCCAAATCGCATGAGAATTGCGCCCTCTAGATGCTCAAGAAGTCAAGATCCCAGATCGGTTTATATGGCGCTATATCAGGATATGTTCCGATTTCCGCCTTACTTAGCATAGTTATTGGAAGTCATAACAATACATCTCATGCAAAATTGCAGTCATATCAGACTAGAATTGCGCCCTCTAGAGGCTCAAGAAGTCAAGACCCAAGATCGGTTTATATGGCAGCAATACTAGGTTATGAACCGATTTCAATCATACTTTGCACAGTTGTTGGAAGTTATATCAAAATACTATGTGAAAATTTTCTGTCAAATCGGATGAGAATTGCGCCCTCTAGAAGCTCTAGAAATCAAGACCCAAGATCGGTGTATATAGCAGCTATATCAAAACTTGGTCCGATTTAGACCATACTTAGCACAGTTGATGGAAGTCACAGCATCTAGAGGCTCAAAAAGTCAAGTACCCACGATCGGTTTATATGGCAGCTGTATTAAAACATGGACCGATATGCGTGCTCTCGACAGACAGACGGACGGACATGGCTAGATCGACTTAAAATGACATGACGAAATTAGTATACCCCCATCCTGTAGTGGAGGGTATAAAAATTGGGTATATTGACAATGATGTGTTGACAAAAAGGAATGTAAGATGATTTCAAATATAAAACCCAATGAAATAAAATTTATATTCTTGAAAAAAAAAAAACAGTTTGATAGAATCAAATAAGATTTTACATTAAAAAAATTAAACATTGAAATGACGGACAAGATTTTTCTCATAGGTGTACACGATGCTGATGCTCTGTAGATTTTGGGGAAGTGTCAAAATTGTAACCAGTGTTATCCTTGATATAATGACCGATGTTCCAGTCACTGAACAGCTTTTTGATATTCCTGATAGTACTGATTGGAATTACGATATCCCTGGTTATAGAAGTTACATAGACATCTATACGGATGGTTCCAAGCTAGACGACCAGGTGGGCTTTGGAGTGTACTCTAAAGACCTAGAACTGGTTATATCGAAAAGGTTGCAGGACCACTTCAGTGTGTATCAATAGGAGATCCTTACAATTAAGGAAGTGTCGGAATGGCTAAGATATTGGGTTGCCCAAAAAGTAATTGCGGATTTTTTAAAAGAAAGCAAATGCATTTTTAATAAAGCTTAGAATGAACTTTAATCAAATATAGTTTTTTACACTTTTTTTCTAAAGCAAGCTAAAAGTAACAGCTGATAACTGACAGAAGAAAGAATGCAATTACAGAGTCACAAGCTGTGAAAAAATTTGTCAACGACGACTATATGAAAAATCCGCAATTACTTTTTGGGCAACCCAATATAATGTCATAACGACGATTGGTATAAATATCTTCTCAGACAGCCGTGTTTCTGGACACAATAACTTCCCTCGACTGTCGCACATCTCTCAAAAAGATGGCTGAACATTTCAACATTCACATGTACTGGGTGCAGGGCCACAGATATATCCCATGGAATTATAAAGCGGACGAGCTTGCGAGACTAGGAACTACCTTACAGATTTCAGGGAAACTAGAATCTGTGGATGTGTGAGTATTTTTGCAAAAATGCTCATTCTGTTGCACATAACTTTGCGCATGTGTAAGAAATCCCAAGCAGTCCCGTGGGCTTGTAAATAATTGCAATTGTGTCCTCGTCACTAGCGTAGACATATTTCCACACACAACATGTTTTCCCCTTATGTTTTGACTAAGCAAAGAACAGTCAGTATATGGAGGACCTCGGTCGAGTGTGTATGGTGGATTAGGATAGTGAATTTTTGTACCCACCACCGAAGGATGGGGGTATATTCATTTTTTCATTCCGTTTGCAACACATCGAAATATCCATTTCCGACATTATAAAGTATATATATTCTTGATCAGCGTAAAAATCTAAGACGATCTATACATGTCCGTCTGTCCGTTGAAATCACGCTACAGTCTTCAAAAATATAGATATTGAAGTGAAACTTTGCATAGATTCTTTTTTTGTTCATAAGCAGGTTAAGTTCGAACATGGGTCTATATCTTGATATAGCCCCCATAGAGACGATCCTCCGAATTAGAGTCATAGGCCCATAAAAGCCACATTTACTGTCCGATTTTGCTAAAATTTGTGACAGTGAGTTGAGTAAGGCCCTTCAACGTCCTTCGTCAATTTGGCTCAAGTCGGTCCAGATTTGAATATAGCTGCCATATAGACCGATCCTCCGATTTAGGATCCTAGGACCATAAAAGCCACATTTATTATCTGATTTTGCTGAAATTTGGGAAAGTGAGTTGTGTTAGGCCCTTCGACATCCTTCGTCAATTTGGCCCAGATCGGTCCAGATTTGGATATAGCTCCCATATAGACCGATCCTCTGATTTAGGGTCTTAGGCCCATAAAAGGCGCATTTATTTTCCGATGTTGCCGAAATTTGGGCTCTTCGACGTCCCTCGTCAATTTGGCTCAGATCGGTCCAGATTTGGATATAGTCTATATAGACCGATCCTTCGATTTAGGGTCTTAGGCCCATAAAAGCCACATTTATTATCCGATTTTGCTGAAATTTGGAAAAGATAGGCCCTTCGACGTCTTTCGTCAATTTGGCCCAGATCGGTCCAGATTTGGATATAGATTCAGATCGGTTTATTTTTAGAAATAGCTACTAAAAAGACCAATATTTTCTTATCCACAATTGAACAGTGACTTGTACTTATTAGTATTTGGTTCAAATCAGATCATATTTCGATATAACGGCTATGGGACATAAGGTATGCCTTTTTACTTGTTTTTTCTAACTTTCGCCTTTCCAAACATTCTGGCAGGTTTAAAGACAAAAATCATTAGAGCAACACACAAATGGCTGCCAGGTACAAAAAACACAATAGGAATCCTTAGTTTGGTCTATAGTTGAACCAGGATTCGTCTTAAAAACGAATAACGCTTGCAAATTATTGAATTTTATTATCAAAATGCGTGTTCTGTTAGGGAAAATCAAAGTTCAGCGACGAAACTCATTTTTGGCTCAATGGTTATGTAAGTAGGCAAAATTGTCGATTATGGAGTAAAGATTAGCCAGAAGCATTGCAAGAGCTACCAATGCATCCAGAAAAGTCTCAGTTTGGTGCGGTTTATGGGCTGGTGGCATCATTGGACAGTACTTCTTCCAAAATGATGCGATTCATAACGAAAATGTGAGTGGTAAGCGGTACTGTGAGATGATATCCAATTTTTTGCCCGAAATGCTAGAGCTTGACTTGCATGATAATGAGCATCATCAACAAGATGGTGCAACATGTCACACAGCATGTGAAGCAATGGACTTATTGAGAGACGAGTTCGTTGAACATTTTTTTCACCTCCGGGAGATCGTGCAAATAAACGCCTTTAGACTTTTTTGTGGGGCTATATGCCCGCTTCAATTGACGCATTTGAAGACATCATTGAAGCATTACTTTGTGAGATACGACCGAACACTAAGCGGATGGACCATGTGAGTTTCAGTCATGGTCAACATTTGCATGGAATAATCTTCATACATTAAACTATATGGACCGTACCATCGATTCGAATAAAGATTTCGTGCAAATTGCAGTTTTTTACCACCACAATAGGGTTTGGCAACGCTGTCATTATCACTATAACGATTTATGGTGTGATTCACAAACATTTTGTTCACTTTGAGGTTTTAAGTTGTTTGAGTTCGCCAACAATGGTTTTGATTTGAAGCCAAATATATGGAATTCGCTCTATAACGCTTGAACACCATCGCAAATGACTTTCTTATTAATAAACGCAGGAGAAGGTACACTTGGTGGCTTGTAATCAGCTGTCAGTAAAACAAATATCATGTAGCTGTCATTTCCAGTTTAAGAGATATACCGATGTGAATTTAGTGGTACTTCGTTTCTTTCCCCACTTTCAAATTTGTCACCCACTTATCATGAAAGGAATTTTTCCTGGCAAAAGTCTGTAGCGTACTCAGCAAAAATGCTTTAAATAACTTAACTGAAGTTCAAACGTGATCAACACAAATAAGAAAAAAAAACTAAAAATGTGAATAAAATTTGCATTTTTTAACAATTCAATATGAATTATGTCTTCCGAAGAGCCTCCATTAAGCTAAGGTACAACAGCAGAAAAAAGCTCTCACACACAAGAAACAAGAGCCGAATGGCTTCATGGATGCAGCATTCATTCAGACTAAATGATGTGAAATGGTAAGCGACAGCTGAGTGATCTTCAACTGAAAGGAAGACGACATAGATGAAGAACTTGAGCTTCAGCTACAACATCACCATCGGCACCAGCATCATCAACATTGACTACAAGTACCGCGAGGACTTGTGAGTACCAATATCTCTGTCGCTAAGATGACTTTGCTGTTGGCTCCTTTGCCATGTTACACGGGTGTGCTCTGTGCGATGATGTCGCTTATTTTGCCTCCTAGCCTGGCATTGCTGGCACAATGCATCAATAACTATGAAGATGAGCAACTGAAAGTGCAGTATGGACAAACATCAGTATGACTGATGTATTCCTAAATGAAAAGAACTGACTTCATATGTCTATTTATCTGAATATGTATTCGTATTTGTTACCGATTCAGTGGTTCCATAGACGCCGCACAGTGGTCGTACTTTGGTGAGTTTAAAGCAAACTGTTTTTTTTTCTTTATTTTATATATAAAAACTAGCTGGACAGGGACCGGTTGCCCCTTCTTTCACTCTCTTATATTATCTGAGCCCTATAATGTCACGGTCGGGAAAAAAATCCTCTTTGGGGTTGATGGTGCGGCCTTTCAGGAATTTCGTCCCAAAGTGGATATTTTATTGGTGCTCTACTCCCAAATTTCTTTCATTTGAGCCTTATATTGCTATGGTCGGTAAATATGGCCGATGTGAGGAAGTTTTTGGGGGTGAGGTGATACCCCATGTATCATGTATTTATGTGATCTAGTCTCAAATACATTTTACTTGAGCCTAATATTGTCATTGTTGGTTAAAATTTCCATTTGGCTGGCTTTGGAGGTGGGGCGGCCGCCTTAGAATACCAAATTTCTGTTTTTGAGTTATTATAAAACTACTGGGGTTCGAATTCTGACGAGACCATCAGAAAAAATTTTCAGCGGTGGTTTTCCCCTCCTAATGCTGGCAACATTTGTGAGGTACTATGCCATGTAAAACTTGTCTTCAAAGGGGATGTCGCAATGCGGCCCGCCGATCGGACTTGTCTACAAAAAGGGGGCTCCTTATCATTGAGCTTAAACTTGAATCGGACTGCACTCATTGATATGTGAGAAATTTGCCCCTGTTCCTTAGTGGAATATTCATGGGCAAAATTTGCAAAATTTTTACGAAATTTCGCGTAAATCGCCCCATCTATCTCCGTAATCTGGCGCTTTTGAAAATAGGGTAAGGGGAGGGTCCGCCCATTACGGTTTGGATGTTGGATCTACTTCATTCTTTTGATGTTGGTGGTGGATTGGAGTAGCCAAAGCCTTTGTCCCGAAAGTGGATATCCTAAAAACCACATTTGAGCTACTTATTGTCATAGTCGGTATATGTGTGGGTCAGGGGGAGTATATGAGATGAGTTGTCCTTGAAAAACTTGGCAATAAAACGTATATCAGATTAGAGACTCATTTTGCCATAATCCACAAACATGACCAGTTTGAGGCGTAAGTAGGGTGGGGCGGCCATCCACGCACTTAGCCCTGAAAACTATCAACAACGTTTTCTACTGTTAAATTCCTTTAATTTGAGCTGCAATCGCATTTGGTTTAGGGCGAGTTTATAGGGTGAGACTACCCCTAAACACTTGGTCTCAAATTTGGATATCAAATTCGTTTTCTACCATAAAATACCTATTGTTATTGCCATAGTAGGCAAACATAGCTGGTTTGAAGGGAGTTTAGCGGCGTACCCTGAAATAATAACAGCATCGTGCTAGAGTACGATTTTGAGCCCTTTAATGTAAGGATTTTGAAGGTGGCTATCAAAATATTCAGGGCAAGGAGTCTCGTTCAAACCCGTAGGTCCACCTGTGTCTATCCCAATATGAGGGTAAAAGTGAACTCTTTTACCAATGACCTCTTATTGCTATTCTATTCTATCCTAATCGGCCTTCATATATTATTTTTAGTTCCTTTTATTGGGTAGGATAGGGTTAGGGGTATTGCACTCTGACACATCCTTTCATTTGAGTACAATATATACTCGGTCGTCCTACATAACAGTTTGGTGTTGTTTTTATTGAGAGGAGAAGGTCACTCCCCCCGACGCTAAAACCTAAAACAAATTTAAAACCCAAACATGTCCTGCTGAATGGCAGGACGACTGGACGTGAACCAGATTCTTGAATCCTTATATCAACAATAGATTCGAACTCTACAGACATAGACCTACACGTGATATTGAAGTATATTTGGTGGGAGGGGATAGAGTCCCAGACTCTATCCCAAATATGAATACCAGATTCGTAGTCAACTCCCAAAGACCTTTCATTTGATACCCATTTTGTGACGTTGGACATTCTTGCCCCTTAAAGGTGTTTTGGGGTTGGGGAGACCCCGTAGACACCTTGGACCAAATTCTTATAACAGATGTGTATTCAACTTCCAAACACCTTTCATTTGATATCCATATTGTCCCAATAGGTAAATATGACTGTGGGAGGGGTTTTGGAGGGTAAGGAGGCGCCTCAGATGCCAAAGAATACTCTAATTTTAACTACCTTTCAGATTTTTACTCAAATTTTAACTACCTTTTATTTAATATCCATATGGTCCCAATTGGTAAATAAGCCGTGTGGGAGGGGTTTTGGGGGTGTGGCAAGGCCCCTCAGACACCAAGGAATACCTTTTTTGTCAGATTTGTACTCTACTTTTTTAATTACCTTTCATTTGATACCCATATTGCCCAAAGCGGTGAACGAGTCCTATTAGAGGGGGGTGGGATTTGGGGGTTGTGAAACCCCCACGATCACTTTGGGGGAAATTTGTGCACCAAGTTCGTACTCTATTCTTAAATGACTTTCGTTTGATACCCATATTGTCCCAATCGGTAAACATGTCCGTGCGGTGGGGTTTTGGGGGGTGGGGAGGCCCCTCAGACACCAAGAAATAAATTTCTATGTCAGATTTGTACTCTCCTTTTAAATACCTTTCATTTGATACCCATATTGCCCAAAGCGGTAAAAGAGTTCAGTTGGGAGGTTTTTGGGGGTGGCGGACTCCCCCCAACACTTTGGGCGAAGTTTGTGTACCAAGTTCGTACTCTATTCTTAAATACCTTTCATTTGGTACCCATATTGCCCAAAGCGGTGAAAGAGTCCTGTTGGGGGCTTTTTTAGGTGAGGGGACCACCCCGAACACCTAGGGTGAAATTTGTATACCAAGTTCGTATTCTACTCTTAAATACCTTTCATTTGATACCCATATTGTCCTAATCCGTAAACATGTCCGTCCGTTAGGCCCTTCGACATCCTTCGTCAATTTAGCTCAGATCGATTCAGATTTGGTTATAGCTGCCATATAGACCGATCCTCCGATTTTGGGTCTTAGGTTCATAAAAGCCACATTTATGATCCGATTTTGATAAAATTTGGAACAATGAGTTGTATTAGGCCCTTTGACGTTCTTCGTCAATTTCGCGCAGATCGTTCCAGATTTGGATATAGCTCCCATATAGACTGATCCTCCGATTTAGGGTATTAGGCCCATAAAAGCCACATTTATTATCCGATTTCGCTGAAATTTGGGACAGTGAGTTGTGCTACGTCTTTCGACAGCCCTCTTTAATTTGGCTCAGATCTGTTCAGATTTGGATATAGCTGCCATATAAACCGATTTCTCGATTTAAGGTTTTGGGCCCATAGAAGGCGCATTGATTGTCCGATGTCACCGAAATTTGGGACAGTGAGTTAAGTTAAGCCTCTTGACATACTTCTGCAATATGGCACAGATCGGTGTAGATTTAGATATAGATGCCATATAGACCGATCTCTCGGTTTTTGGGTTTTGGGGCCATAAAAGGCGCATTTATTGTCCGATGTCGCTGAAATTTGAGACAGTGAGTTTGGTTAGGTTTTTCGACATCCGGGTCGTATATCATTCAGATCGGTTTATTTTTAGATATAGCTACAGTACTTATTAGTATTTGGTCCAAATCGGATCATATTTCGATATAACTGCTATGCGACATAAGGTATGCAACTTTCTCCGGATTTTGATGAAAGGTGGTTTACATATATACCCGAGGTGGTGGGTATTTAAAGTTCGGCCCGGCCGAACTTAACGCTTTTTTACTTGTTTGATGATGAGATTTGTTATAAAGCACCTAATAATATATTGACTAGGTTGCGAAATAGCCTTTAAATCCACATTTAATTGAACTCGCTAATAAATATACGTATGCTGCAAGAGGAAAAGCTAAATTCGTTAAACTCTCATTCCTGTATGGTGTTTCTAATGATTTGAATATGAAGGTGTTTCATTTTCTACACCCTCACAAGGGAGATGTTAGGTATTTCAAACCACTGTTCATGGTCTTCTTGCATCTCAAGCCCACAAATGACGACATCATTCTGCCGTCATCATATGTTGCGATCATCTAAAAGATGTCAGCAGAACAGTATGATCATTAACAAAAACCCCTGTGAGCTGTCGATATTTATAATATTCATTGTTGATGATGCTGCCGATAAAATCCCATTGAGCATGAATGCCACAGATGAAGAATGAGACTGATGCAGCAAATGCTACACAGGCCTTTTCATACCCGATTGCTGCATCATACCACTCATCATCGATGAGGTGGCTCTTCGGCTGCCTCTACTTCAATCCTTAGGCAAAGTCTTGTTTTTTGTTTTTTTGCTTCAAAGCTGATTTAAACCGATATTGACATTGATGCCTTCAATGCTTTTGTGCACTTGGTCCAAGTGCAGCACGTCGTTCTTGCATCTTTGCTGTTGTCACTGATGCAACAGCAGCAGACATAAAACCCATGACGATGCCAAGATTTGCATCGGTGCTGCTTTTGCATTATCTAGAAGTGATTCGCCAGTTGGGGGGGAATTATTCTGCTGCTGTTCAAGTGATTTTTCATCACTAATGATAAGCACTTTTTATTTGAATGATTTGATTTGTTGCTAATAATCGATCTCAAGGACAAGTAGTAATTATAGATGATTATGCAGTCCGGATACATTTTATAGATATCAATCAAAGCTCAATGAATTCTAGATTACTTATGGAATTCGTAATAGTTGTTACTAGTGATGGGGCAGAATTGAAATGAAATGAGTCCATCTGGATGCTAGAAGTTATGTGGCTTAGGTTTAACATGAGGGGCCGATTATAATACACCCATCTCTAAAAATGAATCTCGAAAGGAATATGACACGGATTCTGTGCTATTCATATACTACTTGGTCTTGTTATTCACATATTTGAATAGGATATGTTACGCTTCTTGTTTGAACCGTTAAGTGGAGCGAACGTTTTGTTATTTCGCTCCGCAAGAATTTTACTGTAACTCGAAGACAAATTTAAGTCACTCAAGAATAGCTGCGATAGACAACTATCCATTAGGCGGTTGATGATCTGCGTCTGTATCAAGTGGAACGGCGTATCCAGAGCCCGAGAGTAAGCTTGGAATGAACTTCAATGACCCAACAGCTGCGGTGGTGGTATCAGGCCGTAGCATGTTGTCTGCTACTGAAACCTCGACTGGTGGAGCGGCTGCTCCAAGCTCCACCAGCCGACAGACTTCTGGTCAGCAAAGTCTTTTGACGAAGACACCTGGTTCGAGTCTTAAGCACAAGGCCGAACCTATTCTTTCTTCACATGTCTATAATTTGCCTAGGCCAACGGCCTTCCCCAGCAAACCAACACGCTCTTTAAGAGGTTGGAATAATAGAAGACGCATCGCTCTCAGGTTTATTGAGAGGATTGGTGCGAATGAACCTATGGCTCTCACTAATAGGGAGAGAGACTAATGGGGAGAGGATCAGCGTTCAATTGAAATGTATTGTTGCGCCATAAAAAAGATTGGTGAGATCTGGCCAGGAGCAGCACTAGATTTAGTCAAGAAGGAAGATATTCCTTCTCGACCAATGACGCATGCTTGGATACCAAGGATTCCTTCAGATACTGAATCGGTACTTAGAAGACTAAGGGAATGTAATCCCAATCTTTCAAACACCAACTGGAAGATTGGTAGATTGGTTAAGGCTGCTGGTGACCGGAGACATGCAGTATTCGTACTAAACTCCGGCTGTCTCGCAGACCTCAACAAGTCTAAAGGAGTTGTATCCTACGGATTCAACAAGTTCAAACTGAAGGTCTATAGAAGCGGTGGTGTTGGGAAATGAGGAGACGACTCAGCAGTTGTTGCTGAACACTTGTCTGAGGAACTTTTGACCACATCGATAAAGTCTGGTGGATTGCAGGAGACTAAAAATCCCCCTGGCACAATCGAGACAGGTGTGGACGGCATCGAAACGGGACCCGACAATCCCTGTGTGGGTGCGTTATCTAGTTGGACTGTGCTCAAGGTGTACGCCAGCGGGGAAGCACGGAACTCAAAAAGTACTTCGAATGCAGCAGCTAGTGAAACATCTAAGGATAAATCTTCCACACCGCAAGTGTCCAGTGTCCTGAGAAAGAGCGGTCCCAAAGCTTTCTCACCTGCCCCTGGATGCGTACGAAAACTCATCATGACAAAATCTAACGAATCGTGTGAAGATGAACTCCTGGTGGAATCAGAAGACGAGGCTAACACAACAGTGGTGAAAGTTCTGAATACTGACTATGGACCGGTTTCTACAGATAAATCTGCACCACTGCAAGGCCGCTTCGGTGCCACTAAAGGTCCTCCTGATGGCTAGGGGATTTGACATGGTTCATATCCCAGAATTCCGGGATTTAAACCACTCAGAGGTACGGGAAATGGGAGACACATAGCCTACACTCTACTATAGAATAGTATAAATGTTTTTCTTCTTCCGTCGCTAAGCACTGAAGATTTAATAGTAGACAGCCTTGAAGTAAACAAGTCCCGTTACTGGCTGGCTTTTCTATATATGGCACACGATTCAGAGATGCCGCCTTCAAACCTTAAGTTGCTGGTTGAAGCCGTTTCTGTAGGGAAGAAGAGCCTAATTGTAGGAAGTGATGCTAATGCACACCACCAGATTTGTCGAAGTTCGGATGCCAACGAAAGGGGTGAGATGCTTATGGAATATATTAAAATTTTCAATCTGGCGATTTGTAATAATGGGGATAGGTTAGGTTAGGTTAAAGTGGCGGTCTGCCATCAGACTCACTTAAACGTTTTCGTCCATTGTGATACCACAGGAACAGAAGAAGGAAGGTGCCTTCTAGTTCCAACCCTTGAACCATTCAGATCGTTTTAAAAAGCCCAATAACTTGTGAATGTTCGCATCCGCTAAATCAGATAGGTTCTCAATGAGAACCTAGTGCAGGAAACACACACAGAAGGTGTTCTATTGTCTCTTCTTTTTCGATGTCCCCACAGCTTCTGCAAAAGTCGTTGCTGGCAACCTTCAGTCTGTCAGCATGTTTTCCAATTAGACAGTGACCTCTCATGACGTACACAATGACTGAGACGTCTGTTTTAGCCAATGACAGCAAAGCAGTAGAACTCTTTAAGTCTAGATTGGGCCACATAGTTTTGGAATGCTCACAGCCCCCTCTTTGTTACCATCTATCATTCGTTGTATTTCGGGCCTGGTCCTGAAAACTAAGCTTATATGTCGCTAGAGGCATACCCACAGATTCCAGTTGATACTGAAGGTCTATAGAAGCAGTGGGGTTGAGAAACTAGGAGACGACTCAGCAGTGGTGTCTGAACACTTCCCTGAGGAACATCAATAAAGTCTGTTGGATTGCAGGAAACTAAAAATCCCCCTGCCACAATCGAGACTGGAGTGGATGGTATCGAAACCGGAACCAACAATCCCTGTGTGGGTGCGTCATCCCTGGAATGTGTAGCGTAGTGCCTAGTTTCGCAAGTTCATCCGCTTTACAATTCCCTGCGATGTCTCTGTGGCCCGGCACCCAGAAAAGGTGAATTTTGAACAGTTTACCCATCTCGTTGAGAGATCTGCGACAGTCGAGGGCGGTTTGTGTGTTCTACGTTCTCCAGGGATTTAATGGCTGCCTGGCTGTCTGAGAAGATAATTATTTACAATCGTCGTAATGACATTATATCTTAGCCATTACACCACTTCCGTAATCCACACTGCCTGGTACATCGGATATTGTGTCAACGATAACGCAGTGTCCGTAGTCACCACATGACCAATGAGAAAGCTCCCTTAACCTCACGGCAGTGGTCGATGCAATTTATCCAGCCACAATGTTCAGAGGCATAAGATGTAGCATTAAATTCAGTGCATCTGATGGTGTCGTCTTTGGTGCGACTGTGATGCACAAACAAGCCATCCTTTGGATCCGGTTAAGTTGGACTTTTGAAGCGCCGTCCACCAGACCACAACACCATATACCGTTATACGTCTAACAACTTCAGTATATACCCAATACATGACACGCGGTCTAAACCCCCAACTCTTGCCAATGGCCCTCTTGCAGGGGTATAGGGCAAGAGTTTCCTTTCTTGCCCTTACCATAATGTTGGATTTGAAGTTTAATTTCCTGTTCAGCAAAACACCCAGGTATGTTGCGCTTTCTGGAAATGGAACGTGCTCTACTGTAGAGAAATACTTCTGCCTTGCACGGATTTATACCTGGACCACTTTCAGTAGCATACTTTGCTTTTGCACATAGAGCTTCCTGAAGTATATCTCTTAGAGTGCTGGGAAACTTTCCCCTAACGTAATTGCCACATTATCAGCATACCCGACCACTTTTACTCATTTTTCTTCCAGAGTCAATGATATATTATTAATGTTTATATTCCAAAGTAGAGGAAACAGTACACCTCCTTGAGCTATTCCTCCGCTGATCCATCTTTTTAGATCTACAGATCCCAAGCCTGCCGTAATGTATCTTTTAGTAAGTAAGTTATTAATAAACTTTCTTACGGTAGAGTTTAGGCCTAGAAACTCTAAATTGTACATGTTTGACGTCGCTTTTATATTATTGAAAGAACCTTCAGTGTTCAGAAATGCTACCACTGTAGATTCCTTGATAGATGTTTCAGGGGACTTTCCTTTACTATATGCATGCTGCTGCCGCGACTTGCAATCTCTAGGGATCTTTGCCCTTTTGCTGAAGACCTCTTAAGAGTCTTCAGCATAAAGGATGACAGACTGATAGGATAAAAATCGTTCACCTTCGTGTGGTAAGGTTTTCCTGCTTTCGGAATGAAAATGACCTTCGTGTCACCCTATTCCTCTAGTATAGACGACATACTGATACAAGCAAAGTATATCTCCCTAAGCCAGGCAATCAGTCTATCAGCCACAAGTTGTAATTCAACCGGTGATACATCATCAGGTCCCGGCGACCTAAAGGAGTCGAAACTTCTTATCGCCCAAGGATTTTTGGCTCAGACACAAATTTCTAATAGCCTCCGGCGAATGCATACCACTGACAACCTCTTCTGGCGCCACGTTGTCCGTTGGACAATTTCCCGGGCAAAGACTGAGGGTTACAAGTGGCAACTTCTGCGGAAGCTGTGAGGACGTAGAGGAAGAAGAGACTATAGAACATCTGCTGAGTGTGTGTCCCGCACTGGTAGTCAGAAGGAGTTCAATTTAGGTTCTCATTCCTTTGAGAACTTGTCTGATTTGGTGGATGCGAACAGTCGCATGTTGCTGCGCTTTTTAAACCGATTTGGATGGTTCAACGGCAGGCATTAGAAGGCATCCCCCTTTTCTTGTTCCTGTGGTATCATAACGGATGCAAAAGTCTAAGTTAGTCTGATGGTAAACTGCCAGTTAAACCTAACCTTTATCTTTTTGCATCTAATGAAATTTTTCTTAAATCAGACTTGAAATCAAAACGCTCAAGATTATATTGGTTTGCCCAAAAAGTAATTGCGGATTTTTCATATAGTCGGCGTTGACAAATTTTTTCACAGCTTGTGACTCTGTAATTGCATTCTTTCTTCTGTCTGTTATCAGCTGTTACTTTTAGCTTGCTTTAGAAAAAAAATGTAAAAAAAGTATATTTGATTAAAGTTCATTCTAAGTTTTATTAAAAATGCATTTACTTTCTTTGAAAAAATCCGCAATTACTTTTTGGGCAACCCAATACTTTGCAGGCTTTTGGACTAATACTTCATGGCATTATAAACAGAATTACGACCACAATTTTTTGGTAAACATTTATAAAAAATTACAAATATTTGTATCACACTTCATCAACATAACATTTGTGTTAACACCAAAAAACCGATAAAAATTTGATTGACTCTTTGAAAAGTTCATCAAATTGCGACATATTTTCTGTGATCCATCCCATGGTGGAGGGCTTACAAAACACTTGAGGACATAGCTTCAAAACTAGTGCGGTTATCTTACTCAGTGCAAACTTAACACTCAAACTTTTTGCCCCGAAAGTTCCTTACTGCTACAAATTGAGTTTACAGCAAATATTGTCATCAAATAATCTCTCTCTGAACCTTTAAGCGATTCATTTTCTATTGAAATTGTTTACTACGAAACACCCAAGTCATTAGTCAAAAATGTCCATGGCAACATGCATTCATAATTTAAAATTTTTATATCATAGCATTCTTCCTCTTGCTCAAACTGTGGACACTAAACATGATACCAGGAACAGAGTGCGTACAAACGAGGTTGTTGTTGTGACATTGTTTAAACGATTCCACAAAAAGCGATTGTAAAATCAAATTTAGAACAAGCCAAACGCATAAATCTAAATAAATGTCAACCTACACGGAAATGATTGCGAGAAACTAGAAATTGCAACATGACATCCATTGCAGTGCAATGGCATCGTTGCAAAGATAAGACCATGCTCAGGTACACCACTTTCAGATGTGGTTCGCCCAATGCAGTGCCCAGACACCCCAAAGTGGGTAGGGGCCAAACACAACACACATCTCCGCAAAGGTAGATTACCACAGACAAAGCAAGTAAAAGGTGTTACTGTGAACGAGGTGAGGTGGATACAAAACCAGTAGTAGTTGTGCCCCAAGACAAGGAATTCACAATTTTTCTTTGGTTTCTTCTCGAAAATAATAATAAAATATGTGACAAAAATGAAAGGCGGCAACCAAAAGACGTGGTGAATGCGACAACACACTGGGTGTGATTTTGAAATTTCCATGTGACCCATTTTCCAGTGACAAAAGACTGCGTGTGAGCGAGTGGCTGCCTGTATGTCTGTCTGTTTTTCGGGGAGACATAAAGGAAGCCTTTAGTCATCCATCATTTGTCCAAACTATTCGAAGTAATGACAAATTCTAAACATGTTACATTAGTTGCTCCCCGCTTTCGCTTCCCATTTCGCTCTAAGATGTCTAGGAGCAATGTCAAGCTAGATGTAGCACACACTAGCAGAGACCCATTGAATTGAAAGACATTAGCATATGCGCCTTCAGGTCTAATGAGACATTGAGTAAGTCAATGGAGGTTGTTTTCGTTGAATCCATGCGATTGCAGTTTGCCCGTGCTTAGTTGAAATTCTTACAATGTTCTCCAAACAAAGCCCATACTCTGTAGTCATCATGCACATACCATTATTGTTGCTGTTGTCTTCGTGTTATTGATTCCAATAGATTTCCAGGAATTCTACAAAATTTAGTCTTCCAGGTTTGAGGAATCTATTTGTGGCCCATCATGCTAAATCACTTGGCCAGTGTACCTTTTTGAGTTTTCCTGAAGTGAAATAATGAAAACATTAACATCACCACATGTCCACCAAGAGTGCACGGGCGGTGGTTTTCATTGTTATTTATTTAAATTTCTCTTAGGACAAACAAAAGAATCAACACAGTTTACAAGTCGATTTCAAGGTATTTAATATTGAGTTTAAAGCATTACCGTGCAATGTTTTACACTGGATGAAAATGAAATAAGATTTCGACTCATATTTAAGACGAATATCAAATCGGGCGGACGGAACATATTTTTGCTGTGGGGTGAAAAGAAAGAAAAAAAAATCATTAGAGGCAAAGAGATGTAGGTTAGGTTTAACTGACAGTCTACCATCAGACTCACTTAGAGGTTTTCGTCCATTGTGATACCACAGAAACAGAAGAAGGACGATGCCTTCTAATGCCTACCGTTTAACCATACGAATCGATTTAAAAAGCGCAGAAACATGCGACTGTTCACATCCGTCAAATCAGACAAGTTCTCAAAGGACCTAAAGAGAACCTAAATTGGAAGTCCTTCTGACTACCAGTGCAGGGCACAGCTTTTGCAGAAGTCGCCTCTTGTAACCCCAAGTCTTTTCCCGGGAAATTCTCCAACGGACAACGTGGCGCCAGAAGAGGTTGTCACTTGTATGCATTCGCCGCAGGCTATTAGAAAATTGTGTCTGAGCTAAAAATCCTTGGGCGATAAGAAGTTTCGACTCCTTCAAGTCGCCAGGAACTGATGATGTATCACCGGTTGAATTACAAGCTGTGGCTGATAGACGGGTTCCCTGGCTTAGGGAGATATACTCTGTTTGTATCAGTATGTCGTCTATACCAGTGGGATGGAGTGACACGAAGGTCATTTTCATTCCGAAAGCAGGAAAACCTTACCACACAAAGAAGAAAGATTTTCGTCCCATAAGTCTGTCATCCTTTATGCTGAAGACTGTTGAGAGTTTGATAGAAACATATATTAGGGCAAAGATCCCTGGAGATCGCCTGTTGCTGCAGCAGCATGCGACCTAGTCGGCTACATAGACGGTTATCTCGCTGTTGAGGAATATAAAGGGTGATTTTTTTGAGGTTAGGATTTTCATGCATTAGTATTTGACAGATCACGTGGGATTTCAGACATGGTTTCAAAGAGAAAGATGCTCAGTATGCTTTGACATTTCATCATGAATAGACTTACTAACGAGCAACGCTTGCAAATCATTGAATTTTATTACCAAAATCAGTGTTCGGTTCGAAATGTGTTCATTCACCGTAACGTTGCGTCCAACAGCATCTTTGAAAAAATACGGTCCAATGATTCCACCAGCGTACAAACCACACCAAACAGTGCATTTTTCGGGATGCATGGGCAGTTCTTGAACGGCTTCTGGTTGCTCTTCACTCCAAATGCGGCAATTTTGCTTATTTACGTAGCCATTCAACCAGAAATGAGCCTCATCGCTGAACAAAATTTGTCGATTCACTGAAAATGATTTCACTGAAAATGATTCACTGAAAATGATTTGCAAGCGTTGCTCGTTAGTAAGTCTATTCATGATGAAATGTCAAAGCATACTGAGCATCTTTCTCTTTGACACCATGTCTGAAATCCCACGTGATCTGTCAAATACTAATTAAATTAATTAAAATCCTAACCTCAAAAAAATCACCCTTTACAATGGTAGCATTTCTTGACATTGAAAGTGCTTTTAAAAATGTAAAACCGACGTTAATCATTAAGAAGTTTGAGCTTCTAGACATCAACTCTACCATAAGAAAGTTTATTAATAAATTACTAAAAGAAGCATTGCGGCAGGCTAGGGATCTGTGGATCCTAAAAGATGGATCAGCGGAGGAACACCTCAAGGAGGTGTACTGTCTCCTCTACTTTGCAATATAAACATTAACAATATATTATTATCTCTGGAAAAAAAAATGTGTAAAAGTGGTCGCGTTTGCTGATGACGTGGCAATTTCGGTTAGGGGAAAGCACTCTAAGAGATATCATTCAAGAAGTTTTACGTGCAACGGCAAAGTGGGCTACCGAAAGTGGTCTGGGTATAAATGTGTGCAAGGCAGAAGTAGTCTTTTCAGCAGTTACAAGTTGCCAACAGTGGAACCTGTCTTCTTGGGTGGAGAGAATGTTCCATTTACAGAAAGCACAAAATACCTGGGTGTATTGGTGGACAGGAAATTGAACTTCAAATCCAACATTTTTGAAAGGGCTGGAAAGGCCACTCTTGCCCTATATACCAGCAAGAGAGCTGGTGGCAAAAGTTGGGGGGTTTAGACCGCGAGTCATGCATTGGGTATATACTGCAGTTGTCAGACCTATAATGCTATATGGTGTTGTGCTCTGGTGGACGGCGCTTCAAAAGTCCACCTACTGCTCAATACTTAACCAGATTCAAAGGATGACTTGTTTGTGCATCACAGACTCACTGAAGACGATACCATCTGATGCACTGAATTTAACGCTACATCTTATGCCTCTGGGCATTGTGGCTAGACAAATTGCAGCGACCACTGCCGTGAGGTTAAGGGGCTTTCTCATTGGTCATGTGGCGGCTTCTGACACTGTGTTATCCTTGATACCATATCCGATGTTCCAGGGAGTGCGGATTAAGGAAGTGGTGGAATGGCTAAGATGTAATGTCATTACGACGATTACGACTGTTCTGCCATCTCGTTGAGAGATCTGCGACAGTCGAGGGCGATTTTTTGTTCAGAAAAACGTTCTCCAGGGTTTTAATGGCTACCTCTCTGTCTGAGAATATATAAATATTCTGTGACAGTCGAGGGCGGTTTTTTGTTCAGAAAAACGTTCTCCAGGTATTTAATGGCTGCCTCTCTGTCTGAGAATATATTGATATTCTCAGACAGAGAGGCAGCCATTAAATCCCTGGAGATCGTTTTTCTGAACACAAAAACCACCCTCGACTGTCGCAGATCTCCCAACGAGATGGCTGAACAGTTCAAAATTCACCTATTCTGTGTGCCGGGCCATCGTTTGTTCACCTGTTCTGGGTGCCGGGCCACAGAGATGTCCCAGGAAATTGTAAAGCGGCGAGCTTGCGAGACTAGGAACTAGCCTTCATATTCCAGGGATATTGCAATCTGTGAGTACGTCTCTAGCGACATCTAGGCTAAGTTTCAGGACCAGTCCCGAAGTACAACGAATGATAGATGGTCACAAAGAGGGGACTGTAAGCATTCCAAAGCTATGTAGTCCAATCTAGATGTGAAGAGTTCTACCGCTTTGTTGTCATTGGCTAGAACAGTCGTCTCAGTCATTGTGTCCGTCATGGCAGGTCAATGTCTTATCGGAAAACATAATGACAGACTGAAGGTTGCCAGCAACGACTTTTGCATAAACTGTGAGGACATCGAAGAAGAATAGACTATAGAACACATTTCGTGTGCGTGTCCCACACTAGCAGTCAGAAGGATTTTCACATTAGGTTCTCATTTCTTTGAGAACCTGTCTGTTTTAGTGGTTGTGAATATTCGCAAGTTATTGGGACTAAACAATGATTTTTTCCACTTTTGTTTTCAGCAGACATCCTTAGTATTTGTGGTGAGCAAACCAATCTTTATGCTCTGGAGAAGAATGACGAACTCAGAAGAATGAGTATGGTAGAAATATAAGTTTTTACTAGCGGTATTTTAATGTCAGGGTATGCAAAATATCCTAATAAACGTCTGTATTGGTCTGAGAAATCAGATTCGTCAAAACTACCGTCGAACGATGAAAATCAAGCCAAGGGCACTGACCGCCTCCATAAAATTAGGCCACTGATTACGCATTTAAATAAAACATGGTGGCATGGATGAGAGTATGATCCCGTACTACGGCAATTTTTACGCAAAGCAGTTCATTGGTGGCAAGCCAATTAGATTTGGTTTTAAAAATTGGGCACTGAATTCGAGCGAGATGGATACATGCAGTTTGATATCTACATGGGGAAAAATGCAGAGGTCGTCCCACTAGGATACGAAGTAGGAGTTGAAAAAGTGGTTGACCTCCTGACAAAAGCAAATGTACCTCACCATAAAGGATTCAAGGTAAGGGATAAAATGTACATCATATGATATTATAATTATAATTTATTTTAAAATATGGCTTTTCATTGAGAACTGTTTCACTTCTGTGAAATTACTGCGCCATTAGTCCAGTGTAGGAATTTGTACATCTAGAACAATTCGAGATGGCCAGATAGAAAAGAAGCGAGGATCGAGCGAATTTCGTTTCACAGACGATGGCAACATTCTCCTCGTAAGAAGGAAAGACAATAATGTGGTCACAATTGTCTTTCGATACGAATGAAATCGACACGTGTAAGAGGTATGCGAGAGGACATGGTGCCATTCAAATACCACAGCCGAATGTACTGCACTGCTACAACCAAGGCATGGGAGGCGTGGACAAAATGGACCAGATGGTGGCTGTGTAACGGTCAAGAATAAGGCAGCGTAAGTGGTGGTGGCCCATATTTGCTTATTTATTGGACGCATTTGTTGTGAACGCATAGATCCTTTAGCTGAAAGTTCTTCCGAGTGATCCCAACTGTGCTACTTTACTAATATTTAGCCGGTACATAACTACATCGCTTCTAGAGATGTATGGAATGCCGTCGGCAAGAGTTTTCAGTAGAGCCAGCATCAACCCAGATGCATGTTATGATGGGAAAATCTCATAATAGACTATTCAAAGACTGACAAGCGATGTGCCAATTGCGGTAAGAAGGCCAATTATGTATATACCAAACTTCTGTCAAACTAGCAAAAAGTAAAGCTTCTGGGAACCGAACAAGGATGATCAAGAGACCTCTTTACATGGGAGCCCTATCAGGTTATGGAACGATGTGGACCGTATTTGGCACAGTTATTCGAAGTCATATCGGAACACTACATGCAAAATTTCAGCAAAATCTGACAAAAATTGCGGCTCAAGAAGTCAAATCGGAGATCTGTTATATTAGGAGCTATATCAGGTTAAAGACCGATTTCGACCGAACTTATCACAGTTGTTGAAAGTCACAATAGAACACTATCTCCAAAGTTTAAGCCAAATCGGACAAAATTTTTCGGCTTCCACGGGCTCAAGAAATCAAATCGGGAGACCGGTTTATATGGGAGCTATATCAGGTTATAGACCGATTCGGGCCGTACTTGGCGCAGATATTGGAGATCATAATACAACTCTATATGCAAAATGTCAGCCAAATCCGAAAAAAATGCTGCTTCCAAGGGCTCAAGTAGTCAAATCGGGAGATCGCTTTATATGGGAGCTATATCTAAATCTGAACCGATAAAACCCAGTCGGAATCTCCAACGACCTACATCAGTGATAAGTATCTGTGCAAAATTTCAAGCGGATAGCTTTACGCGTTAGACCAAAAATGTTGCCCATGAACATTCCACTAAGGAACAGGTGTTACGCGTTAGACCCCTATCGTGATTTCGACAGACGGAAGGAAACATAGGCTATATAATTTTTGATATTGAAAGGGGAGCGGACCCTCCCCCTTACCCTAAAACTACTACCCAAAAATAAAAGTAGACCGATCGGGACAATATGGTATACATATGAAAGATATTCAAGAGTAGAGTACGAATTTCATAATAAAAGCTGGGTCCAAGTATCTGGGGGGCCGCTCCAGCCCCAAAACCCCTTAAAATAGGTTTATTTGACGATCATGGCAATATGGGACTCAAATCAAAGGTATTCGGGAGTGGATTACGAATATGGTCAGGAATTAGGAATAGGCTTTAAAAATTATTGATAACGGAAGGGGACGGATCCGCCAACGTTAGCCCAAAAAACACCACCCAAAATCTAAAGTGGACCGATAAGGACAATATGGGTATCAAATGAAAAGTATGCGGGAGTAGATAACGAATTTGGCATACAATTTTGTCGATGTATAGGGAGTCGCCCCACCCCCACAAAAACGCCTTAAATGGGCACATTAGCTAACCGCGGATATACGGATATATGGGACACGGTTTGTTTGTTCCGTATGGACTGAAAAAAATTTCGCATTTTGTGTAGATTGGTCTGGAAAGAAACATAGACTTTTTAATTTTTCAGTATCGGAAGGGGGCGGACCCTTCCCCTTATGCCAAAAACACAACCCAAAATCAAAAGTGAATCGATCGGGACAATATAGCTCTCAAATGAAAGGTATTAGAGAGTAGTATACGAATATGGTATTAAAATTTGAGCCAAGTACCCATCGGGCCGCGCCAACCCCAAAACTCCCCCAAACAGACATATTGGACGTTCATTTCAATATGGGGCTCAAATGAATGGTATTCGGGAGTAGATTTCGCAGCTGGCATACAAAATCAGATCGAAGTATAGGCCGTAATGCCGCCCCTCAAAAACGCCATTAGACCCATTGTGACTATATGATACTTGGCTGAACCGATTTTCTTAATATTTTCATAGATAGTGTACATTGGCTGGAAGGAAACATAGGCTATATAATTTTTAGATATCGGGTGGAGGCGGACCCAAATGGGTATATTAGCCGACCATGGCTATATGGGACTCAAATGAAAGGTATTGAAGAGTAGATTACGAATATGACATTAACATTTTCGTTAAAGTCTAGGTGGGGCTTTTCCTCCTAAACATTCGTAAAATGGGTTATTTGACCCATTAATGGGACTCAAATGAAAGGTATTTGAGAGTATAAAACGAATTTGATATTCACTTTTGGAGCCAAGTGTTTTGGGGTACGCCCTAAAGCACCCCCTAAACTGAACTTCTTGTCAGTTGGAAATAAAGAACGAATTTGATATCCATATTTGAGTAAAAATATCTGAGGTGCCATCCCTCCCCGAATGAGAACATTACCCTAATGAAGAACATTACCACCAGGAACCGAGAAGGGGCAAAATCTCACACATCAATTAGTGCTATCCGATTCAATACCATGCTACGAAAACAGTATATCGCTTGACTAACAGTTTAACAATATAAATGCTTTTATCTGAATCCCATAGGATCTTTATTGGTCTACGCATTTAAGTTTGGATGTAAGGTGAACTTCATTCTTAAAATACTTTATTCCAGCCCGATATTCTCATGATGTCTGATTTAGGGGTGTTTTCGGGGGAGAGGTGGTCCCCCAGACACTTGGCCCTGAAAAAATATCAGCATAGTGCTCTTCTCTCAAGTACCATTTATTTTAACCCCATATTGCAGTTGGCTTTAGAGGAGTTTACAAAATAAGTTATCAAATTCGTTTTCTAATCTCAAATACCTTTCATTTGAGCCACATATTGGCATAGTCGAAAAATGTTTACCCTTTGGGGGTGTTTTGGGAAAGGGATGATGGTCCTACATTAAGATATCAAATTCGTATTCTACTCCCAAATACTTTTATTTGAGCCCCATATTGCGATGGTCACTAAAAAATTGCTGTTTGTGGGGTATTTTGGGAAATGGGTAGACCCCCAGAAAATTGTTCCCGAAAGTGGGTATCAGTTCCTGCTCAGCCCCTTAATACCTTTCATTTAACCTCAACATTGACATTGTGGGTAAATATGCCCGATTTAGGGGTGTTTTGGGGATTGGGGTGGTCCCCCAAACTTATCAGCAACGTACTCTATTCTCATATATCTTTATATATCATTTATTTGAACCCCATATTGCAATTGCCCTCAAAATTGGATATCAAATTCGTTTTTTAATCTCATTTAAATTCCTTATTGCAAAAGTCAGCAAATATGTCCGGTTTGGGGAATTGGCCATAAAAACTATGAATATTTAGTTCCACTCTCTTTAAGACCCAAATTGTCTTGGTGAGCAAATACGTCCTATTTGGGGGTTGTTATGGTGGTGGGACGTCCGCTAGACAGTTGGCAACTAATGTTGATATCAGATACGTGGTCTACTCCCTGATACCTCTAATTTGAGCCCCATATTTCCATAGTCGGCAAACATGACCGGCTTGGGGGGTGTTTTGGGGAATGGGCGGCCACTCAGTGAGTTGGCCTTGAAAATATATATCGGGTTCGTGTTCCACTTTAAAAACTCTCTTATTTTAGCTTCATATTGCAATAGTCAGAAAATATTTACTATTTGGGTGGTGTTGTGGGGGTGGGGTGGCCCCATAGACACTTTTCACGAATATTGATATCAAATTCGTGCTTCACTCCCAAAGACCTTTCATTTGAGCCCCATATTGCTATGGTCGTAAATTGGTCCTCTTTGGGGGACGTTTTTAGTGAGAGGCGGCCCCCAAACAGTTAATCCCATAGTTGGATATCAGATTCGTATTCTACATTCAAACACCTTTTTTTAAGCCCCATATTGCCATGGTCAGTAAATAAGTGGGAGTTTTGGGAAAGGGGTGGACCCCCAGAAACGTGGTCCCATATTTCGATATCAGATTCGTATTCTACTCGCAAATACCTTTCATTTAAGTCCCATATTGCCATGGTCGGTAAATATGTCCGATTTAGGTGTGTTTAGGGGCTTGGGGTGGTCCCCCTAGCACTTGGTCCTACAATTGGACATCAGATACGTTTTCTTATCCTAAATATCTTTCATTTAAGTCCCATATCGCTGTGATTGCTCTAAATATATGTGTGGTAGGTTTTAGGTTGGGGCAGCTCCCCTAGGTACCCCATCCGAAATTTAGATACAAAATTTTTATTTTTAGGGTACTATATGAGAGCACACAAAACTTCGCCTAAATCGCACCATCCATCTCCGAGATCTGGCGTTTCTAAAAATTAGGGTAAGGGGAAGGGTCCGCTCCCCCCTTCAGATATCAAAAAATTTAGTACCCTTTTTTCACCACGGGGTCATTGTGCACCATCAGTGAAAATTTCAAGACAATCGGTTCAGCCGTTTTTGAGTCTATAAGGAACACACAAACAAACAAACCTACAAACAAACACAAATTGATTTTTGTATATAAAAATATGGGGTCTTAGACGAATATTTCGAGGTGTTACAAACGGAATGACGAAATTAGTATACCCCCTCCTGAGTATGGAAACCGATCCATAACCTGATATAGCTGTTATATAAACCGATCTGGGATCTTGACTTCTTGAGCCACTAGAGGTCGCAATTCTTATCCGATTTAGCTGAAATTTAACATGACGTGTTTTGTTATGACTTCCACCAACTGTGCCAAATATTGTTCAAATCGGTCTATAACCTGTTATGACTGCCATATAAAGCGATCTGGGATCTTGACTTCTTGAGTTTTAGAAGGTGCATTTATAATCCAATGTGGCTGAAATTTTGTACAATGGCTTCTGCGATTACCTTCGACATACGTATCAAATATGGTCTGATTCGGTCAATAGCCTGATACAGCTCTCACATAAACTGATCTCCCTAGTTTACTTCTTGAGCCTCTAAATCGCATAATTGTTATTCAATCTGGCTGAAATTTTACACAATGACATCAACATTCAATACGATTATGGTCCAAATCCATAACTTGATATAGCTTAAATAGCATAGCCATTATTTAGTTTTATCCTTTGTTGGTCTTAAAAGAGATACCGGGAAAAGGACTCGACAAATGCGATCCTTGGTGGAGGGTATATAAGATTGGGCCCGGCCGAACTTAGCACGCTTTTACGTGCTTAATATTCTCACCAAGATTTAAACCACAGAGGCAACCGTAGCGCAGAGGTTAGCATGTCCGCTTATGAACCGGAACACATGGGTTCGAATCCTGGCGAGATCATCCGAAAAAATTTTCAGCGGTGGTGAGGTACTATGCCATATAAAACGTCTCTCCAAAGAGGTATCGCACTACGGCACCCCGTTCGGACTCGGCTAAAAAAAAGAGGCCCCTTATCATTGAGCTTAAACTTAAATCGGACTGCACTCATTGATATCTGAGAAGTTTGCCCCTGTTCCTTAGTGGAATATTCATGGGCAAAATTGGCATTTGCAAGATTTTAACCCCAGCCATTGACTAACCTCTGCATCACTACGATCTTCAGAGTATTTTAAAGTATTACCCAATTTTCCACATTGAAATAAATTTTTCAGTGCATTCAATAAGAATGCACTCGTTTTCTATTGAAATGGAATTTTTCCATATTTTTTTTTTTTTTTGCCAAGTTGTTTGATAAGTAGGAAAAACCTTTTTGTATGGCCGCTGCCTGCAACAAAAGACCAATAAACCCCATGTTTGGCTTGAATGTTCTTAGTGTTTTTGTTTTGTTCTTGCCATGATGTTGGCCATGTCGGTCAAGTATTTATTGTCTTATGATTTAATTTTCGTTTTTCTTGTCTTGATTACTAATTGATTCACCATGAATCGGCATAAATTAACGTGCTGTGCCAGAGCCGGTGCCATTGTATTTCACTTCTAATCTCATCGCATGGATTCAAGCTGCTCAACTTGGATCCATTCTATCCGCAATCTATACCGGACTCCCTGTGGCATGCCACTTCAAGCGGTACTTCATAGTCGGTGTTGTTTACACTTTTAAGTAGATGATGACGACGACTATGATGACGCTGATGTTGTTGATGGCGGCAGGGGGAGGAAAAGCGAAAAACATAGAAATTGAAAATCACCTAATGAGTTACACAGCATGTCGAATGGCAACGAATCAAACTGATGTACTTTTATGGTGGGTTTTTGATGTTCGACGCCCTGGACGGCTGGGCCGAATAGATGGATGGAAGAAAGAATGGCTGGACAGACGTTCGAATGGGGGCAGTGTTAGAACAAGCCATAAAAGAGCCATTTCGTTAGGGCTTACCTCCGCCTTGTTTGGTGGTATGCGTTGTGAAAAATTGTCGTTTATTGAATTCCAAATTAATTTAATTATGTTATCATTCCGAGACGTCCCCCCACCCCACGCCTTCCCTCACCTCATCATCTTGCAGAGTGTTCGTTCGACTTAGTTTTCAATGCTTTACAGAGTTGATTGAAATCAAAACATGCATTTGTAATAAAATTAATTTGTTATGGATGAAATCGGTAGGATACCTCTTCCTCATTCCAGAACAAGCATAAATAGCAGATTAGAGTTGAAGTTCTGTAGGTGTAGAATGGAATTAATTGGAGTCGTTGTGAAGTGTGTGACGCTGAACTTTAGCTGTTCTTTGGGTTATTTTATTGATCAAACATGATGTAAACCCTTAGAGCGTAGCTTCAAAGTAACTGCATTTAAAACCCACTCGACTTACACGAAAGATTTAAAAATTGAAACATCAGATATATTTTTAACAAATTTATGTGATTCTTTAATTGATTTTTATTGGCACTACTATAACGGTAGACTATTTATATATTCGTTTGTATTTTGGTACATTGATGTGCGATCTTAAAAAATATATTAAATTACAAACTATATATATACGGCGGAAGAGCATATCTTATTAGCCATGAACGAGATTTTTGATAAGTAAACTTCTTTTGTGGCAAACGTTGGGTCTTTGTTTACTATGAAACTTTGTTTACTTGTTTACTATGCAATTCATGCCGGAATTTGTGACGAATACAAAGTGTGACAAATAAGATTCAACATGGAAACATGCAGCTCAAACACTTTCAGTGTGAAATCATGAAGTAAGCATAACTAAACAATAGTTATGAGTTTTTGACCTGTTTTCGCACCACAGAATACAAACTTTAGGAAGAATATTCCTTTATCGTGCAAAATAATTGTTTGTTTATTGAAAAAATACACAAAAATTTGTCCTTTGAGCGTATGCCTCAGTACGCTCACATACTCACTCTCTCTGCCAAATGGAAGTTACACAAGAGACTAACAAAGTAAACGAATCATCGTATAACAAAGCATAAATTACTGTAAATTAACAATTTTTAGTTAAAACCAATAAGGAAAGACAAAAGTCGAGCGAAGCCGACTTTATAATACCCTACACCACCGAGTCTACGTAATACTTTTAAGATATAACACTTATATCCAAATATAGTCAGACTTTAATTTTGCATACATATTGAAATCAATCGATTATCTTACGATGGTACAAAAATTGTGGCTTCTATAGCCTTAAAGGTCGAAACGCATCCGCATCTACGCATTCAGTTATAAGCAAATGGGAGCTGGGAGCTGATTCAGGTCCCGATAACTCTTTTACAATTCACAGTTTAAGCGAAATCGGGCAACACTTCCTTTTTTATGGGACTAAGTCCCTGAATTGGAAGATCGGTATATATGGCAGCTATATCTAAATAGAGTCTGAACTGAACCATATTCGAGTCGCATGTCGGGAGGCTTAAAACAAGCCACTCTGTCAAATTCCAGCAAAATCGGTTAATAAATGCAATAAATTATGGGCTCAAGACCCTAAATCGGCAGATCACTCTATCTGACAGCTATATCTGAATATAGACCAATCTGAACCGTATTTGAGCCGGATATTGGGAGGCTTTAATTTATTCACTTTTTCTAATTTCGAGGTCTATATGACAGCTAAAGAATGATTTTTTAGCTAGTATCTTTATGGCAACACTGGTTTAAACAGCTCACGCACGTTTCGTGTTTTATTTCACCGTCAAACATCATCAGTTTGGTCTATAATTTAACCATGAATCGTTTTACAAATGAACAACGCTTGTAAATTATTGAAATTTATTATAAAACGTGTGCTCTGTTAAGAAAGTTCTTCGCGCTCATCTTACATTCCATCAACGAAGCTCATTTGTGGCTCAATAGTTACGAAAATTAGCAGAATTGTCGATTTTGGAGTGAAGCTTAGCCAGAAGCATTGCAAGAGATATAGCTGCCATATAGACCGATCGACCGATTGAAGGTCTTTCACCTTACGATTTATTACCCGATATTGGGTAATAAATCTTTCACCCAAACATGGTGCAGAGCGTAACATTTTTCAATATAGCTGCCATATATGCATATAACGTGCGTTAACACCATGCCTTGTACGATTTTCTTACGATGGTACGAAAATTGTGGCTTCTACAGCCTTAAAAAACGCATAAAAGATATATATGAGATTTTTTATTTTATCTAAATCTGATTCGATTTATGACATTTTGCACACGTATTGGGATGTCAGTTAAAACATCTCATGAAAATTTTTTGGAGATCAGACCAACATTGTAGCTGCTACAGATTTAAAAGGGCATATCGGATGAAAGATATAGATGGGAGCTATATATAAATCTGATCCGATTCCGCTGAAATTATGCACACATACTAGGACGACAAAAAAGCACTTCGTGCTAAATTTTGGTAAAGATCGGACCAAAATTGTGCATTCTACAGCCTTAAAAGACCATATCGGATGAAAGTTATGTATGGGAGCTATATCTCGTTGACATCTGAACTTTCCCATATCTGGTGATGTGCATTAGGAACACATCCTAAAATGACGCTCTTCTTTCCCTCAGAAGCAGCTTCAACCAGCAACATAAGGTTTGACTGCGCCATCTCTGAGTCATGTACCATATATAGGGAAGCTAGCCAGTAATGAGACTTGTTTATTTCGAGTCTGGCTACTACTGAATCTTCAGTGCAAGAATACAGGCTCTGTCTCTCGCATTTCCCGTACCCCTGAATGGTTTAAATCCCGGAATTCTTGGATAAGAACCACGTCAAATACCTTTGCCATCAGGAGGACCTTTATTGCCGCCGAAACGGACTTACAATGGTGGAGATTTATCTGCAGAAACCGGACCATAGTCAGAATTCAGAACTTCCACCATTGTTGTGTAAGCCTCGTCTTCTGATTCCGCCAGGAGTTCATCCTCACAAGATTCGTTAGATCTTGTCATAATGAGCTTCCGTACACATCCAGCGGCAGGTAAGATAAGAAAGCAGTGGCATCACTCTGGACACTTGCAGTGTGGACGATTCCTCCTTAGATGCCTCACTAGCTGTTGCTGTCGAAATACTATTTGAGTTAAGTGTTTCCCTGATGGCGCTCGCATGAGCACAGTCCAACCGGATGACCCACTCACACAGGGCTTGATCGATGCTTTCCCCTGCTAGCTCGATTGTGGCGGGGGATTTTCAGTCTCTTGCAATCTGGCAAACTTTGTTGATGTGGTCGATAGTTTCTCAGGCAAGTATTCGGGAACTATTCCTGAGTCATTTCCTGATTCCCCCAAACTCATCCCTTCAAAGACTTTCAGTTTCAACTTATTGAATCCGTATGATACATATCCTTCAGACGTCTTGAGGTCTGCAGGACAGAATGAGTTCAGTACAAATACTGCATGTCTCCGGTCACCATCAGCCTCATGCAATCTACCAATCTTCCAGTTCGTGGATTAAAAGATTGGTATTACATTCCACTTAGGCTCCCAAGTAGGAATTCAGGATCGGAGGGCATCCAAGCGACTGGATCCAGTGCCTGGACAGATCTCACCAATTTTTTTTATGGCACAACAATACATTTCAATTGAACGTTGATCCCCAAAGGCAATTAGTCTGTATCGGCCCAGAAACCATCATGCATCGTCACAATCTGGACGAGACACAAGAAACTTCGCAAGAATATCGGTGTATACTGATGACAGTCCATTGACTATCCTACTCCAATTATTCCTAGGTATGCAGGCCTGTTTTTCTCCCTTGTCGACAACTGTCATCACCAAACTGTCCCTAGCGACATTAGCAAAGTTTCTTGGACCCTATTGTTTGCCATAGTTCTTTTAGGCATGGGATGCCCTGGTAAATGCCGTGCAGTTTTCGAATCTAGATGTGTAGTCTTTGGGGTAGCCTGTGCAGCAAATCCCCGAGCCCAATTTAAGGGGTCTCTATCCCACCAAGACTCTCAATAAAAATGAGAGCGGTGCGCCTTCTATTATTCCAACCTTTTAAAGAGCGTGTTGGTTTGCGGCGAAGGCCGATGGCATAGGCAAATTATAGGCATGCGAAGAAGGAATAGGTTTGGCCTTGTTCTTAAGACTAGAACCAGGTGTCTTCGTCAAAAGCCCCTGCTGACCAGTCGTCTGTCGGCTAGTGGAGCCTGCTCCACCAGTAGAGGTTTCAGTAGCAGACCACTGAAAATAGATGCAGACCATTAACCGCCTAATGGATACCAGTATCTTAGCTATCCTTGAGTGATTTAAAATTTTCTTCCAAAAATAATGACCTATTACGAGTTTCAGGAAAGTTCTTGCGGAGCGAAAAAACAAAACGTCGGCTCTACTCAACGGTTCAAACAAGAGTATATCCTGATGTTGCTGCGATACAAATCGATATACTGATTTAACTTTTTGAGCCTCTCGAGGGCACAGTTCTTATCCGATTTTGCAATGGTTTTCTTATGACTACCAACAAATGTGCCGTGTGTGGTATAAATTCATCCAAAATCTGCTTCTAATAACTGTGCCAAGTATGGTCCAAATCGTCCCACAACTTGATATAGCTACCATATAAACCGATCTGGGATCTTGACTTCTTAAGCCTTTAGAAGGCACAATTCTTATCCGATTTGGCTGAAATTTTGTAAAACGGCTACTTCCATAACATACGTGTCTAATATGATCTGAAGCCTCATTCAGCTCCCATATAAACCGATCTCCCTATTATGCTTCTTGAGCCCCTACAAGGCGCAATTCTTATCTGAATGGACTGAAATATTCCCCAATGACTTCTACTATGGTCTTCAATATTCAATTCATTTATGGTCCGAATCGGACTATAACTTGATATAGCTCCAATAGCCTAAAAAGAGATATCGCGCAAGGAACTCGACAAATTCAATCCATAGTGGAGGGTATAAAGATTTGGCCCGGCCGAACTTAGTACGCTCTTACTTGTTTTATAGCTGGTGTCGTTTGTTTCAATTGCGTCGTTGCCATACTTTGCTTAGAATGGTAAGAACATCGGCTGCCATGTGGCCTTGTGAATATCACAATGTTGAAATCTCGTGCTGCTATCTAAAATCTTGCATATAGAGTTTTGTTTCAACTTCCAATCCACGCTAAGTATGATCTAAATCGGTTTATAACTTGAGCCTCCAGGGACCCAATTTCTATGATATTTGGCTGAAATTTTGAACATGGTAGTTTTTTATGACAGCTAACTGTCATGAATCGGTCCATACAGTTCCCATACATTTGAAAAAGTCGTTCAAAGATCTTATGCCATGCGATTCATGGTGGACGGTGTATAAGATTCGGCCCGGCCGAACTTCATGCGCTTTTACTTGCTTTTTATATCCACCACCGAAGGATGGGGTCATATTCATTTTGTCATTCCGTTTGCAACCCATCGAAATGTCCATTTTCGACCCTATAACGTATATATATATTCTTGATCAGCGTAAAAATCTAAGACGATCTAGCCATGTCCGTCCGTCTGTCCGTCTGTCTGTTGAAATCACGCTACAGTCTTTAAAAATAGAGATATTGAGTTGAAAACTTGCACAGATTCCTTTTTTGTCCATTAGCAGGTTAAGTTCGCAGATGGGCTATATCGGACTATATCTTCATATAGCCCCCAAATAGACCGATCGGCCGATTTAGGCACATAAAAGCCACATTTATTAACCGATTTAGCCAACATTTGGGATTGTGAGTTGTACTAGGGCCTTCGGTATCCTTCTTGAATTTTGTGCCGATCGGCTCAGATTTGAATAAAGCTGCCATATAGACCGATTTAGGGTCTAAGGCTCATAAGAGCCACATTTATTTCCGATTTTGCTGAAATTTGGGACAGTGAGTTGTGATGTCCCATTCAACATCCTTCTTTAATTTGGCTCAGATCGGTCAAGATTTGGATATAGCTGCCATATATAACGATCCTCCGATTTAGGGTCTTAGGCCCATAAAAGCCACATTTATTATCCGATATTGCTGAAATTTGGGACTATGAATTGTCTTAGGCCCTTCGATATCTTTTTTTATTTTGGGCCAGATCGGTTCAGATTTGGATATAGCTGCCATATAGACCGATCTCTCGATTTAATGTTTTGTGCCCATAAAAGTCACATTTTATGTCCGATGTCGCCGAAATTTGAGACAATGAGTTGTGTTAGGCTCTACGACAAATTTCTGCATGTTCACCCAGATCAGTTCAGATTTGGATATAGCTGCCAAATAGGCCTATCTCTCGATTTAAGATCTTGGGCCCATAAAAGGTGCTTTTATTGTCCGATTTCGACGAAATTTAGGACAGTGAGTTGCGTTAAGCTCTTCGACAACTTTCTATAATTTGGCCCAGATCGGACCAGATTTGGATATAGCTGCCATATAGACCGATCTCTCGATTTAAAGGTTTGGCCCCGTAAAAGGCACATTTATAATCCGATTTCGGTGAAATTTGACACATCCGTGTAGTATAAGGTTCAGATCGGTCTATTATTGGATATGGCTACCAAAAAAGACCAATATTTTGTTCTACAAAATTGAACAATGACTTGTACTTATTAGATAACTCAATGTCAGTATCGAATTTGGTCTAAGTCGAACCTTCTTCGGTATAGCTAAGATTATGACGAAAGGTGATTATATATGTAAATCGAGGTGGTGGGTATCCAAAGTTCGGCCCGGACAAGCTTAACGCCTTTTAACTTGTTATAACTTCCGAATTAACTTTAGGTAGAACATCTCTAAAGGCTTTTTTAAAAATGGCTTCGTTGTGAAATATACTAAATATTCTATATCATTTCGTATGATTCTTGCGCTTTGTAAGACCTTGACCATTTCTAAACGATCAGAGTTCACAATCGCAGATGTTTACATTTTGCAATGAAACTAAACGCCATGAAATGTGAAAGTGTTCCACAGCCAGCTTTTCCTCCCTTTGTGGCAGACATGGAAACTTAACCTACCCTAGTTTAAAAATCGTGTCGTGTTACAATTCAAATTAGTAACAACAACTCTCTTTACAACATTTTGTGGCATTCCCATGCCATCTAGTCAGCCAACGGCGCAACAACTACAATTTAAGAAAATGCACCTTGTTCTTGCTCAAAAACTAGCCAACCACCCCGAGCTAGACATTTGCAAGTCGTGGTGAACATTGGCTGCAGAAAGTTAACACCTCAGAGAAAAAGTTCACACCAACTGACGACGATGAGGACACAGAACCGCACAAATATTCAAAGACACACTCACATAAACAAATTGTATAATTGCGTGTAACGAAATTGAAATGATCCCAAGGGTAACATTACACCTCGATTGCTTGCAGTGTACTCAGAATTGAAATCGCCACAAGCAGCAGCCACTACAACAACAACTTAATACAAACTGCGCGAACAACACTGAATAAAATGAATTGTACCCACCGAGAAGAGCAAAACAACTTAACAAATAGAATCGAATTTATTATTGCCCACCAAAGGATAAGAAAGAACAGTGACATCATTTGGATTATAAACCGCCATAGAATGATACTTCAACTATATTTCCCATGAACATTCCATAAAAAACAGAGGGATACTTCTCTCATATCAATGAGTGCAGTCCGATTATTGTTTAAGCTCAATGATAAGAGACCTACTGTTTATTCCCAAGTCGGAAAGGCGTGCCGCAGTACGACACCTCTTTGGAGAGAAGTTTTGCATGGCGTAGTACCTCACAAATATTGCCGGCATTAGGAGGGGAAAACCACCGCTGAACCTTTTTCTGATGTTCTCGCCGGGATTTGAACCCGGGCGTCATATGCGGACATGCTATACTCTGTGCCATGAGTTTAATCCGCATTTTAATACAACCTATAGGGTCAACATATTCTAAGTCGATCTAGCTAAGCCCGCCCATTTTTAGAAACCCAGTCGTTATAGAAGTTAGAGTGCAATTGCCCTCTCTAAGAGCTTAAAAAGTCAAATCTCGAGATAAAAAAATCCCCTGATAAAAATGTCGCCAAATTTCGGTGTTATTTCGTATCCTTATAAAACCACAGTGCTCTCCTCTCATTTTCAAGTTCTATATCTTTAGCATTCGGTCCAGCAGGTGACCTTCACTTATGGGGTGGCTGTCGTTTGTCACACATAACATGGCATTGCTGTGTACCATTCTTGCGTCCTTGCAACCGACCCATCGTTGAATTTTAACGACGAGGCACGTATGCAAAACAAGGCTTTTTAAATAGTGTTTTGTAGATAATAAAAAAGACAATATTTTATGCTTTTACGGTTGACACATGCTGTCTTTCTTGTTCGCTTGCCCTCTTCATTGCTTTGTTGTTCCACATAAGCGTTCATGCAGCGGTTGCATGTTGCGTGTTACACTTGTACTCCGTCCTGTACGTATCGCATCGTATCGTATCATTTTTTGGCACACACGCTGAGAATTCTTTCGAGGGAGTCGCGAAAGTGGGAGCAGAAGCTGGTTCACTTATGTGTTAAATAATTTCACGTGCGTATCATCGAACAACTGAGTGACACATGCAACATTTTATAACGATCTATATTTGGTCCGCATCGTTACTAGGATTTCTAGAGAACCATTGGTGTCCTTTTGGCCGCAACATGCATTTATTAAAGTTCTTTGTACTTTAAACAATTAAAAGTCTGTAAAGGGTGCAACATTGCGACGGATAAGATTACTTGTAATCTATGACAGGCCTCTGCTTTGGTCAATGGAGTGGATGTGGTGGGAATTTTTCTTTAAAGGTAATATCTTCAGCGGTGGTTATCCCCTTACTAGTGCTGGCAAGATTTGTGAGGTATGCTCCCACAATAAAACTTCTCTACTAAGTGGTGTCGCTATGCGACATACCGTTCGAATTCGGCATAAACAAGTAAAAGCATGCAAAGTTCGGCCGGGCCGAATCCTGTATAGAATCCACCATGGATCGCATTTGTCGAGCTCTTTTCACGGTATCTCTTTTTAGGCAAACAAAGGATAAAAGAACATTGAATATTGGAGACCATGGAAGAAGTCATTGTACACAGTTGATGAATGTCATAATGAAACATATCATGCAAAATGTCAACTAAATCGGATAATAATTGCGCCCTCTAGTGGCTCAAGAAGTCAAGACCCCAGATCGTTTTATATGGCAGCTATATCAGGTTATGGACCGTTTTGAACTATTCGTAGTACAGTTGTTGAATGTCATAACGAAACACCTCATGCAGAATTTCAGCTATATCGGATAATAATTGCGCCCTCTAGTGGCTCAAAAAGTCAACACCCCAGATCGGTTTATATGGCAGCTATATCATGTTATGGACCGATTTCAACCATACTCAGAACAGTTGTTGAATGTCATAATGAAACTCATGCAAAATTTCAGCTAAATCGCATAATAATTGATCCCTGTAGAGGCTCAAGAAGTCAAGACCCTAGATCGGTTTATATGGCAGCTATATCAGGTTATGGACCGATTGAAGTATTCTTAGCACAGTTTGGATGTCATAACAGAACACCTCATGCAATATTTTAGCTAAATCGGATTATAATTGCGCCCTCTAGTGGCTCAAGAAGTCAAGACCCCAGATCGCTTTCTTTGGCAGCTATATCAGGTTATGAACCGATTTGACCTTTTCTTAGCACAGTTGTTGAATATTATAACAAAACACCTCATGCAAAATTTCAGCCAAATCGGATAAAAATTGCGTCCTTTAATGGCTCTAAAAGTCAAGATCCCAGATCGTTTTATATGGCAGCTATTTCAGATTATGGACCGATTTCAACCATACTCAGCACAGTTGTTGGAAGTTATAATAAAACACCTCATGCAAAATTTCAGCCTAATCGGATAAGAATTGTGCCCTCTAGAGGCTCAAGAAGTCAAGATCCCACATCGGTTTATCAAAACTTTTACCGATATAGCCCATTTACAATCCCAACCGACCTACACTAATAAGAAGTATTTGTGCAAAGTTTCAAGCGGCTAGCATTACTCCTTCGAAAGTTAGCGTGCTTTCGACAGACAGATGGACGGACATGGCTAGTTCGACTTTAAATGTCATGACGATCAAGAATATATCATAAAGTATTATGAGGTCTTAGGCGAATATTTCGAGGAGAATGACGAAAATAGTTTACCCAGATTCTATGGTGGAGGGTATAAAAAGGATGCCCTTTATCATTGAGCATAAACTTAAATAAATAAATTTTATATCGGCCGGAGCAGACGGGATCGTACCGGCGCTGCTACAGAAGTTCCTTGGGGCCAACCTGCCATGGCTGGAACGGATTTGCAGCGCAACCCTGACATACCAAGCGTATGGAGGAAGTTCAGGTATTTATCCCCATGGCGGGAAAAATAAACCACAGTACTGCGAGTGATTATGAACAATCAGTCAGTTATCGCTTTCACTTAAAGCACTGGAAATACTGGTTGACTTGAAGATAAGGGAGTGACTGACTCCGGAGAATTTCAGTGGGGCACAACATGCAAGGCGAGGTCAGTGCAGACGGCCCTACATGAAGTGATACGAGAGGTCGAGATTGTGTACTCCTTCTGTTGGAGAGACAAACAGAAGGAGTACATGATGGCAGCCTTCCTCGATATTGAGGGGGCATTTAATAACGTAGAGTTAGGGTCGATAGTCGAAGCCCTGGACCGCACGGGGTCCACCGAGTGCCTTCCAGTCGAAGGATAATAAGCTTCGAGGTAGGATTATTAATGCGCAATTGGGAGAGAGTGTAGTCAGAAGGCGGTTCGAAAGGGAAACGCCTCAAAGAGGGGTGTTCTTGGATTTTAGTCCTCGATTCGAAACTGTCCCGGAAAAGCGTTATGGAGGAAAGGTGCCGAAAGGTGATGTGTGCCTTTGACTCATGCAGAAGAATTATCGGTAGGAAGTGGGGACTTAGTCCGAAGTGGATATACTGGATGTACACGGCCATTGTGAGACCAATGCTGACATATGAAGCACTGGTATGGTCGAAGGTTGTGGAGAAGAGAACTCGGAGCAAGGAACCTCGAAATGTACAGGAACTGGCGTTCATCGGGATCACAGGGGCGTTAAGATTCACAACGCAGATAGGTCTGGAGGATCGAAATCTATTCTGAGTGCCAAATCGGACCAAATTTGGATATAACTGCCATATAAAACGATCTCCCGGCTTAGGGTCGAAGTCTCTCAAAGGCCCTATTAGGTCCCATTGCATAAATCCAGCTCGGACTATATTTATATAGTACAAGTTGCTCTTTGCCTGGAGAGAATGTTCCATTTACAGAAAGCACAAAAATACCTGGGTGTTTTGCTGAATAGAAAATTGAACTTCAAATCCAACATTTTGGAAAGGGCAAGAAAGACAACTCTTGCCCTATATACCAGCAAGATAGCCATTGGCAAAAGCTGGGGGTTAAGACCGCGTGGCATGCATTGGGTATATACTGCAGTTGTTTGACCTATTATGTTATATGGTGTTGTGGTCTGGTGGACGGCACTTCAAAACTCCACCTACTGCTAAATACTTAACCGGATCCAAAGGATGGCTTCTTTGTGCATCACACCCGCACAGAGGACGACACTATCTGATGCACTGAATTTAATGCTCCATCTAATGCCTCGGGACAATGTGGCTACCCAAATTGCAGCGACCACTGCCGTGAGGTTGAGGGAACTTTCTCATTGGTCGTGTGGCGGCTACGGACACTATGTTATCCTTGATACAATATCCCATGTTCCAGGCAGTGTACACCCTACCTGAACCGCTTTTTGATAAAAATTACTGTACCACTATTCCTGATAGAATCGATTGGAACTACGATATCCCTTGTAACAGAAGTAACATAGACTTCTATACGGATGGTTCCAAACTCGACGACCAGGTGGGCTTTGGGGTGTACTCTAAAGATCTAGAACTGGTCATATCGAAGAGGTTACCCGACCACTGCAGTGTGTATCAAGCAGAGATCCTTGCAATTAAGGAAGTGGTGGAATGGCTAAGATATAATGTCATTACGACGATTGACATAAATATCTTCTCAGACAGACAGGCAGCCATTAAATCCCTGGAGAACGTATTTCTGAACACAAAAACCGACCGGCCACAGATATATCCCAGGGAATTCTAAAGCAGACGATCTTGCGAGACTAGGAAATACCTTACACACTCCAGGGGCACTAGAATCTGTGGGTATACCTCTAGCGACATGTAAGCTAAGTTTTCAGGACCAGGCCCGAAGGGCAACGAATGATAGATGGTCACAAAGAAGGGGCTGAGAGCATTCCAAAACTATGTGGCCTCATCTAGACTTGAAGAGGTCTACTGCTTTGCTATCATTGGCTAGAACAGACGTCTCAGCCATTATGTCCGTCATGATAGGGCACTGTCTAATCGGAAAACATGCTGATAGGCTGAAGGTTGCCAGCAAGGACTTTTGCAGAAGCTGTAGGGACATCGAGGAAGAAGAGACTATAAAACACCTTCTGTGTGTGTGTCCCGCACTAACAGTTAGAAGTAGTTGCACTGTAGGTTCTCATTTCTTTGAGAATCAGTCTGATATAGCGGATGTGAACATTCGCAAGTTATTGGGCTTTTTAAAGCGATCTGAATGGTTCAACAGTAGGAAATAGAAGGCATCTTCCGTCTTCTGTTCCTGTGGTATCACAATGGACGAAAACGTCTAAGTGAGTATGATGGCAGATTGCCACTTAAACCTAACCTAACCTATATTTAGGCCGCTTCCTTCCTAAAACGGTTTGGGGCCACCAAATGCGTATTTATCATCCATCAACGATAATTAACAAATTCGGAACAATGGATTATTGTGAAACACCCGACATTTTGACGGCATTTATTAGACTATTCTTTGATATATACATAAACTTATTGGGTTGATAAATATCGCATTTTTTATTCGTTGTGGTTATCCATCTTTTGGCCTGACCGAACTGGATATGTTCTTAAGTGTTTAGTTTTAAAGTATTGTAATTTAAATCCTGTCATCAAAAAACCAACACCCTTTGAGACGACAACTCTTGTACGGCATATACAACAAATGTTAAGTTAAGAACATCGCGTGTTTATCTTGTTGGCATTTATACCTATTTCCTTCCTAAATAAAACCCTAAGTTAAAAGGCGTTAAATAGGCATTTAAACTGGAATTAAATGAAATCTATGATTGTATAGTGCCACGTTAAAGGTTTTCTGGTCTGCAAGCCGCATTGTTGAATTGAATTCGCACATTTAAATCCTTCAATTTAGTTTTTTTTTGTTTTTTTTTTTGGTTTAAGGCTGATATGAATGACACACGCAAACTGAAATTATAGCTTTTCGCCTTTTTTAACATTTTCAAGAAGACTTTCGTTTTAATTGATGGGCGTTGTTGTCTTCATGTTTTTTTAGTAACACGAAATACTAGGAATAATAACTAGCATCATGATTCGTATTCAGATTATTTTTAAGGATTAATGGTGGGTAAAACCCATGGACATTGCAACACATAAGGGGTTGTGATAGAAGATATGTTAAAAGGATGTTATAAATGAGGTTTTTACTTAACATTTTAATAAATGTTAATAACAAAGTATTTCTCAGTTAATATGTACCTCCCAAATGTCGCCATCATTAGGAGTAGATAACCACTGGCGAGAATTTTCATCTGATCTTATCACCAGGATAAGCAACCTGACGTTCATCGTCATAGGCGTGCATGCAAACCCGTGCGCTACGGCGGCCTTCCACCCCATAAAGTACATATATTCTTGAACGCCATGGCATTTTAAATCGGATCTAGCCATGTCTCCCTGCTGTGGAATTCATGATAGCGATCGAACTCGCAATGCCTGCCGATCGAAGTTTTGCACATATACTTCTTATTGCTGTACGTCATTGTGAATTGCAAATGGGCCATAACAGTTCAGATTTAAATATAGCTCCCATATAAAGTGGTCCTTTGATTTGACTTCCAAAGCTCCTAAAGCAGCAATTGTGATTCGAAAGGGCTGAAATTTAACAGGAAATATTCTAAATTACCTAACTTGATAAAGCTCAAATATAAACCTATATCCCGATTTGACATCTTGAGCTCCTAGAAGCCCAAACTTTCATCTGATTCGCTATAGCTTCCAACATCCATAGTTTGTTAGGTTAGGTTTATATGACAGTTTGTCATCAAAATCACTTAGACGTTTTCGTCTCTTGTAATACAACAGGAGCAGGAGAAGGAAGCTGCCTTCAAGTTCCTGCCCTTGAACCATCACAGATCACTTTCAAAAGCCCAACAACTTGCGAATGTTCAAAACTGCTAAAGCAGACAAGTTTGCAAAGAAATGAGAACCTAAAGTGAAACTCATTATGACTGCCAGTGAGTGACTGCCAGTGCGACGTCTTCACAACTTCTGCAAAAGTCATTACTTGCAACCTTCATTTCGTCAGCATATTTTCGGATCAGACAGTGGCCTGCCATGACAGACACAATAACTTTGTCTTCTGTTTTAGCCATCGACAGCAGAGCGGTGGACCTTTTCAAGTCTAGACTAGGCGATATAATTTTGTCGTGTTCACAATCCTCAATTTGTGACAATACGTCATTCGTTGCCCTTCAGGCCTGATCCAGGAAACTTAGCTGGCATGTCGCTAGAGGCATACCCACAGACTCCAGTTGTCCAGGAACGTGTAAGGTGGTTACTAGTGTCACATGAGCTTGCGACATTTCCCTGAAATATATCTGTGGCCCGGTACCCTGAACAGGAAAATTATGAACTGCTTAGCCATCTCGTTGAGAGATCTGTCGAGGGTGGTTTTTGAATTCAGATATATGTTTCCCAAATATTAAGCGGCTGCCTGGTTGTCTGAGCAGATAATAATGGCAATTGTCGTTATGACATTCCATTAATTTTTTAGTTGCAAGAATCACCGATTGATACACACTACAGTAAGCTGGTAGTCTTCTCGATATGACCCGATCCAGTTCTTTAGAGTGCGTCCCAAAGTCCACCTGGTCGTCTAGTTTGGAACCACACGTACAGAAGTTTATTTAATTTCTATTACCAGGGATATCGTAGTTCTTTTCGTTTCAATTAGGAACAGAACTTTTTAACAAAAAGTGGCTCTGGCTCTGTATCAAGGATAACACAATGTCAGTAGCCGCCACATAACCAAAGAGAGAGTTCCCTTTGCCTCACGGCAGATATCGCTGCAATTTGTCTGGCAACAATTTTCAGAGGCATTAGGTAGAGCTGTGTTGATGCTGTGATGCACAAACAAGCGATCCTTTGTGTCTTTGTTGGTATTGAATAGTTGGTGGACTATTTAAGCACCGTTCACCAAACACCAAAACCGTATAACACTATAGGTCTGACAACTGCAGTATATACCCAATGTATGACACGCGTATAAAACCCCCAACTTTTGCTAATGGCTTTCTTGCACGTGACCGGGCTGATTTGCCTTTCTTGCCCTTTCTAAAATATTTGATTTGTAGATCGATTTCCTGTCCAGTAAAACACCAAGGTATTTGGCGGTTACAGTAAATGCAATATTCTCTCTTCCCAAGGAATTATGTGCCGCTGTGGGTAACTTGTATCACCTGTTGAAAATTAACTACTACTTCTGTCTTAGACGGATTTACGGCTAGACCACATTCGGTAGCCCAGTTCGCTGTAGCACGTAGAGCTTCCTCAAGTATATCTCTAAGAGTGCTGGGAACCTTAACCTAACCACAATAGCCACTTTATCAGCATACACGACCACGTTAACACTTTTGTTTCAGAGACAATAATAATGACTATATTTCAAAGTAGAGGAGACAGCACACCTCTTTGAGATGTCCCCTGACCCATCTATTTTTAGATCTACAGATCTTAAGATGTATATTTTAGTAAGGAACTTATAGTTTAGCCTTCTTACGGTAGTGTTGATGACCAGAAACTCCAGATCCTTAATGATTGGCGTCGGGTTTACATTATAGAAAGTACCTTTGATGTCCGAGAGAAACCCTCTTTGTAGCCGACTAGTAGACTTGCGTTTCAATAGACCTGCTCTTACTATATGTATGCGATTGCCGAGACAGGCGATCTCCAGAGATCTTGCCCTAAAATATGTTTTTATTAACCTCTCTAGAGTCTTTAGCATCAGAGACGAAAATTTGTCACCTTCGTGTGGTACGGTATATCCGCTTTCGGAATGAAATCCACCTTTGTGTCCCTCCATCCTACAGGTATCTGTACGATATACTGATACAAGTAGAGTATATCTCCCTAAGCCAAAGAGCCACTATACTGGATACAGCTTGTTGTTAAATCGACGATACATCATCAAGGACTGGCGACCTAAAGGAGTTAACATTTTTTATCACCCAAACAATTTTCTTCTTTAAAGACGGTGCAAATCGGTTTACAACCTGTACTGCTCCCATACAAACCGATCATCCATTGTGTTGGGTTCCCAAGATTCGGCCCGTCGAAGGACTTCTAGCATCCATGAAAAGGACGGTCATAATATAAAACTCCATAATTTGATAGAACTCCTTTATATACGAAATAGTCATTCAAAAAATCTATATACAATTTATCTACAATGCTTCCTATTCAAAGAATAGCAAAGTAAGGAACTTATAACAGTTGAGAAAGTCAAATTGTCAAATTGATTAAGGTGCCCTATATAACCAAAGCCAATTGACGGTGTAGCATATCCGCCTGTGACGTCGAACGCCTGCGTTCAAATCCCGCCGTAAGCATCAGTCAAAATTTCTGCGGTGGTTATCCTCTTACTAATGCTGGCTGCAATTTTTTAGGTATTCTTCCATGTTTATACTTCTCTCCCAAGTGTACGGCACGCCGCAGCATTGAGCTTAAACTTCAATCGGACTACATTTTAAGCGGACTGAGAAAAGTATCCACCGTTCCTTAGTGGAATATTTGTGGGAAATTCAATGAATTTAGTAGTTGTTGCTGCAGTGTGTTATACACTGAGGCACTGGCCCTTGTCAATAAAGGACTTCATCGGGTCAATACGGTACGTACAACCTGCTGTCATGGGATTGCAGTAAATTGTAGTAAATGTAGCACTTCCTATAAGTGTAGGTCGGTTGGGATTGTAAATGGGCCATATCTGTCCACGTTTTGATAAAGCTGCCATTTGCCAATCACGGATCTTGAGTCCTTGAGCCTCAATGGGGCGCAAATCTTATCCGATTTGGCGGAAATTTTCTACAGAGTGTTTTGTTTTAACTGTGCTGTGCCTGGCATGGTCCAAATCGGTTCATAGTCTGATATAGCTGCTCTATAAGCCTGTCTCACAATTTGACATGTCGAGCATCTAGCGAGCGTTATTATTATCCAATTTGGTTCCACTTATGCACAATTTTGCTACGACTTTCTACAGTCGCACCAAGTATGGCCCAATTCGATTTGACGTCTCGAATCTATAGAGGGCTCAATTACTCTCCGATTTATATAAACCGGTCCATAACCTGATACAGCTCCTATATATATTAGAAAAAGTCGTTCAAAGAACTTGTCGAATTCGATCCTTAATGGAGGGTATATATGATTCGGCCTGGGCGAACTTCATCCACTTTTACTTTTTTACACCCACCACCGAAGGATGGGGGTATATTCATTATACCCTACACCACTTCTGTGGCACAGAATATTAGAACTTGTTTGAAACACCCAATAGGAAAAGAGATAGACCCATTGATAAGTATACCGATCCACTAAGAATCACTTTCTGATTCGATTTAGCTATGACCGTCTCTCTGTCCGTCTGTCCATGTTAATTTGTGTACAAAGTACAGGTCGCAATTTTCATCCGATCGTCTTCAAATATGGTAGGGGCCTATTGAAATTGGAAAAAATCGGTTCAGATTTAGATATAGCTCTAATTTATATATATCGCCCGATTTTAACTTTTAGAGCTACAGCAAGCGCATTTATTGACCAATCTTGACAAAATGTTGACAACGGTTTCATCGACTATTACTACAATATCTGAGAAGTTTGCTCGTTATCGGTTCAGATTTAGAGATTCAGATTTTGCGTAATTTGCATTAATGTTGTCGTTTGTCAACCGTAGTTATTACAGTTTGAACATATTTGCACGAAAATTGATACGGATTGTTTAATAACCTATCTGAAAACATCCGCCGAGTTCCATCAAAATTAGTTCTGAATTGGATAAAGCTCCCACATTGTTCTTCTAGGGAAGGTGTAGGGTACTATACAGTCGGCACTGTCCGACTTTTGCCCATCCTTACTGGTTTTGTCATTCCGTTTGCAACACATCGAAATATCCATTTCCGACCCTATAAAGTATATATATTCTTGATCTGCGTAAAAATCTAAGACGATCTAGCCATGTCCATCCGTTTGTTCGTCTGTCTGTTGAAATCACGCTACAGTCTATAAAAATAGAGATATTGAGTTGAAACTTTGCACAGATTCTTTTTTTTTTTGTCCATAAGCAGGTTAAGTTCGAAGATGGGCTATATCGGACTATATATTGATATAACCCCCATATAGACCGATCCGCCGATTTAGGGTCTTAGGCCCATAAAAGTCCCATTTATCATCCGATTTTGATTTTGGGACAGTGAGTTGTGTTAGAACCTTCGACGTCCTTCTTTAATTTGGCCCAGATTGGTTCAGGTTTGGATATAGCTGCCATATAGATCAATCTCTAGATTTAAGGTTTTGGGCCCATAAAAGGCGCATTTATTGCCCGATGTCGCCGAAATTTGTGACATCGAGTTGTGTTAGGCCTCTTAACATCTTTCTTCAATTTGGCCTAGATCGGTCTAGATTTGGATATAGCTGCCATATAGACCGATCCGCCTATTTAGATCTTAGGCCCATAAAAGCCACATATATTATCCGATTTTGCTAACATTTGGGACAGTGAGTTGTGTTAGACCCTTCGACATTCTTCTTTATTTTGGCACAGATTGGTTCAGATTTGGATATAGCTGCTATATAGACCGATCTCTCGGTTTAAGGTGTTGCGCTCATAAAAGGCTCATTTGTTGTCCGATTTTGCCATATTTTGGGACAGTGAGTTGTGTTAGACCCCTCGATACCCTCCTTCAATTTGGCCCAGATCGGTTCAGATTTGGATATAGCTGCCATATAGACTGATCTCTCGGTTTAAAGTCTTGCGTCCATAAAGGCTCATTTGTTGTCCGATTTTGCCAAAATTTGAGACATTAAGCCCCTGGATATACTTATGCAATATGGCACAGATCGGTTCAGATTTGAATATAGCTACCATATAGACCGATCTCTCGACTTAAGGTTTTGGGCCCATAAAAGGCGCATTTATTGTCCGAGTTCGCCGAAATTTGGGACAGTGAGTTGTGTTTGGACCTTCGTCATCCTTTTTTAATTTGGCCCAGATCGGTCCGGATTTGTATATAGCCCTCATATAGACCGATCCGCCGATTTAGATCTTAGGCCCATTAAAGCCACATTTATCATCCGATTTTGCTAAAATTTGGGACAGTGAGTTGTGTTAGGGTTTTTAACATCCTTCGTTGATTTGGTTCAGATCGGTTCAAATATGGATATAGCTGCCGTATAGACCTCTCGATTTGAAGTCTTTGTCCCATAAAAGGCGCATTTACAATCCAATTTCGCTGAAATTTGACACAGTGACTTATATTAGGCTTTTCGACATCCCTGTCTTATATGATTCAGATCGGTCAATTTTCAGATATAGCTACCAAAAAGACCAATATTTTGTTCTACAAAATTGAACAATGACTTGTACTTATAAGACCGTGCGGAATTTGGTCCAAATCGGACCATATTTTGATATAGCTGCTATGGGGCATATGGTATGCATTTTTAACCTGATTTTGACGAAAGGTGGTTTGCATGTATACTCGAGGTGGTGGGTATCCAAAGTTCGGCCCTGCCGAACTTTACGCCTAATTTATTTTTAATCATTATAATTTTATATACTTATATATGAATTTTCCTACCAACACTTTTAATTTATTTCTAATGCCAAAGATTAAGTTATTATTAATTTGAAAAATGTTAAACCACATAATTCAAAACGACACGTGTACGTATATGTGTGCTACAAGGCACTTTCCATGTCGATATGATTTTGTAAGAGTGCTAAAAGATTGAAGTTCTTTCTCCACCATTGGAGCCCAAAATCCCATAAAACATTTTACATTTACAAACTAAAAGGCAAATAGACACACGCCAGCTGGCTATAGAGAGAATAAATTTTGGAAATTACGACACAAATATGACATTAATGGATGTTTTTATGATCCCAAAAGCAAAAACAAAAACATTCATCTTAAAATTATGGAAATGTATACAAAAACATCTATGCATGCTCTAAAAAATTCAAATGAGGAGAATCTTCAAACTAATTTGGCGGTTAAGAATGAGGTTTTTGAGATTACATGGATAAAAGGCTTTTATGAAGGGACTCCAGACAAATTCGGTAGTTTTCTTAGAACTACACGTAGCCTCATTGAATTAATTAGGTATTCGCTAAAATTTAATCATGAATTGAAGACTTTTTGTCATATTCTTAATAACGAGTCCATGGCCCAACATAGTATGTGTCATCTTCCTGCTCTTAAATGTTTTGCCATAGGTACTAAATTTCTAAGTATTTATATTTGACGAAAATAAAATATTCTCAAGCATCATGACTCACATTGATGCAATATTAAACATTACGATCACGTTCAGCTTCTACTAACCATTCCATTCCATAAAAAAGATGATGGCCAATTATTTTGATTATCGTTAAAATCCCCCAAAAAGGTATTCCTTTTATTTTATAATTACGCATAAATTTGTAGTTTAATAAAGGAAGCAAAAAACTATTAATTTGGCAAACAGCCAATGCAACGTTTGCTACAAAAAACCAAGAGCCCCGTCAAAATACCACGTTTAAAAATTCATAAAAAAAGAAGCCAGCCAAGAGAATCTTCTGAATGGCAGCCATCAAAAGTTACGCTTATTTTCTGGGAATTTTTCGATAAAAACTAAGGCACACCACAAAATTCGTCTAACTTTTGCCACTAAACACCATCAACGTTATTTGCTAACGACTAATGGATATGTCTGTCTGTCCATCATGTCCGGGTTGGTGTTCTTTGTTGCCTGCCATATCAGTCTTTTGAGACTGCATCGCAACTCTTTTCAACGCTCTATAATTATGTCAAATGTTAGAGGCGCTGTTTTACCCTTTGAGCTGTAGCTGCTTTTTGCTGACGATTTTTGCGATTGAACAACAAGGCCTTGCTTAAAGTTGAAAGTGATGATAATGACTGACTTCTTGTCCGCTTAGAGTTGTCTGGCCATAAGTCTGAATGCGTTCCCAAACGGCTTTTAGCAAAACTGAGTTCATTTAGAGTTCCACATAATTCCTCATTTTGCAAAGCTGCCTTTGGATTTTATCAGTCTCTTTCCTTCGCATGTTATTTCTTTTTTTTATTTTGAAGGGCACAGCACAACTGAAATTTGAAAAGTGAACTGAGATATTTTTAAATATTCAATTTAAAGCCGTTTTAATGTTTAATAAAACTGCCAATGCCACTGTTATGGACAGACTGAAAGATAATTTTTATATCAGAACTCATCTTTGGTCTGTTGCGAAATATTTTACGAGGTACATATGTAAAAAATGTGTTCTATTCTTAAATAAAAGAGGACTTCAGTCTTTTTTCAGTCTGCTTCGATTTAGTCTATGAAAGCCTAGGTCCTCCTCCGCAATTGTTTTGAACATATTTTACCGCTCAGATCAACTGATAATAAGCAAAAGCGTGCTAAGTTCCCCCGGCCCAATCTTGGGAACCCCCCACCATGGATTCTCCTAAAATATGGGAACTATATTTGGTTATAGACCGAATTGGATCGTACTTGGCGCAGTTGTTAATCATAACAAAACACTACATGCAAAATTTCAGCCAAATCGGAAAAAATCGCGGCTTGTAAGGGCTTAAGAAGTCAGATCGGGAGACCGGAAAAAGGAAGAACTTAGCACAGGACTCATAACAAAACATAGCGTGCAAAATTTCAACTATATCGGACAAAAATTGCGGCTTCCAGAGGCTCAAGAAAATAAATCGAGAGATCGGTTTATATGGGAGCTATATCAGATTCTTGACCAATTTAGACCGTACTTAGCACAGTTGTTGAAGGTCCTAACAGAACACAATATACAAAATTTGAGCCAAATTGGACTAAAGGCTTCCAGAGGTTCAAGAAGTCAAACCGGGAGATCGGTTTATATGGGTGCTATAACAGGTTATAGACCGATTTGGACCGTAATTGGCACAGTTGTTGGAAGTCATCACAGCACACAATGTGCAAAATTTCAGCCAAATCGGACAAAAAATGCGACTTCCAAGGGCTCTAGAAGCCAACTCGGGGGATCGGTTTCTATGGGAGCTATATCAGGTTATAGGCCGATTTGGACCGTACTTGACACCGTTTGGACCGATTTGGACCGTACTTAACACAGTTGTTGGAAGTCATAACAAAACACTACGTGCGAAATTTCAGCCAAATCGGACAAAAATTGTGGCTTCCAGCCGCAAATAGAGTCAAATTGGGAGATCGGTGTATATAGGAGTTATATCAGATTCTTGACCGATTTAGACCGTACTTAGCAAAGTTGTTGAAGGTCATAAGAGAACACTATATACAAAAATTGAGCAAAATCGGACTAAAGGCTTCCAGAAGCTCAAGAAGTCAAATCGGGTGATCGGGAGCTATATCAGCATATAGACCGAATTGAACCGTACTTCGCAGAGTTGATGGAAATCTTAACAGAATACTATGTGCAAAATTGCTGTCAAATCGGGGGCAAATGCGGCTTCCAGGGGCTCAAGAAATTAAACCGGGAGATCGGTTTATATGGGAGCACTCCGTGCGAAATTTCAGCCAAATCGTACAAAAAGTGTGGCTTCCAGGGGCAAATGGAGTCAAATCGGGAGATCGGTTTATATAGGAGCTATATCAGATTCTTGATTGATTTAGATCGTACTTACCACAGTTGTTGAAGGTCATAACAGAACACTTTATACAAAATTTGAGCCAAATCGGACTAAAGGCTTCCAGAGGCTCTAAAAGTCAAATCGGGAGATCGGTTTATATGGGAACTATAACAGGTTATAGACCGATTTGGACCGTGCTTGGCACAGTTGTTGGAAGTCATCACAGAATACGATGTGCAAAATTGCAGTCAAATCGGATGAAAATTGCGGCTTTCTGGGGCTCAAGAAGTCAAATCGGGAGATCGGTTTATATGGAAGCTATATCAGGTTATAAACCGATTTAAACCGTACTTCGCAGAGTTGATGGAAATCACAACGGAATACTATGTGCCAAATTTCAGCCAAATCGAATAAAAATTGCGGCTATCAGGAGCTCAAGAAGTCAATTCGAGAGATCGGTTTTTATGGGAGCTATATCCAAATCTGAACCGATATGACCCAACTACCTACTTCAATATAAAGTATTTGTTGAAAATTTCAAACGGCTAGCTCTACGCGTTCGACCGCTTTCGTGATTTCGACAGACGGACTGACATGACTAGTTCGACTCAGAATGTCGAGACGATCAAGAATGCTTTACGGGGTCCTAGATCAATATTTCAAGGTGTTACAAAAGGAATGACTAGATTAGTATAGCCCCCTATGGTGGTGGGTAAAAAATGTTTGGATTAATTGTTCACCGTTTGGCTCACTATGTGACTTAAAATTATTGTACCCTCCACCATAGGATTGGGGTATACTAATGTCGTCATTGTGTTTGTAACTCCTCGAAATATTCGTCTAAGACCCCATATTCTTAGTGGCCATGACATTTTAAGTCTATCTAGCACGCAAACTTTCGAAAAAGTAAAGCTAGCCCCTTGAAATTTTGCACAAATATTTCTTGTTGGTGTAGGTCCGTTAAGATTATATCCATATCCATGGGTCATATCGGTCCATGGTTTGATATAGCTAGCAAATAAACCGATTTTGGATTTTGAATTCTTGAGCCTCTAGAGGGCGCAATTCCTATCCGATTTGGCTGAAATTTTGCATGAGCTTTTTTGTTATGACTTTCAACAACTACGCTAAATCGGTCCATAGCCTCATATAGCTGCCAAATAAACCGATCTTGAATCTTGACTTCTTGAGCGTCTAGATGATGCAATTCTTATCCGATTTGGTAGAAATTTTGCAAGAAGTGTTCAGTTGTAACTTCCAACCACTGTGCTAAATATGCTATATAAACCGATCTGGGATCTTGACTTTTTGAGCCCCTAAAGGGCGCAATTTTTATTCAAATTGGCTGAAATTTTACGACTTCTACTATGGTATCCGGACGATAACTTGATATTATAGCTTCAATACATATGTTTTCCTAAAAAGAGATACCGAAGAAAAACTCGACCAATGCGATCAATGGTGGAGGGTATAAAAGATTCAGCCTGGCTGTACTTAGCACGCTTTGACTTGTTTTTCGTTAGCGCTTAGCACATTTACCCTTGACAGGAAATTTTACTTTAAACGCCACAAGGGGACATAAGGATCGTCCACTGAGTTTCAGAATATAATAATCTTTGGCATGCACTTCGTTTGACTGCTTTTTGATGACATTCTAAAGGTTTTGCTGACCGTCTGCTCCCTGTGGCGTTGCCTGCGATATATTTTCTGGTGGAATGGTTAGGGCTTTTAATTAAAGTCGGCTACAATAATATTCCAAATTTTATGAGAACTTTGAATTTATGAATGCACAAATTAATGTCAAGTTAATCCATTTTTAAGCTTATTGACCAAAGGATCAAGTGTATCGAATTTCTTTGGGAAGAACACGCGAATGCGAAACGATTGAAACAAAATGATTGGACAAAAAATATGAAAAACATGTTTTCTCATGGTAGATTACCAAAATGGATGCTAAATTCATTTGAAGGTTTTGTCGACAAAAAGCAGGAGCATCTTGGGAACATGTTCATATAATAAAACAAAAATGTGATAACATAGATAGTCTTAAAATAATCCTGTCGTAAAACATTTTTAAGACAAATATATTTTAATTGCAAACTTTGTCCATGAATATTCCTTTAGGGAACAGGAGCATTAACATTCAAATTCATTCATCTCTTGGATTTCATCTACCTTTATATATCATATCTTACTCTTTGTTAACGATTATGCTCTTTATAAATAATTTTGCTATTTTATAAGTACACCTCTTAATTGCCAACCGTTATGGCATCTTTAGTTGTTCCGCTTTACTTCTTGCACCCCACCATTGAATCGTTTCTCATAAAATTAATTCAACACTTTTATTTATACACGAGCCATTTGGCGTGTAAATGGTAATTCTTATCATTTGCAACCGGCAAGGGTGGGAGAATAGGTGACCGAATGGAGCACAGATAACGCATGATTAATTATACGAAATTATTTAAGACCAACATCATCACTACTCCTCACGGCTGAAAGGAGCACCATTACCAACTCCACCGCACTCACTGCCAGCGCCACCACAACCATATGTTGTTCTTGGACAGAATTAAGCCCATACATTTAAGCGTTTCGTACATAAATATTGTATGGTATTATCCAGCTTATAGATATGTGGGTACATGTGTATTTTGGGATGCTTAAAAGTTACAGTGGCCTACAGGGTTGATGGAGGTCAAATTATACCATCTTCAAAATTTCATCTAAATCAGATATTAATTGCATTCTCTAGTGACTTGCAAAGTCAAATCAGGCAATCGGTTTATATGGAAGCTATATCAGGTTATGGCCATACCTAACACATCCATTCAAAATCATAACAAAACTTTATGTTCAAGGTTTCAGTCAAATCGCTACTGGAATTCAAAACAAGACACTTTACACTTCAGCGAAATCGGATAAAAATTGCGCCTATTACATACTCAAGACGTCAAGATCCAAAAACGGTTAATATGACAGAAGGAATGCTTGAGGGATTTCAAACCATTTAATTCACCCGGACTTGATATTTCCAGCAGAAAGAGGCTGACTATCTGGCACCCCACCTTGAAAATACTTTCACAGCGTGACTAGGTCTTGCATATACTCCGAAATTATTTCGAATATATTCGGCGAAATCGGATAAAAATTGCGCCTATTACATACTCAAGACGTCAAGATCCAAAAACGGTTAATATGACAGAAGGAATGCTTGAGGGGTTTCAAACCATTTAAGTCACCCGGACTTGATATTTCCAGCAGAAAGAGGCTGACTATCTGGCACCCCATCTTGAAAATACTTTCACAGCGTGACTAGGTCTTGCATATACTCCGAAAGCCTGACCGGAGGCAAGGGTGGTATTTATTCCCAAGCCCTGCAAGGCAAGGGCCCACAGACCTATAAGCCTTACGTCCTTCCTACTCAAAACCATGGAACGTATTGTGGATACCATGATAAAAAGTAGGGCATCCAGCGAAATGATCAAATACAAAAAGCATGCCTATGTCGGAGGAGACTGCCCTGCACGAGGATGGGCACAAAATAGAAGAATCTTCCGATGGCAAAATCGCACACCTTGGCGCATTGCAATGACATCGAGGGGGCTTTTAATAATGTGCGGACCGACACACTGATCCAATCCTTAGACCAGTGCCGGGTAGACCCGGTCTTTAGACACTGGATAAACCATACGCAAAGGAACAGGTAGATAAATTGTGTGGACATTTTATCGCCACTCCAATGGGTAACCCCTATTAGTGACCCATTGCGAATGTTGAATGAGCAGGGATTTAAACCCGTCTGCTACTCAGACGATGTTTTAATACTTATAAGAGGTAAGGATCCAGACCAACCATGCAGAAGGGCCGAAAGGCATATGACTGGACTAGACCCAGAGGTCTCAATGTTAACCCAAAGAAGACTGAAATATGCATGTTCACGAGGCTCACAGATGTTGAGCTCTATGTAGACGGGCCATAGGCTCGAAATGGGATTCCGCTAGAGGACAGAGTGGGCCGGGTAGTCTACATTGAGAACCCAGGGACTGAAATTTGATTTAGACTGCCTGACCATATTACGGTCCTGTTAGTGACCCATTGCGAATGTTGAATGAGCAGGGATTTAAACCCGTCTGCTACTCAGACGATGTTTTAATACTTATAAGAGGTAAGGATCCAGACCAACCATGCAGAAGGGCCGAAAGGCATATGACTGGACTAGACCCAGAGGTCTCAATGTTAACCCAAAGAAGACTGAAATATGCATGTTCACGAGGCTCACAGATGTTGAGCTCTATGTAGACGGGCCATAGGCTCGAAATGGGATTCAGATCCGTGGATAGACCATTGGCTCTACAGCAGCGTGATTAGACCAATACTTACTCACACCTTAGTAGTTTGGTGGACTGGGATGGAGAAAAAGTGCAACATAATGACCATACAACAGGTTCAGAGAACATGTTGTCTTGACATAGGCGGAGCGATGAGGACCACGCCCACTAGGGCACTGGAGACTATTCTAGATATCCGACCCATTGACATACAGATTAGGTGTGAGGCAGCCACTGCGGCTATGAGACTTAAAGCGATGGGAGAATGGATTGAGGATGGGAGCAGCTCATACCATCGCGGTGTAATCGAGGCGAAAATAGGAAACCTGGTAGGAATGGAAGAGGTTTCTGTTCGGATAACTGAGATGAACCTTGAACTCGAGTGCGAGGCACTGCGGCCAGCGGCACAGTCTAGGATTGACGGAACCCTAGTATTGCCTTCTTGAAGATTATGTTACCCGGATGGATCAAAGCTAGAGGACAGAGTGGGCCGGGTAGTCTACATTGAGAACCCAGGGACTGAAATTTGATTTAGACTGCCTGACCATATTACGGTCCTGCAGGCTGAGACCCGAGCGATCACGAAATGCGTTAAGTAGTGTGGTGCTAACGCGAGTACATCGAGTAAAAACATCTTTACGGACAGTGAAATTGCCATAAGGGTAAGTGCAAGAAGCCATCCTTCTCTGAGGATGTTAAAATCCGCATCGGTTGGTTGCCGGGCCATACCGGAGTAAAGGTGAATGAAAGGGCAGATGATTTGGCGGTGAAGGCCAGAGGACTGCCGTCAATAAATTTGGTTAACGCGAAGCCTATCGGGTCGACGCAGTTCGTGTAAGGGGCATGGGCAACGTAAGAGTATGCAACACTGTGGAACAGCGCAACGTTCGGTAGGACGCCGAAAATCCTATGGCGGGGTCCAGGTCGTAAGAAGACGAGGCTATTATTGAAAGGAAGGAAGAAGGAGTTCAGTATAGCTGTTGGTATCATGACGAGACACACAGGACTACGAGCTCACTTAAGTAAAATCGGTGCGGCAAGTGATAGCATGTGTAGAGCATGCGGGGAAGATGATTTCCTATGTCATTAATCGGCTTTCGCGTCTAACAGATCCCGGCACTTTGGTGGGGACTTTATACCAGCCAAGATCCAACTTAGAGGAATGGCATGGAAAACAATTAAGGATTTTGTAAGTAGCACGCAATTCCTAACTGAGATTTTCATATTCGAGGTTACTTTTTTTGTATTTAGAGCGCACAACAATCCGATTACTGGCTTAGGTGTATGTCCATAGTGTCACGGCAGTGGGCAAAAATCAATATATTCGGAATTTAAATTGTTGGGTGTAATTTGCTAGAGAACATTTCAATTGCTATAAATGTAAAATTTGGTTTCAGTATGTCAAGTTGTTTTTTGTATAAAAGGGTTCAAATCCAAAAAAATTTTTGGTAACTTCTTTAGTCCTTGTTTTATGACAAAATTTAAAAACGAGAAACGGTCGGTATAAAAGTGAGTTAGTCTGTTTTTATACCCTACACCACTACGGTGGTACAGTCGGCGCCGCCCGACTTTTGCCCTGCCTTACTGGTTATATAATAGAAGCCTGTAGCTACGTAGAAATATGGTTCTAGCCGGGCCATACTGGGTGCGGACGTCGAAAGATCAAATCATTGTGCACATTTCTACTAAATCGACTATTAAATGTGCTTTTTTATAATACCCTACACCACTACTGTTGTACAGGGTATAATAACTTAGTGAATTTGTTTGTAACACGCAAAAGGATGAGAGATAGACCCATTGATAAGTATACCGATCGACTCAGAATCACCTTCTGATTCGATTTAGCTATGTCCGTCTGTCTGTTTATCTGTCCGTCCGTCTGTCTGTACGTCTGTCCATGTTAATTTGTGTACAAAGTACAGGTCGCAGTTTTCATCCGATCGCCTTCAAATTTGGCATGTTTTTCGGCCTAGAGACGAAGCCTATAGAAATTGAACAAATCGGTTCAGATCTGGATATACAATAGCTCCCATATATATATTCATTCGATTTTCAGTAATAATGCAATAAAATGGTAATTTCTTAACCGCTTTTCTCGAAATTTGGCAGGAAGGATTTTTTTACGACTCTCGACATGACTGGTGAATGACTGGTGGAAATCGGTTCAGATTTGGATATAGCTCCCATATATATGTACGTGTGATTTGCAGTTATATACCAATAAAATGGACTTTCGTTAACCGATTTTCTCGAAATTTGGCAGGAGGGATTTTCTCTTGACTTTCAATATTACTGGTGAAATTCATGGAAATCGGTTCAGATTTATATATAGCTCTCATATATATGTTCGTCCGACTTTGAGAAATATTGCAAAAAAGTGCTCATATGTTAATCGATTCTGTCGAAATTTTGCACGAAAGATTTTCTTATGACTCTCAATATAACTGGTGAATTTCATAGAAATCGGCCCAGATTTAGATATAGCTGTCATATATGTATTAGGTTGTCCAAAAAGTAATTGCGGATTTTTCAAATTGTTTCACAGCTTGTGACTCTGTAATTGCATTCTTTCTTCTGTCAGTTATCAGCTGTTACTTTTAGCTTGCTTTAGAAAAAAGTGTAAAAAAGTATATTTGATTAAAGTTCATTCTAAGTTTTATTAAAAATGCATTTACTTTCTTTTAAAAAATCCGCAATTACTTTTTGGGCAACTTTTTTTTAAAAAATCCGCAATTACTTTTTGTTCACCAGATTTTGGGTAATTTGCCATAATGCTGCCATTTGTCAACTGTAAGTTTTACAGTTTGAACGTATTTGCTCGCCGAGGTCCATCAAAATTGTTTCAGAATTGGATATAGGTCGCACATTGAACTTATAGGGTAGGTGTAGTGTATTATATAGTCGGCACCGCCCGACTTTTGCCCTTCCTTACTGGTTGAGTAATAAATAAGCTTTTTATGGACCCCAGATCTTAAAGCAGGATTTCGGTCTATATGACAGATATATCTAAATACTGTCCGATCTGATCCATACTTTGTACGAACGTAGAGGAGTCTAATACAGCTCACTGTGCCAGATTTCAGCGAAATCGGCTAACGAATGATTCTGCTATGGGAATAAAATAATTGAATCGGAAGATCTGTATATATGGGCCAATATCACGATATAGTCCGATATAGCTCACCTTCGAAGTTAACTCTATGGACAAACAAAAAATCTCTGAAAAGTTTCAGTTCATAACCTTCATTTGTAAAGACTGTAGCATGATTTGAACAGTTGGACGGATAGATTGACTAATAATTTTACGAGGATTAAGAATATATGCCCTTTTATATACACTCTAACCTATGGTGGTGGTTATAAAAATACAATATACAATTTTATTAAATTCTTTGAGCCACTGTCTCTAGGACTTATGGTCATTTATTTATATTTCTTCATATACCAAAAGTATGTGTTCCAGTTTGTTTGGCCAGTTCACATGACTGTCATCGCATGAACGTAGCAAACATTTCATTCATTTATTTTGAAGATACCACTGACCATCATTCGCTTCGACGAATTTCCTCAGAATGGAGTGGCAGCGATGGATGATGCTGAGATTATGATATTGCGTGATTCATCTGTTTTTCGACATGTAATCCCCACCTTAATTATAATTGTAAACAGAAAAACCTCAAGACATGCCATTGTCTCTGTGATAGACCAACGAAGGATTCAAGTGAGACCAACAACAATGGCCAATATACCAAAGAAAAAAAAACAAGAAAAAAGAAATGAAGCCCCAATCATGGTATACTATTATCGAGGGTGGAGTTGCAACGCAATTTCCTCATTCTATATTGAGAGTGTCTTGCAAATTCTTATGGATACTTGAGATTTTCGTAAGTGTGCTGTAAGGAGATGGAAAAAAGTTGGCTCAAATTAATGATAATCGTTTGCTAATGACACTAAAAAGGTGTCAATTAGCAATGAATCATGTTGTGTTTATGTGGAAATTTGAATCTCCAAAGTCATAGCTAATGCAAGTTGTCATGCTTGGAATATTTCCCAATTCGTATATCTTATTTTCAAATAAATAGCGAATCATTAATCTCAAATTAAAAGAAACTAAGCAGAAATCACCAAATTTCCTTAACCCAAATTGTTGTTTTTTGGGAATCTTCAAAGAAGTCATGATAGTGTCAAAAAAACGTTTGCGTGATCAAAAGTTGTGATCAAGTGATACTACCGCTGTAAAATTTCTACTCTCGGCCGGGCCGAATCCTATATACCCTCCACCTTGGAAAGCATTTGTCGAGTTCTCTGCGCGGTACCTCTTTTTAGGCAAACAAAGTATAATGAATAAGAACTGTTTTGCTATTGGAGCTATATCAAGTTGTACTCCGATTCGGACCATAAATGAATTGAATCCTAGATATTGTAGAAGTCATTGTGTAATATATCAGTCCATTCGGATAAGAATTACACCTTGTAGGGGCTCAAGAAGCAAAATCGGAAGATGGGTTTATATATGAGAGCTGTATTAAGCTATAGATCGATTCAGACCATATTTCACATGTATGTTGAAGGTCATGGGAGAAGCCATTGTACAAAATTTCAGCCAAATTGGATAATAATTGCGCCCTCTAGAGGCTGACGAAGTCAAGATCCCAGATCGGTTTATATGGCAGCTATACCAGATTATGAACCGATTTAAGTCCTACCAAGCACAGTTGTTGGAAGTGATACCAAAACACTACGTGCAAAATTTCAGTCAAATCGGGTGAGAATTGCGCCCTCTAGAAGCTCAAGAAGTCAAGAACCAAGATCGGTTTATATGGCAGCTATACCAGATTATGAACCGATTCAAATCATACCAAACACAATTGTTGGAAGTGATACCAAAACGCTAAGTTCAAAATTTCAGTCAAATCGGACGAGAATGGGCCCCCAAAAGGCTTAAGAAGTCAAGACCCAAGATCGGTTTATATGGCAGCTATATCAAAACATAGGCCGACTTGAACCATACATAGAGCAGTTCTTGGAAGTCATACCAAAACACCAGGTGCAAAATTTCAGTCAAATCGGACGAGAATTGCGCCCTCTAGAGGTTTATCTTAAGGATAAGCAATTAGCATCTTCTTATATATAAAATTCAATTTTTGTTTGCTTGTTTGTTCCACACAGACTCAAAAACGGCTGAACCGATTACCTTGATATCTTCACAGATTGTGGTCTAAAAGTACTACCCAAAAATAAAAGTGGACCGATCGTTACAATATGCGATTCAAATGAAAGCTTTTCAAGAGTAGAGTATGAATTTCATAATAAAAGTAGGGTCCAAGTACTTGAGGTGCGCTCCAGCCCCAAAACCCCCTAAAATAGGTTTATTTCACGATCATGGCAATATGGGACTCAAATCAAAGGTATTCGGGAGTAGATTACGAATATGGTCACGAAGTAGGAATAGGCTTTATAATTTATTTATAATGGAAGGGGGCAGACCCTCCACCGTTACCCCAAAAATATCACTCAAAATCAAAAGTGGACCAATAAGGACAATATGAGTATCAAATGAAAAGTATGCGGGAGTAGATAACGAATCTGGCATACAAATTCATGTCGAAGTATAGGGGGTCACCCCACTCCCACCAAAACGCCCAAAATGGGCACATTAGCCAATCACTGATATATGGACTCGGTTTGTTTGTTCCGTATAGACTGAAAAACAGCAGAACCGATTTTCTCGAAATTTTCGCATATTGTCTGGGTTGGTCTGGAAGGAAACATAGGCTATATAATTTTTCAGTATCGGAAGGGGTAAGGTCGCTCCCCAAAAACACAACCCATATCAGAAAGTGGTCGGATGGGCACAATAAGAGTATCAAATGAAAGTTATTGAAGCCCAGAAAACGAATATGGTATTAAAATTTTGGCTTCAAGTACCCAGTGGGACCCCCCCCCCCATCACCAAAACTCCTCTAAACAGTTATATTCAAAGTTCATGTCAATATGGGACTCAAATGAAAAGTATTAGGCAGTAGATTACATACATGGCATAAAACATTAGGTCCAAGTAATGGTAGGTCGCCCACTCCCAAATACCCCCAAATGGGCATTTATAGCCGACCATGGCTATATGGGACTTAACTGAAAGATATTTGGGAGTAGATTACGAACATGGCATTAAAATTTGCATTCAATTCTAGGTGGCGCTTTTCCTCCTAAAGATACGTTAAATGGGTTATTTGACCCATTATGACAATATGGGACTCAAATGAAAGGTAGTGCCGGTGGCCGACCAGCCCCAAAACACCCTCTAAACGGTTCATATTTACCGGCCATGGCAATATCAGGCTCAAATTAAATAGATTTGGAAATGCAGCACGAATTCGATATCCATATTTGAGTCGAAACGTCTGAGGTATCATCCCTCCCTTAATGGAAACATTATCTTAAGGAAGAATATTACCACCACAAACCGAAAAGTGGCAATTTTCATACATCAATGAGTGCTTTCAAATTCAAGTTTAAATTCAACGATTGGCACCAATTTTTATAGCCAAGTCCGAACGGCGTCCAGCAGTGCGACACCTTTTTGGGGAATATTTTTTAAATGACCATGCATGGTCGCAAATGTCACCAACATTAAGGGGGGATAAACACCGCTTCTGTCCGATGTTCACGCCAGGATTGGACCGCGTTCAGCGTCATAGACTCCAATGGCACGAATTCGATATCCGCATTCAGGGCGAAGTGTCCCCACTCTAAAAAGATAATAGAGAGTTAAAGAAGGCGCCGCGGAGCGGGACGGTTCGACTAGTTTAATCCTAAAAACAACTTGCTTTCACAAGTAGAATATCTATACGTTAAATTGTAACCAGAAAATGCGAAACACGGCCTTAAACTCTCCAGCAAATATTTGTTTGTGTTAACTCATTACACTGCCTTGCTTACGAATTTCATCCAGAATAGTGAGTAATGCATTCGAACATTAATTAGCATTTTTTGTTGTTTTAATCTCATATCTCCTGGTAACTGGGTGGTCGGTTGCTAGTGGCATTTGGAACCCAAAGAGCTTTTATACTGATAAATTGCAACAATAAATTAAACGCCATCATCACCAGCATTATCATTTGGAAAGAAAGTGATTTAATGCGCTCATGCAATCAAGACTGAATTGTTAGTCACTTTAAAAGCATTGCCTTTCCATTTAACCCTCTCAATATCCATGACCATTTGAATTAAATTTTTGAACTTTCAGCTAAATTTGAAACTATTTCAGATGACCACCATTATTGATTTATAGTGAGTGATATCATGAAATGGAAAATAAATCATTGGTAATCCATTTGCCTCTCTCTCTCTCCCTCCTCCCCCTTGAAATCATAAAGGAATGCTTTTTCAAATAATCAAAGATGAAATGAACTTGAGGCCATACTCGCAACATCGGTTGCCAGCTGTCCGTCTTGTGCGAGTATTTTTAAAGTTCCTACACTTCTTCATTGCTAATTATTTTAAATGTTGATAAATGATGTAGAACATGTGACATTTATGTCACTCGTTGACACTGAAACTCATCAATCATTTCTCTCTCTCACATTTGACTGCGAACAAAAGAATTGTCATATTTTTGTGAGGTTCATCTGATGTTCACAGATGTTCGGGGCGCTTTTGGAGAAACTGTTATGAAGTTATTTTTGTGTCTGGCCGAAATAAGTCAATGTAAAGTGAGCACCTTCATGGGCTCAATAACATTTATCATGTGACAATGTGTTAACTGAAGGCTATGCTTGTCATAAAACCAACAAGACTACAACAATCATGAAAATCATCATATAACATGTAAATTAAAATTTTGTTAATGCATCATATGAACAGATTCAAAATTGCGACGAGTTTGCACTTGAGGTAATTTAATGTGAAAAATGAAACATACAGATCTTGTGAATATTTAAGAGGGAAAAAAAGATGCGTTAGGGTTAAACCAGTAAGGATGGAAAGAGTCGGGCGGGGTCGACTGTATAATATCCTACACCCACCCTATAAGTACAATGTGGGAGCCATGTCCAATTCTGAACCAATTTTGATGGACCTCGGCGAGCAAATATGTTGAAACTGTAAAAACTACGGTTGACAAATGACAACATTATGGCAAATTACCCAAAATTTGACAAACGTATATATGGGAGCTATATCTAGTTCTGAACCGATTTCAAGCAAACTTCTCAGATAATGTAGTAGTCGTTATGCAAAATTTTGGCAAGATTGATCAATAAATGCGCTTGCAGTAGCTTTTAAAGTGAAAATCGGGCGATATACATATATGACGATTTCTATTAAATTCACCAGTAGTATTGAGAGTCATAAGAAAATCCTTCCTTCTAAATTTCGACAGAAGCGGATAACAAATAATCATTTTTTTTTTGCAATATTTCTCAAAATCGGACGAACATATATATGGGAGCTATATCTAAATCTTAATCGATTTCAAGCAAACTCCTCAGGTACTAGGGCAGTTGTCGAGGAAAGCGTTTTGCAAAATTTTGGCAAGATGGATCAATAAATGCGCTTGCTGTGACTCTAGAAGTTAAAATCGGGCGATATATACACATGAGAGCTATATCTTAATCTGAACCGATTTCCATGAAATTCACCAGTAATATTAAGAGTCAAGAGAAAATCCCTCCTGCCGAATTTCGAGAAAATCGGTTAACACATGACCATTTTATTGCAATATTACTGCAAATCGGACGAACATATATATGTGGGAGCTATATCTAAATCTGAACCGATTTTTACCAAACTCTGTGTATATTGTGGTAGTCATCGAGGAAAGCGTTTTGCAATATTTTGGCAAGATTGGTCAATAAATGCGTTTGCTGTGCCTCTAGAAGTTAAAATCGGGCGATATATACACATGTGAGCTATATCTTAATCTGAACCGATTTCCATTAAATTCACCTGTAATATTGAGAGTCAAGAGAAAATCCCTCCTGCCAAATTTTGAAAGAATCGGTTAACAAATGACCATATTATTGCATTATTACTGAAAATCGGACGAACATATATATGTGGGAGCTATATATAAATCTTAATCGATTTCAAGCAAACTCCTCAGGTACTAGGGCAGTTGTCGAGGAAAGCGTTTTGCAAAATTTTGGCAAGATGGATCAATAAATGCGCTTGTTGTGACTCTAGAAGTTAAAATCGGGCGATATATACACATGAGAGCTATATCTTAATCTGAACCGATTTCCATGAAATTCACCAGTAATATTAAGAGTCAAGAGAAAATCCCTCCTGCCGAATTTCGAGAAAATCGGTAAACAAATGACCATTTTATTGCAATATTACTGGAAATCGGACGAACATATATATGTCCAGATCTGAACCGATTTTTTCCAATTTCAAATGAATTCGTCTCTAGGCCGAAAAACATGCCTGTACCAAATTTGTAGACGGTTGGATGAAAACTGCGACCTTTACTTTGTACACAAATTAACATGGACAGACGGACAGACAGACGGATATAGCTAAATCGAATCAGAAAGTGATTCTGAGTCGATCGGTATACTTATCAATGGGTCTATCTCTCTTCCTTTTGTGTGTTACAAAGTAATTCACTAAGTTATAATACCCTGTACCACAGTAGTGGTGTAGAGTATAAAAATACAACTAGGACTAGTAGCGTCCTATGCTATGTTCGTCCGGGCCGAATCTTGGGAAACCACCATAAAGATGTTAAATCGGGACTTCGGTTAATATGGAAGCTATATTAAGTCACAGACAGATTTGAACCCAACTTGGCACAATTGTCAGAAGTAATTACAGAACTCAATGTGCAAAATTTCAGCCAAATCGAACAAAAATTGCGGCTTCCAGCGGCTCAAGAAGTCAAATCGGGAGATCTTTTTTTATGGAAGCTATATCAGGTTATAGACCGATTCGGACCGTACTTGGCACACTTATTGCTAGTTTTAACAGAGCACTACATGCACAATTTCAGCCAAATCTGACAAAAATTACGGCTTGTAGGGGCTCAAGAAGTCAAATCGGAAGTTCGGTTTATATGGGAGCTATTTCAGATTATAAACCGATTTAGACCGTACTAGGCATAGTTGTTGAAAGTCATAACAGAACACTACATGCAAAATTTCAGCCAAATCGAACAATAATTGCGGCTTGTAAGGCTCAAGAAGTCAAATCGGAAGATCGGTTTATATGGGAGCTATTGTATATCAGGTAATAGACCGATTTTGGCTGAATTTGGCACAGTTTTTGAAAGTCATAACAGAACACTAAATCCAAAAACTTCAGTCAATCGGAAGCCAAAAATTTTCCGGCTTCCAGGGGTTCAAGAAGTCAAATCGGGAGATCGGTTTATATTGGAGCTATATCTAAATCTATGAAAAGGTTACCCAACCACTGCAGTGTTTATCAAGCAGAGATCCTTGCAATTAAGGAAGTGGTGGAATGGCTAAGATATAATGTCACCACTATGATTGGCATAATTATCTTTTCAGACAGCCAGGCAGTCATTAAATCCCTTCTTCTTCTTTAATTGGCTATGACGGAACATTTGTTCCACTAGCCGAACGTAGGATAGCGTTCCAAGCGCCTCCACCCAATGCGCTAATTCTAAAATTTCTGACATCAAGTTTCGAGGTGTCTCCCACCACATGATCTTTCCATCGGGCTTTTGGTCTTTCCAGGTTGCATGTACCACCGTGTTTACCTTCAAAAGACTTGTTTGCTGGAGCTTCTTCATCCATTCTGACAACATGTCCTAGCCAACGCAGCCGTTGTATTTTGATGCGTGTAACTATGCTATCGCCGTCTTACAGCTCATACAGCTCGTAGTTCATATGTCGCTTATATTCTCCATTAACGCAAAATGGTCCATATATTTTACGAAGAATCTTTCTCTCAAATACTCCAAGCACTCATCTGCTTTCACAAGTACCCAAGCTTCAGAACCATATAACAGCACGGGTAGTATCAGTGTCTTGTATAGTGTGATCTTCGTCTGCCGAGAGGTGGCCTTGTTTCTAAATTGCTTACTTTTTCCTAAGTAGCATCTGTTTGCCAGTATTTTTCTTCGCTTTATCTCAAAACTGGTGCCATTCGTTTCGGTTACCGTGGTGCCGAGGTAGATAAAGGTAGAGGTAGATAAAGTTGTAGTCTCCAACTTTCTCCATTTTCATTATCTGCTCGGTTGTACAAGGTATTTTGAGAGTTGAAACCATCCATCCAGCCATTAAATCCCTGGAGAACGTATTTCTAAACACAAAAATCGCCCCCGACTGTCGCAGATCTCTCAGCGAGATGGCTAAACAGTTCAAAATTCACCTGTTCTGGGTGCCTGGCCACAGAAATATTCCAGGGAATTGTAAAGCGCATGAGCTTGGGAGACTATGAACTAGCCTACACATTCCAGGGGTACTGGAATCTGTGGGTATGCCTCTAGCGACATATAAGCTAAGAGGGAGCTGTGAGCATTCCAAAACTATGTGGCCTAATCTGGACATGAAGAGGTCTACTGGTAGGACGAACGTCTCAGTCATTGGGTCCGTCATGATAGGTCACTGTCTAATCGGAAAATATGCTGACAGACTGAAGGTGACCAGCAACGACCTTTGCAGAAGCTGTGAGGACATTGAAGAAGAAGAGACTATAGAATACCTTCAATCAGAAGGAGTTCCACTCTCGTTTCTCATTTCTTTGAGAACCTGTCTGATTTGGAGTATGTGAACATTCGCAAGTTATTGAGCTTTTTAAAGCGATCTGGATGGTTCAACGGTAGGAACTAGAAGGCATCTTCCTTCTTATCTTCCTGGGGTACCACAATGGACAAACACGTCTAGGTGAGGCTGATAGCAGACTGCCACTTAAACCTAGCCTAACCTATATCTAAATCTTAACCGATATGGCCCATTTACAATCCCCAACGACCTCAATCAATACTAAGTATCTGTGCACAATTTGAAGTGGCAAGCTTTACGCGTTCGACCACTATCGTCATTTCGACACACGGATGGACGGACGGACATGGCTAGATCGACTTAGAACGTCGAGACGATCAATAATATATATACTTTATGGGGTCTTCAACGAATATTTCGAGGTGATACAAACGGTATGACCAGATTAGTATAGCCCCATCCTATGGCAATTGGTATAATAATCACGAAAATTTTATAAGGAGCTATTGCAATAACAACATTTTTGACAATACTAAGAAAAAGAAAGCTAGAACTCTTAATAAGTATACCAGTCGACTTGTACCAGGAAGTTCGCATTAGCCATCTGTAGCCCGATTTTGGTAGCCACTTTGAAAAGAATCGCTTCAGGCACAGATATAGCTGCTCTGCAGCGATTTTTAAAAGAATCGGTTCCGACTCATTTATCTGACTTACATAACTTTCTTACATTGTGGCTTTATGGCTGTGGTTTTGCTTCCTTCTTTTATACCCCACTCCATAGGATGGGGGTATACTAATTTCGTCATTCTGTTTGTAACACCTCGAAATATTCGTCAAAGACACCATGAAGCATATATATTCTTGTTCGTCATAACATTTTAAGTCGATCTAGCCATATTCGAACGTCTGTCCGTCCATCCATCGATCCATCCGTGTGTCGAAAACACTTTAACTTTCAAAGGAGTTAGACTAGGCGCTTACAATTTTGCATAAATAAAGGGCGATTTTTTTGAGGATAGGATTTTCATGCATTAGTATTTGACAGATCACGTGGGATTTCAGACATGGTGTCAAAGAGAAAGATGCTCAGTATGCTTTGACATTTCATCATGAATAGACTTACTAACGAGCAACGCTTGCAAATCATTGAATTTTATTACCAAAATCAGCCTCATCGCTGAACAAATCGACAAATTTTGTTCAGCGATGAGGCTCATTTCTGGTTGAATGGCTACGTAAATAAGCAAAATTGCCGCATTTGGAGTGAAGAGCAACCAGAAGCCGTTCAAGAACTGCCCATGCATCCCGAAAAATGCACTGTTTGGTGTGGTTTGTACGCTGGTGGAATCATTGGACCGTATTTTTTCAAAGATGCTGTTGGACGCAACGTTACGGTGAATGAACACATTTCGAACCGAACACTGATTTTGGTAATAAAATTCAATGATTTGCAAGCGTTGCTCGTTAGTAAGTCTATTCATGATGAAATGTCAAAGCATACTGAGCATCTTTCTCTTTGACACCATGTCTGAAATCCCACGTGATCTGTCAAATACTAATGCATGAAAATCCTAACCTCAAAAAAATCACCCTTTACTTCTTATCAGTGTAGATCGGTTGGGATTGTAAAAGGGCCATATCGGTCCATATTTTAATATAGCTGCGATGTAAACCGATTTTGGATCTTGACTTCTTGAGCCACTGGAGGGCGCAATATCTATCCGATTTGGATGATACTTTGCATGAAGTGTTTTGTTATGACTTTCTAAATCGGTCCTTAACCCGATATAGCTGCCATGAAAACCGATCATGGATCTTGACTGCTTGTGCCACTAGATTGTGCAATTTTCATTCGAGTTTACTGAAATTTTCCATGAGGAGTTTTGTTGTGACTTTCAACAATTGTGCTAAGTATGGTTCAAATCAGTCCAGTAACTGATATAGCTGCCATATAAACCGATCTGTGATCTTGACCTCTTAGGCCTCTAGAGATTAACAGATTTGACTAACATTTTGTACAACGGCTTCTCTCATGACCTTCAATAAACGTGTTCAATATGGTCTAAATCGATCTATAGCTTGATACAGCTCCCATATAAACCGATCTCCCGATTAAGCTTCTAGAGCCCCTACAAGACGCAATTCTTATCCGAATGGACTGAACTAATACCCAATAACTTATACTACGGTCTTCAACATCCAATTCATTTGTGGTACGAATCGGACTATAACTTGATGTAGCTGCAGTAGCATAACACTTCTTATCCATTATTCCTTGTTTGCCTAAAAAGCGATACCGTTTCAAAGAACTCGGTGGAGGGTATATAAGATTCGGCCCTGTCGAACTTAGCACGTTCTTACTTATTATAAATTTACCCCATTATGTTTTTTATACCCACCACCATAGGATGGGGTCATACTAATCTAATCCATCCGTTTGTAACACCTCAAAGTTTTCCTCTAAGGCCCCATAAAGTATGTTTATTCTTGATCGTCCGACATTCGGAGTCGATCTAGCCATGTCCATTCGTCCATCCGTCTGTCGAAATCACGATGGGGTCGAACGCGCTAAGCTAGCGTCTTGAAATTTGCTACAGATACATTATATTGATGTAGGTCAGATCAGATTTAGATATAGCTCCCATATAAACCAATCTCCCGATTTGACTCTTTAAGCCCTAACAAACCGCAATTTTTGTCCGATTTTGATGAACTTTGGCTGAAATTGAGCAGGTAGTGTTTTATTATGACTTTCAACAACTGTGCCAAGTACGGTCCAAATCGGTCTATAACCTGATATAGCTCCCATGTTATACGATCTCCCGATTTGACTCCATGAGACCTTTGGATCCGCTATTCTTGTCGGAGTTAGCTAAAATTTTGCCCATAGTGTTCTGTTACGACTTCTAACAACGGTCCAAATCAGACTATAACCTGATATAGCTCCTATGTAAACCTGTCTCTCGATCATCCTCGTTCGGTTTCTTGAAACTTTAATTTTTACTGGTTTGACAGAAATTTGGTATGTAGAATAAAATAATGACCTTCATCTGAATATATTTTGGATACATTTTAGCAGAATCCATGGTGCCCAACACCATGGATTCTCAAGATTCGGCCCGGTCGAACTTAGCACGCTTTTACTTGTTATGTTTGCAATAACCACAAATTTTGATCCGATGTTTCAAAATTTTTAAAATAATGTTCTTTTTAAATTTCTGAAATGTTTGAACCTCTAGAATTTGAGTGAACAAACAAAAGCTTTGCCGTCAACGAAGTTTTGACAAATTGTAGGAAATGTGCAAGTTCTATATCAATTTTTTGTTTTCATAACCACAAAAATTGTTTTTTACACTTAACGCGTCTGTCATATCATCTCCGCCACTGCCATTATAGGCAATACCACCATGGGCTAAAGCTAAAGCAACATCAACACCATTACCGCAAACAAAGGATAATACTGACATTGCGGCCGCCCCACGACATTGCGCCACCCACTGGACCATATCGTTGATAAAGGCAGCAGCCTGGCAGTTTAGCTGGCATCAGTGCACTCGATGGCACGGTGTGCACGTGTTAAACATTAGATTATGACTTGGGGCGAAATGTTGTTGCTACTGATGTAGCAATGAAAATGGCAACAAAAAACTGAAACGCATTTGTAAACCTGAAATAATCGGAACTCCTGCCGCATGACCTTGTAACCCCCAAAGTGCATTTGGCACAGTGGAAGATGTTTCTATAGCTATAGATATAAACGATGAGTAATATGTCCTTACAAGTTGAAGGAACTCAATTCGTGAGTCCATGAAAAACAAAAAAGACAAGTAAGGGAAGGCAAATCTTGGGCGGTGCAGACAATAGGTTTGTTCGCGTACTTTTTCAGTTAAAACTCTTTGTTATATTGTCCACCATAGTGGACTATACTCTAGACTGCGCGATTTATATCCAATTTGGCTGATGTTTTGTATGAGGTGGTTTGTTACGACTTTTACTTACGACGCATTTACTGGTTTGAATTGAACAGCTGGTTTCCATAAAGCAGCTGTTCTATGCTGCAATTTCTGCAATTTATGACAACTTGTGCAAATTTTTACAAATGTTTGATCACACATTATTATCAGGCTTCAACTACCCTATGAGTACAAATAGGGTAATATCATTAACTTGACGCTATATATAAAACTATCCCGAGAACAGGAGAAGAATTTTTCAGCATCGGTTATCGTCGTCCAAATGCTGGTGATATTTAAGAAGTACACGTGATACTATAAAAAACTTCTCCTTAAGGTTGTTGTTGTAATAGTGTGTTCCATCTTTCGTCTGCTTAATTCTGTTGAATATCCAGATCCAAGAACTCTCCGACTAAGGTGGAGTGCGTCCAGAGGAATCTGGGTCTGAGACGAGTGGGTCTAGCTGGGCAGTTAAACAGGTGACGTGTGTCGTATGCTCCCAGGTCACAATCGGGACACACATGCTGTAGGAGTTGAGGCGGCTGCATCTACCGGATCGCAATTGAGCAAGAACCATTCTGGGCTATATTGAAGAAGGATGTCGAAGGCCATAACACAACTAACTGTCCCAAATTTCAGCAAAATCGGATAATAAATGCGCCTTCTATCGGCCTTAGACCCTAAATCGAGAGATCGGTCTATATGGCAGTCATATCCAAATTGAAGAAATATGTCGAAGGGCCTAACTCAATTCACTGTCCCGAATTTCAGCAAAATTGGATAATAAATGAGCCTTTTCTGGGCCTAAGACCCTAAATCGGCGGATCGGTCTATATGGGGGCTATATCAAGATATAGTTCGATATAGCCAACTTATTTGCTTCTGGACAAAAAAGGATATGTGCAAAGTTTCAGCTTAGAGGTTAGCATGTCCGCCTATGACGCTGAACGCCTGGGTTCGAATCCTGGCGAGACCATCAGAAAAAAATTTTCAGCGGCGGTTTTCCCCTCCTAATTCTGGCAACATTTATGAGGTACTATGCCATAGAAAACTTCTCTCCAATGAGGTGTCGCGCTGCGGCATGCCGTTCGGATTCGGCTATAAAAGGGAGGCCCCTTATCATTGAGCTTAAATTTGAATCGGACTGCACTCATTGATATGTTAGAAGTTTGCTCCTGTTCCTTAGTGGAATGTTCATGGGTTAAATTTGCATTTTCAAATTTGCATTTGCAATTTGCATATTTATTTTTAAAGACTGTAGTGTGATTTAAACAGACGAACGGACAGACGGACGGACGGATAAATGGACGGACAGACGGACACGGACGGACGGACGGACAGACGAACGGGCTAACGGACGGACAGACAGACGGACGGACAGACGGACGGGCGGACGGACGGACGGACGGACGGGCGGACGGACGGACGGACGGACGGACAGACGGACGGACGGACGGACAGACGGACGGACGGACGGACAGACGGACGGACAGACGGACGGACGGACAGACGGACGGACGGACGGACAGGCGGACGGGGGACGGACGGACAAGGCTAGATCGTCTTAGATTTTTACGCTGATCAATTATGTATATAAAGGGTGATTTTTTTGAGGTTAGGATTTTCATGAATTAGTATTTGACAGATCACGTGGGATTTCAGACATGGTGTCAAAGAGAAAGATGCTCAGTATGCTTTGACATTTCATCATGAATAGACTTACTAACGAGCAACGCTTGCAAATCATTGAATTTTATTACCAAAATCAGTGTTCGGTTCGAAATGTGTTCAAATTTTGACAAATTTTGTTCAGCGATGAGGCTCATTTCTGATTGAATGGCTACGTAAAAAAGCAAAATTGCCGCATTTGGAGTGAAGAGCAACCAGAAGCCGTTCAAGAACTGCCCATGCATCCCGAAAAATGCACTGTTTGGTGTGGTTTGTACGCTGGTGGAATCATTGGACCGTATTTTTTCAAAGATGCTGTTGGACGCAACGTTACGGTGAATGAACACATTTCGAACCGAACACTGATTTTGGTAATAAAATTCAATGATTTGCAAGCGTTGCTCGTTAGTAAGTCTATTCATGATGAAATGTCAAACCATACTGAGCATCTTTCTCTTTGACACCATGTCTGAAATCCCACGTGATCTGTCAAATACTAATGCATGAAAATCCTAACCTCAAAAAAATCACCCTTTACTTTACAGGGTCGGTAATGGATATTTCGATGTGTTGCAAGCGGAATGACAAAGTGAATATATCCCATCCTTCGGTGGTAAGTATAAAAAGTGATTATTAGCCGATAGGTTTAGCTCTTATCATTTTCAGCGTAGCAAATAAATGTACAAAGTTACAATTCCTTGTTTCACAGTTGAGGTGTTGTGTTTAAATACCCTATGCTTCCAAAGGAACTTTCACTCATACTTTGCCCAATCCTTTCAAGCGAATTGTTTTGTTCACAGTTGGCGAAAAACTTTATATCGGACAAAAGGTGTAATTTTATCACATTATCTGCGTGAAAAGTTTCTCAATCGAAACAGTTACGTAAACATTGTTCAATCTCGGTCGCTTTTTCGGAAATCAAGGGCAAACAAATGCTCATGAAGTTGTTTTCATTTCCTTTGCTTTCGATATTTTTGTAGCATTTCTTTAAATCGTTTATAGCTCAACTCCCACTGTGATTAGTAAAATGGTGTGATATCGTTTGAAACAAATGTCTGGAACAATTTCAAAGTTTTGATTATGCTCTAATATATGTGGCAAAAGGACGACGGTAATCGTTTTGCACCGCATCATATTTGGCCACCCTTTACTCGATGAGCCACCCCCTCTCTGCAGCACCGTCAACAATCTTTAAAAATGGCATCAAAAGGAAATAAACTTAATGTTGTTTTTATCACACGCGCCGCCATACATTGTCCTCTGGCCAAATGATGAAAAATAGTGCAAAATTCCAATTGACTTGAACTAATTCACAATGTTATCGCATCAGCATCGCAGTGTGACTGGGCGCCGGTGATGCTGGGGGATGGGCGCAACACTGGCTTATAGTCGCCATGGCAAAATAGAAGAGTGGGAAATTGTTATGATTGCCAAGAGAAATGATGCACACACTCGCACACTTCTTGCAGCCTCCTTTGGAAACAAGGATGAATGGATTTTTATTTGTTTTTTATTTAGAAGTTATCATGCAAACATGCATCAGACTAGCTTGCGTCTTTGCTTGGATGGAATATTTACCATGATAGCATACAAAACCGAGTTTTCTTTGATCATTTGTAAATATTTGCTTTAACGATAAGAATGCGAAATTCATTTTTTATAGCAGTGATAAGATTGTGGAACTACTTAAGGTGCTTAAAATTATATGCTTTAAAAACTTTAATGAAGACTAAATCTTAATGCTTAAAATGTTGAACAAATGGATGAGATACCCTTCTTTCGAAATGGTAGTAAAAGGGTGATCAAAAGCGCTATGTTTGCAGTCAAGTTTTAAAACCCTTAAGAATGTAGTCTAAGGTAAAATTTTAGATGCTAAATATTGAACCTAACATTATCCAAAGCTTAGAAAATGGATGCAAAAACGAGAGGAGTGCTGAAGTGTTTGGTACATTACGTTGCGCTACCTTACACATTCCAAGTGAATTGGAAGCTATGCGTGATAAGGCATACAGTTTTTGAGTAAAGGTCCAAAGAGCTAACATACTACAAGTATTTCGTACAATGATAACTTTACTACGTCTGTCGATTTGCTCTTGTCGGTAAGAACAGAAGTTTAATCCATCATGTCCGTCATCACAGGTCACTAGAACAGATCTCTAAGTCATCGGTCTATCATGAGAGGACAGTGCGTGATTGAACAAATTAAAGCGTGCTAAGTTCGGCCGGACGAATCTTATATACCCTCCACCATGGATCGCATTTGTCGAGTTCTTTTCCCGGTATCTCTTTTTAGACAAAAAAGGATAAAAGAAAATAATTTTTCTGTCTATTGAATTGAATGTAGGAGACCACAGTAGAAGATAATGTTTAAAAAATCAGTCAAATCGGAAAAGAAATGTGCCCGTTAAGGACTCATGAAGTAAAATAGGGAGATCGGTTTATAGGGTAGATTTATCAGGGTAAAAATTTCGAGCCTAATCGGATAGGAATTGCGCCCCCCAAAGGCTCCAGAAGTCAATACGCCAGATCGGTTTATATGACAGCTATACCAGGTTATGAAGTAAATTTGAACCATACTTAGCACAGAAGTTGAAATCATAACAAAATCCGATCATAACAAGATCCTCCCAAAATCTGAATATTTGTTGATTATGGCTATATGGGGTTCAATAAAAGGTATTTGGTAGTAGACAAACAAATTGTATTAGGGAGATACATATGCTAGTAAGAAACTAATTTTTCGTGTGGTGCTAATGAAAGCGCAGCAGAGCGGAACGGGTACAGCTAGTAGTAAAAAATTAACTTCCATTGTTCCTTTACATGTATTATGAAGCTGATCGTGGTAAGAAGTGCAATAATTGTTTATTTTATTTGATTATTTACTTAAAAAAATTATTGACGTTTTATATCAACGATTGTGTTGCATTCCATGGAAAATCTCTTTCGCCTTCGATATCGATAAATCATAAAAATATACAACATGGTATAAACTTAAGCACTAAATGTATCATAAAAAAAAACAATAATATTTGCAACTTTTGACACTTTGAGAAGAAAATATTTCTGCCTTTGTCGTTTAACGGATTTTGTATAGCAAGTGCCATAAACTTTATGTCTCGTTTATATCGCCAGGATAAAGAGGAAATAGCAAGAGAAAAGCGTAATCTCAGGAAAAGTTTTCAATACGTTCCAAGTAAACAACCAACAATGCTATACGAGTATACCATAAAATCTATGTAAATAGTATTATTGTAACCATTATCCCTCACACAATAACAGCTTCTTATATAGACCACAAAAAACCCCTTTATAGGTATTATTTTATGGCTAAAGAAGCGATTGTTTATGATGGAATGTTAGCTTTAAAGAGTTATGATTGAATATGTTTTTGTGGGTGATTTTCGCTTTTAGTATGGAATGTAGTATGTTTCCAGCTACAATTTTTAGAAGTACGTCAAATAAATCTATGCGTTGGGGGTTGATATCCATTTCTTTGATGATATCACGAAACCGAAACGAAATGCAAAATATCCAATATGCAACAGAATCATTTCATTTTCAGCAATCAATTGCGCATAACGTGCTTTGTTCTTTTTTCGATTGTGGCGTAAGCTTTAAAAATAGTCTCATTTTTCCTTGAAAAGAGTTGTGCTTAAGTGTATTTTTACGCTCGTTTGCTTTGATTGAATGCTACCAATCAACTTACTACGTGATGGCATTTTAAAGAATTCTACATACAGAATGAATTTTTCCAAGCATGCACATTAACGAAAATTTAAATAGCTTCAGACATTACATACTTTTCAGATACCATAGACCTGCCTCATGCCTTTTAAGGTAGTGTCCACTCATAAGTCAGAGAAGGTTTGGAAAATGTATAGTGAGGAACTAGAACTTCTCGTGAATACACATTTCGAGGGAAACTCAACAGTCAACAATATGTCACCTGGAGAGGTTCTCACTGATATGGGTTCTTCAGGATTTTACGGGGAATGTTTTTGTCGTCTCCTATAAATCGCCAGTACCTGATAATGTATCACCGATCGAAATACCAGCTGTATCATAAAGACTAGCTTTCTGGCTGGAAGAAATTCACCTTCTCTACTGCTTTGTAATATAGCCAAACATGGTCACGTATGCTGATGAAGTGGATTTTTCCGATAAGGCAAAGTTTACCGGCAATCCTGGAGACACACTTCGTAAAAATGTGCATATAATGATAAATGGGTGTTCCTAGAAAGGAAAGAATGTTCCTTTTACTGAAAGCTGAACAGAAAGATGAACCTCAAACCCATCATAATGGAAGTTAGGGGTTCAAACCCCTTGTCGTTTTCCGGATGTATAATAAAGTTGTCAGACCTTTAATGCTATACGGCATTGTGATATGATGAACGATGCTTTAAAAATCAACATACTGAGCAATTCTCAGATTTGTGCATGTCTGTATAGAAATGAGCTTTATTATAGCCCCCACAAAAATAGTCTAGAGGCGTTACATCGCACGATCTAGGCGGCCAATTGATCGGTCCCGAATGTCAAATAAAATGTTCACCGAACTCACCTCTCTCTGTGTGGCATGTGGCTCCGTCTTGTTACAACCACATTTCATTCAAGTCAAGCTCTTGCATTTTGGCCAAAAAAAGTTGGATATCATCTCACGATAGCGCTTACCATTCACAGTTACATTACGATTCGCATCGCCTTTGAAGAAGTACGGTCCAATGACGCCACCACCCTATAAACCGCACCAAACTGTGATTTTTATACCCACCACAGAAGGATGGGGGTATATTCATTTTGTTATTTCGTTTCAAAATATCCATTTCCGACCCTATAATGAATTTATATTCATGATCACCGATTTAGCCATGTCCTATATCTTGATATAGCCCCCACATAGACCGATCCACCGAATAAGAGGCTTCGACCATCCGATTTTGCTGATATTTGGGACAGTGAGTTGTGTTAGACCCTTCGATATACTTCTTCAATTTGGCCCAGATATATCTAGATTTGCATATAGCTGCCATATATGCGCATTTATTGCCCGATTCTGCCTAAATTTGGGACAGTGAGTTGTGTTAGACCCCTCGATATCCTTCTGCAATTTGGCTCAGATCGGTCCAAATTTGGATAGAGCTGCCATATAGACCGAACTCTCGATTTAAGGTTTTGGGCCCATAAAAGGCGCGTTTATTTTCCTATTTCGCCGAATGTTCACCGAACTCGCCTCTCCATTAGTCCATTGTTACGAGGGCTGTGTGGTTTAGCACCGTCTTGATGAAACCACATGTCATGCAAGTGAAGTTCTAGCGTTTTGGGCAGAAAACAGTTGGATATCATCTCACTAATCATTCACAGTTACGTTACGATTCACATTATCTTTGAAGAAGTACGGTCCAATGATGCCACCAGCCCATAAACAGCATCAAGCTGTGACATTTTCTGGATGCATTGGTAGCTCTTGCAATGCTTCTGGCAGATCTTCTTTCCAAAATCGATTATTCTGCTTTTTTACGCACCCATTGAGTCAAAAATGAGCTTCGTCGCTCAATTGAAGAAGCGCACGATGAATTGACACAGCACGCATTTTGTTAAAAAAATTCAATAATATGCAAGCGTTGTTCGTTTATTAGACGTGAGCTGTTTAAACCAGTGTTGCCAAAAAGATAACAGCTAAAAAATTACCCTTTACATTAAATGCCATCATATACAGAAACAGGGGATCCAATAAAGCCAAACGAACTTGGAGCCGACGATGTAACCATCACCGACATTCACAAGATTCGAAAGACTAGCATAGGCAAAGATCCTAATTTTGATACATTAGGTAGTGCAGTGACAGAAAACTCAATGCAGCCTTGAATCTTTGCCTATCAAAGACTAGGATAGGCAAAGATCCTAGTTTGGAAATGTCATTCAGTGCAGTGGCGGGAAACTCAATAACATCCTAACGAACCGGGAGCCGACGATTTGACATCACCGAGATTCTCAAAATTCGGAAGACTAGGATATGCAAAGAAAATAATATTGCCCAAGAAGTCCATTTACTGGAGGACCATTGATTGGGGTCATCCAGATAAACCTACACCGGAACAACGGGACAGCTACACATGCTCTGATAGAGAAAATTAGCAAGGGCAAGATTCATATTGCCTTAATTCAGGGGCCATGCATGACCCGGTACAAAGTTTCTTGACTGAACCATGTCAACTACCAACTATTCAATGAAAACACGAAAACTCGGTAAGACCTGTGTTATTATTGCTGAGACAGGGAGACGCTGAACATACCTGACATCACTTTATTTGCCTACCGGCTCTTGGACAACGCCAACCACGTCGGAGCTGCAACGCCAGGTGAGGAAGGCAAAACAGACAGGAAATCAGGTACAAATAGAGTGCGATGCGAACTAGCACCACATTTCGTACCAACATAAATAAGAGGGGTCAAGCCGTATTAAAATTCGAAAATACTAATGACCTAATAATACTTAATACTGATAACACCGCTATCTGTTTTAATAGGATTAGGGAGCAGGTATTAGATGTGACGATATGTTCGGAAAATCTAATCGATGAGGTTCAGAAGGTCTCCATGGAACACTCTTTCTCTGACCGTCCATACATTAGGTTTAGAATAGCACGGTCAGCGCCGAATCCGATAAGCTTCCGGAATAAGTTGAAAGTCAACTGGAAAAAATTCGGAAGGCTAATCATAAGAAGACTTGGGCAAGATAATTTAAATTCTCCAAGCATAGAATATATTGACGAAAATGTCAACAGGATTACGATTGCACTGGTGGGGTCCTTCAAAGATAGTTGTCCTCTTCGTCAAAGAAAATCAGTCCAAGAAAAACCCTGGATGACCGGGGAGATTCGCAATATTAGGAATGAGGTCTGCAGACATTTTAATAGAGCACGTCGTAAAAAAGAGGAAGCTTATTGGGTTGTGTATTACACACGGCTTAAGGAATACAGTAAAATTACCAGAGCGGCAAAATGTGTCTCCTGGAAGCTTTTCTGTGAACAGGTCGATAATGTTAATGACGTCACCTAGATAAAAAAGTTTCTCTCAAAAACCCATGTCCAAACTGAAACTTTAGTAGATGTCATGGGAGTGAGAGCAGAGACAATGGAGGACATGTTGCGGTTTTTGATGAAAACCCAAGATTCACTGCGTGCCTAAGATTTGCATATACCTCGAAAGCCTGGCGGGGAGGCAAGGGTGGTATTTATACCTAAGCCCGGCAAGGCAAGTTATGCGACATCAAAGGCCTACAGACCCAAAGGCCTCACCTCATTTCTACTCAAACCCATGGAACGTATTGTGGACACCATGATAAAGAGTAGGAAATCCAGATAACTGCTCAAATATTGGGTTGCCCAAAAAGTAATTGCGGATTTTTTAAAAGAAAGTAAATGCATTTTTAATAAAACTTAGAATGAACTTTAATCAAATATACTTTTTTCCTAAAGCAAGCTAAAAGTAACAGTTGATAACTGACAGAAGAAAGAATGCAATTCCAGAGTCACAAGCTGTGAGAAAATTTGTCAACGCCGACTATATGAAAAATCCGCAATTACTTTTTGGGCAATCCAATACAAACAGCATGCCTATGTCAAGGGACAGTCGGTGGAGACTGCCCTGCAAGAGGTGGTGCATAAAATAGAAGAATCCTTCAATGCCAAAACGTACACCCTGGCAGTACGCATTGACATCGAGGGGGCTTTTAAAAATGTGCGGACCGACACACTGATCCAATCCTTAGACCAGTACCGGATTGACCCGGTGCTTAAAGACCGGATAAACCAAATGCTAAGGAACAGGTGGATAAATTGTGTGCCCCATGGCATAAATATAAGGAAGAGAGTGGCACAAGGCACGCCACAGAGGGCATTTTATCGTCACTCCTATTTGATCCAGTCTGCTACGCAGACGATGTTATAATACTTCTAAGGGGTAAAGATCCGGGATAACGAGCTATGCAGAAGGGCCAAATGTGTCTGGCATATGGCATATGACTGGGCTAAACCCAGAGAAGACTGAAATATGCCTGTTCACGAGGAAGACAAAGGTGGGCCAATTTAACGCACCACGTTTCCTCAATAAGACGATTTCGATATCTGACAATGTCAAATACTTGGGTGTAATCTTGGACAGGAAACTGTATTGGAAGTGTAACATTCAGGAGCGTACTGAGAAGGCTTACAGATGTTGGGCACTATGTAGACGGGCCGTAGGCTCCAAATGGGGCCTGAATCCGAGGATAGTCCTCTGGCTCTACAGGCGCGTGATTAGTTACGCCTCAGTATACTTAGTTACGCCTCAGTAGTTTGGCGGACTGCTATGGAGAAAAAATGCAACATAAGGACAATACAAGAGTCTTGGCTACGCAGTCAATAATACTTCTAAGGGGGTAAGGAAAGGAATCAGCTTTGTAGAAGCCCGAAAGGGCCTTGGAGATGGCATATCCCGGTTTCTCTATACTTCTGGCATCGGAATACTTCTGGCATCGAAAGAATCTTTAATGTCGCTGAATCATTACTGAACAGGGATGTTGAGGAGACTAACACATCTAGCTATACCAAATTTCATCTAGCTATACCAATATGACAATAAATACGCCTGTTATGGGCTCAAAATCTTAAATTGACAGGTCGGTCTATATGACAGTTATATCGAAACATAGACTGATCTTAACCATACTCAGCACTAATATTGAGGGGCATAACCCAACTCATTGTGCTAAATTTTAGCGCAATAGGTTAATAAATGCATCTTTCATGGGCCTAAAACTTTAAATCGCAAGATCGGTATATTTGGCAGCTTTATCATTATCTGGCCCAATCTGGGTCGTATTTAACAGGGATGTCGGGGAGCCTAACATAACATGCTTTACCAAAGCTTCTGCAAAAGTCGTTGCTGGCAACCTTCATTCTGTCAGCATGTTTTCCGATTACACAGTGACCTGTCATGACTGATACAATGACTGAGACGACTGTGCTAGCCAATGACAGCAAAGCAGTTGACCTCTTCAAGTCTAGTTGAAGCCACATAGTTTTGGAATGCTCACAGCCCCCTCTCTGTGACCATCTATCATTCGTTGCCCTTCGGGCCTGGTCCTGAAACTTAGCTTACATGTCGCCAGAGGCATACCCACAGATTCCAGTGTCCCTGGAGTGTCTAAGGTAGTTCCTAGTCTCGCAACCTAATCTGCTTTAGAATTCCCTGGGACATCTCCGTGGCCCGGCACCCGGAACAGGTGAAATTTGAACAGTTCAGCCATCTCGTTGGGGGATCTGCGACAGTCGAGGGCGGTTTTTGTGTTCAGAAATATGTTCTCCAGGGATTTAATGGCTGCCTGGCTGTCTGAGAAGATATATATGCCAATCGTTGTAATGTCATTATATCTTAGCCATTCCACCACTTCCTTAATTGCAAGGATCTCTGCTTGATAAACATTGCAGTGGTCGGGTAACCTCTTCGATATGACCACTTCTAGATTTTTTGAGTACACCCCAAAGCCCACCTGGTCTTTTAGTTTGGAACCATCCCTATAGAAGTCTATTTAACTTCTGTTACCAGGGATATCGTTGTTCCAATCGGTTCTATCAGGAATAGTGGTACAGTAATTTTTTTAAAAAAGCGGCGCAAGTACACTGCATGGAACATCGGATATTGTATCAAGTATAACAAAGTGTCCATAGTCGCCACATGACAAATGAGAAATCTCAGAAAGGGTAGCCACAATGTCCAGAGGCATAAGATGTAGCAATAAATTCAGTGCATCAGATGGAATCGTCCTCAGTACGGCCGGTTAAGTATTGAGCAGTAGGTGGATTTTTGAAGCGCCGACCACCAGACCACAACACCATGTAGCATAATAGGTCTGATAACTGCATTATATACCCAATGCATGACACGCGGTCTAAATCCCCAACTTTTGCCAATGGCTCTCTTGTAGGTATTTAGGGCAAGAGTTGCCTTCCTACCCTTTCCACAATGTTGGATTTGAAGTTCAATTTCTTGTCAAGCGAAACACCCAGGTATTTTGCGCTTTCTGTAAAAGAAACATTCTCTCCACCAAAGGAGACAGGTTCCACTGTAGGCAACTTGTATCTCCTGCTGAATAAAGCTTCTTCTGTCATGCACGGACTTATACCCAGACCACTTTCGGTAGTCCACTTTGCTGGTGCACGTACTGCTTCCTGAAGTATATCTCTTAGAGTGCTGGGAAACTTTCCCCTTACCGCAATTGCCATGTAATCAGCATACACAATCACTCTTACGCCTTTTCTTCCAGAGACAATAATATGTTGTTAATGGCTATTTTCCAAAGCAGAGGAGACAGTACACCTCCTTAAGGAGTTCCTCTGCTGACCCGCCTTTTTAGATCCACAAATCCCAAGCTTGCATATTTTAGTAAGTAAGTTATTAATAAACTTCTATACGGTAGAGTTGATGTCTAGAAACTCCAACTCCTTCATGATTGACGTCGGTTTTACATTATTGAAAGCACCTTCAATGTCAAGAAATGCTACCGTTGCATATTCCTTAACAGCGAGATAACCCTTTGTGTAACCGACTAGGTCGTGAAGGGCTGTTTCAGTGGATTTGCCTTTACTATATGCATGCTGCTGCCGCGACAGGCGATCTCCGGGGATCTTTGCCCTAAGATATGTTTATATCACCTCTCAAGAGTCTTCAGCATAAAGGATGACAGACTAATAGGTGGAAAATCATTCGCCTTAGTGTGGTAGGGTTTTTCTGCTTTCTGAATGAAAATTACATTCGTGTCCCTCCATCCCACTGGTCTATACGACATTCTGATACAAGTGTATATCTCCCTTAGCCAGGGAACCAGTCTATCAGACATAGCTTGTAATTTAACCCGTGATACATCATCAGGGCCTGGCGACTTAAAGGATTCGAAACTTATTACCGCCCAAAGGATTTTCGGCTCAGACATAATTTCCCTAATGGCCTCCGACGAATGCATATCAGTGACAACCTCTTCTGGCGTCACGTTATCGGTTGGAGAATTTCCCTGGAAATGTGTATCAACGAGTAGTTCTAGTGTTTCCTCACTATAGAGGTGCACAAAAAGATATAGCCCTCATATAATCCAATCCCCCGATTTGACCTGTTAAGCCGTTATAATAAAAACAATGAATTAGCAAATGTGTATCTCAAAGTGCGACAAAACAACTTTAGCAATACTCTTATTCAAAGTTTCCTCACTGTACTTCAATTCTCTTCTACCTCCTCACTTTGAATCTGTTAAGCCACTTATAGGCTAGTAAAGAATTTGTATATAACATAGCATAATCAATGATTCCTTCTTATACGGCACTTTGTTTTACAATACATTACTTCAAGGATCATTGGGGAACCCTTCATTTACCCTTAAAAAAGGTTATATTCCAAGAAAAATGAAATACCAACTGATTTCTGTTATCCCACGAATTTTCTAAATTCCAGTGAAAAATTACTCAATTTTTATTCTTATCAAAACTCAAAGACCAAATCAAATCATGATTAAATTCTTATGCCAAACAAAAGGAAACCATATAATTACGGTAACCCACCTCCCCCTAAACCATTACTTGAACACTTGCCGCATGCAACCCTCGCTCTAAATGGAATTGGTCTACTCTTATTCTGGGAAAGCGCAAAAAACTTCCTCCATGGTGAATGATGAAAGATTACATTATTAACAATGGACTATGAACACCACATAGTTTGAATTTTTTGGGGTTATTTTAAGGGGAAGGATTTAATGGCATACCCTGCCAGTACAACCATGTACATCAATATGCAGGAGAGACATTGCAACAATGATGTGTACATCATTATGAGATGATGATAATATAGAACAAAGTTAAGGTTGTTGGATTTTTCGTTTCTGGAAAATAAAAGTAACCAATTGTAATACAATATAACGGAAATTTCCTAGGTAGAGTCAATGCGAATGGCTATGTTCCGTTTCCGTTTGCGAAGTACACGCACCGAGTCATGTGGTGCATGTATGAGTGAACAGGGCTGAAATGCATTGACAAGACAGTGGTTCTAAGACAAAATTTTGAGGGTGTGGGTGAACGTTCCTAAAAGAAAACAGTCAAGGACAAGTAAAAATGTCCTAAGTTGGGGCAGACCAAATTTTGGGAACCCAATACCATAGATTCTACTAAAAATTTTACACAAAATTAACTTAGTAGAAGGGCATAGTTGCAAAAATTAGACTTTAACTGGCCGTAGACGGCTAAACGGGAGATCAGTTTCTATGGTTATAAACAGAATAAAATAAGTAAGGGCATGCTAAGTTCGGCCGGGCCGAATCTTATATACCCTCCACCATGGATCGCATTTGTCGAGTTCTATGGGCGGTATCTCGTTTTAGGCAAACAAGGAATAGTGAATAAGAATTGTTATGCTATTGGACCTATGTCAAGTTATAGTTCGATTCGGACCATAAATGAATGCCGAACATTGTAGAAGTCATTGTGTAATATTTCAGTTCATTCGGATAAGAATTGCGCCTTGTACTGGTTCAAGAAGCAAAATCGGGAGATAGGTTTATGTGGGCGCTGTATCAACCTCGATCGAGGCTCAAGACCCAATATCAGTTTATATGGTAGCAGTATCAAAACAGGGACCGATGTGAACCATACTTAGCACAGTTATTGGAAGTGATACCAAAACACCACTTGCAATTTTGACAATAAATGCGGCGTCTAGAGGCTCAAGAAGTCAAGACCCTAAATCGGTTTATATGGCAGCTATATCAAAACATGGACCGAATTGGCCCATTTACAATCCCAACCGACCTATATTAAAAGTATTTGTGCAAAATTTCAAGCGGCTAGCTTTACTCCTTCGAAATTTAGCGTGCTTTCGACAGACAGACGGAAGGACAGACGGACGGACATGGCTAGATCGGCTTAAAATGACATGACGATCAATACGATACCCCCATCCTATGGTGGAGGTTATAAAAATAAAAGTGTAGCGATCGAGACATTATAGGACTTAAATGAAAGATATTCAGGAGTAGAGTACAAATTTCAAAAAATTGGGTCCAAGTAACTGTGGAGCTGTCCCAATCCCAAAACCCCCTAAAATAGGTTTATAGAACGATCATGACAATATGGGACCCAAATGAATGGTATTCGGTTTCAAATGAAAGGTATTGAATAGTAGAATACGAATATGGTATCAAAATTTGAGTGTAAGTACCCAGCGGGCCGCCACAACCCCAAAACTTTCCCAAACATACATATTCGACGTTCATGTCAATATGGGATTCAAAGGAAAGGTATTCGAGAGTAGATTAGGAATATGACAAAAAAAAAATGAAGTCGATGTAATGGGAGTTGTCCCCACCTTCAAAAACTCCCCAAATGGGCATATTAGACTATACTGGACTCAAATGAAAGGTATTCTCCCAAATACCTTTAATTTCAGATTACGAATATGACATCAATATTAGCGCATTTTTTCCTAAAATTACACTAAATAAGTTCATTGACTCATTATAACAATATGGGACTCAAATGAAAGATATTTGAGAGCACAAAACGAAACTGATATCCAATTTTGGAGTTTAGGGGAACACTCTAAAGCACCCCCTAAACTAAACTTCATTTCCGACTATGGCCATATGCAGCTCAAACCAACGGTATTTATGAGTAAGGAACGAATTTGATATCTATTTTCAGAGCAAAGTGCCGGTGGGCGCCCCATCCCCAAAACACCTTCCAAACGGTTCATATTTACCGACCATTCCAATATGGGGCTCAAATTAATATTGATATTTGAGTCGAAATGTCTGAGGTGCCATCCCTCCCCTTAAAAGCACTTCTCACTACCCTAATTTTCAAAAGCAACTCATTTGTAAGTAGCGCGGAATTCCTAATATAGATTTTCTTTTCGAGGTTCCTCACTTTTTTGTATTTAGAGCGCACAACAAGCTGATTACTCGCATAGGTGTATGCCCATAGTGGCATGGGGCGGATTAATATCTGAACCCTCTTTTCAACCTAACCTAACCTGCATAGCCTACTTTCATTCCTAATTCTATCCATAAAAATATATTTTCTTATTTTAAAAATTCCTAATGATCACCTTTTGTGTCATAGTACCCCAGTGCTCCGCATTACTGCTTATTGCAATTCGAGTTGAAGCACACTTATCTGCTTGACGAGATTGTGTCTCCTTCCGTCCACCCATACTTTGGACCCATACTCATTCGTTCGATGGGTTGCACGTTCCAAACCAAAGTGGTATGCAATGTGAGTTATTTGGGTGTTGCACGCTTTTGGGAAACGTGTGACATGAAAAATGATGCAACATCAGGCGAAATGAGAACGCTTGCTTACCGATGAATTTCCACTCTATTTTAACTACAATTTCTGAAATTGAAAATTTCTTGTTGTTTTTCAGCATCATCGGCAGAGCGCCAACTATAATAAAGTACGCAACGCACCTTCCACCCACTCACCCTCCTTCCTCATCCGGGATGGTTGCGAGCGAGTGAAATGATGTTGGCAAAATTAATCTCAGTGATTTTTATCACTTCAGTAAATAGTCCTTGTTACAACAATGTCGTCTATTGTTGTTGTAATTGCCACTGAATGTTGAACATCAATTGTTGTTCTTTGTGCATTACAACAATGCGAACATCCCCTTTTGCGTATTGCATGATGTTCGGTATTCTCTGATTTCACAGCAAACAACAGGACAAAGGCGAAAAGTGTGTTTTGTCTAATTTTTCATTCAAGTCCTTTGCTGGGATTCATCATCATTTGATTGTACAAAGGAATTGGAAATTCGCTGAATGTATTAGGTTTCGATAATTATGCGAAAACGAATGTACGGCCGGCCGTTTTGTTGGACCATCCTATTGAGTTCGTAATGCTGTGCTCAGTATTGAGTTTCAACAAAATGACAAATTTCGCCCTTGGCATGTGTCGAATTGTTAGATGATCAGTTAATCGCCATCGGAAAATATAAAGGAACAAGGGCATAGTATTGAATTGAAATTGATGGATGAATAGCTGATTAAAAATAGAGATATTGAAATTAAAATTTTGTAAAGCGACAGGCAATGGCAAAAGCTAGCAAACGGTTGTACGACATTCTCGTAACCTATACTAAAATGGTTCACAAAAAGGTCGAGCCACTTTACATGGATTTCAGATCTAATGTCAAATACATCTGCACCGTTTCTTGGACCAACATTGATATTGCAACTGAATGAATCGAGGCATAACGAGGAACCATGCGCCTTATAGTACTTAAATAAATTTTCGTTTAATTTATTTAAAAGAAACAAGTAAGAAGGCGTTAAGTTCGGCCGGGCCGAACTTTGGATACCCACCACCTCGGGTATATATGTGAACCACATTTCGTCAAAATCCAGTGAGAAGTGCATACCTTATGCCCCATAGCAGCTCTATAGATATCATCCGATTTAGACCAAATGCTTATAAGTACAAGTCATTGTTCAACCGAGAGATCGGTCTTATGGCAGCTATATCCAAATCTGGACCGATCTGAGCCAAATAGAAGACAAATATCGAAGGGCCCAACACAAGTCATTGTCCCAAATTTCGGCGACATCGGACAATAAATGCGCTTTTTATGGGCCCAAAACCTTAAATCGACAGATCGGTCTATATGGCAGCTATATCCAAATCTGAACCGATCAGGGCCAAATAGAAGAAATATGTTGAAGGGCGTAAGGCAAATCACTGTCCCAAATTTTAGCAAAATCGGATAATAAATGTGGCTTTTATGGGCCTAAGACCATAAATCGGAGGATCGGTCTATATGGCAGCTTTATCCAAATTTGGACCGATCTGGGCCAAATTGACGAAGGATGTCGAAGGGCTCAACGCAACTCACTGTCCCAAATTTCCGCAAAATCGGATAATAAATGTGGCTTTTATGGGCCTAAAACCATAAATCGGAGGATTGGTCTATATGGCAGCTATATCCAAATTTGAACCAATCTGGACCAAATTGACTAAGGATGTCGAAGGGCTCAACGCAACTCACTATCCCAAATTTCAGCAAAATCGGATAATAAATGTGGCTTTTATGGGCCTAAAACCATAAATCGGAGGATCGGTCTATATGGCAGCTATATCCAAATTTGGACCGATCTGGACCAAATTGACGAAGGATGTCGAAGGGCTCAACGCAACTCACTGTCCCAAATTTCAGCAAAATCGGATAATAATTGTGGCTTTTATGGGCCTAAGACCATAAATCGGACGATCGGTCTATATGGCAGCTATATACAAATCTGGACCGATCTGAGCCAAATTGACGAAGAATGTTGAAGGGCCTAACACAACTCACTGTGCCAAATTTCATCCAAATCGGATATAAAATGTGGCTTTTATGTGCCTAAGACCCTAAATCAGCGGATCGGTCTATATGGGGGCTATATCAAGATATAGTCCGCTATAGCCCATCTTCGAACTTAACCTGCTTATGGACAAAAAAAGAGTCTGTGCAAAATTTCAGCTCAATATCTCAATTTTTAAAGACTGTAGCGTGATTTCAACAGACAGACGGACAGACGGACGGACATGTCTAGATCGTCTTAGATTTTTACGCTGATCAAGAATATATATACTTTATAGGGTCGGAAATGGATATTTCGATGTGTTGCAAACGGAATGACAAAATGAATATACCCCCATCCGTCGGTGGTGGGTATAATAACATGCAAAAGGGTGCTAAGTTTGGCCAAGCCGAATCTTGGGAACCCACTGCCATGGATTCTGCAACGAATTCACATAAATGAACTTAGTTGAAGGCATATACAATTTCTGATAAAGCAGAGAAAATTTGAAGCTTCTGGGGGCCGTAGGTGACTAATCGGGAGATCGGTTTATGTGGACGCCATACCAGGTTACAGACCAAATTGGATTGCTAACATGGTTGTTGTTGCACACGATGTTCAGAATTTCAGCCAATCGGTTTATAGGGGAGCCATATTAGCTTCGCCGGTACTCCGTTCGGACTTGGCTATAGAAAGGAGGTCCCTTATCATTGAGCTTAAACTTGAATCGGACAGCCCTCATTAATATGTGAGAAGATTGTCCCTGTTCCTTAATTTAATGTTCATGGACAAATTTGCATATTAGGTTATTCACCGGTTTTGACCATACGTACCATGCATGCTAAAAGTCTTAGGAAATGTCATTGTGCATTCAGAAAAACGGGATATGTTATGTTGAAAAGAGGGTGCGGATATTAATCCGCCCCATGCCACTATGGGCATACACCCAAGCAAGTAATAGACTTGTGGTGCACTCTAAATACTAAAAATAACCTCGAACAATTAAAAAGGCGTTCAGTTCGTCGGGGCCGAACTTTGGATACCCACCACCTAGGGTATATGTAAACAAACTTTCGTCAAAGTCCGGTAAAAAGGCATAACTTATACCCCATAGTAGCTATATCGAAATATGTTCCGATTTGGATCAAATACTATTATATATTGGTCTCTAAATATTGGTCTCTTTAGTACCTATATCTAAAATTTACCCGATCTGAACCATATACGACATACATGTCGAAAAGCCTAAGATAAGTCACTGTGTTATATTTCAGTGAAATCAGATTATAAATGCGCTTTTTATTTGACCAAGACTTAAAATCGAGAGACCTACCAATATGGCAGCTATATCCAAATCTGAACCGATTTGGGCTAAATTAAAGAAGGCAGGCAATTCACTGTTCCAAATTTCGGCGACATCGGTTAATAAATGCACCTTTTATCGGCCCAAAACCTTAAATCGAAATATCGGTCCATATAGCAGCTATATCCAAATCTGAACCGATCTGGGCCAAATTGCAGAAAATTGTCGAAGAGCCTAACGCAACTCACCGCCCAAATTTCGGCAAAGTTGGACAATAAATGCGATTTTTATAGGCCCAATACCTCAACTTGAGAGATCGGTCTATATGGCAGCTATAGCCAAATCTGAACCGATCTGGGCCAAATTGCAGAAAGTTGTCGAAGAGCCCAACGCAACTCACTGTGCCAAATTTCGGCGAAGTTGGACAATAAATGCGATTTTTATAGGCCCAATACCTTAACTTGAGAGATCGGTCTATATGGAAGCTATAGCCAAATCTGAACCGATCTGGGCCAAATTGCAGGAAGTTGTCGAAGAGCCCAACGCAACTCACTGTGCCAAATTTCGGCGAAATCGGACGATAAATGCAATTTTTATGGGCCCGTGTGGTCTAACACAACTCACTGTCCCAAACTTCAGCAAAATCGGATAATAAATGTGGCTTTTATGGACCCAAGACCCTAAATAAGCGGATCGGTCTATATGGGGGCTATATCAATATATATTCCGATACAGCCCATCTTCGAACTTAGCCTGCTTATGGAAAAAAAGAATCTGTGCAAAATTTCAGCCCAACGTATCTATTTTCAAAGACTTTAGCGTGATTTCAACAGACGGACGGTAGGACATGGCTAGATCGTCTTAGATTTCTACGCTGGTCAAGAATATATATACTTTATAGGATCGGAAATGGATATTTCGATGTGTTGCAAACGGAATGACAAAATGAATAAACCATCATCATTCGGTGGTGGGTATAAAAAGAAAATCTAAATCAGGAATTCCATTTCACTTACCAAATCCCTAATTGTTTTCCTTATCACGCCCCTAAGTTGGTTCATGTCTGGTGTTGTGTGCCCAACCAGGTACCGATGTCTGTTAGCCGCAAAAGCCGGGCAATAACATAGAATCTGCTCCAACGTCTCTTCATCTTCCCAACATGCCCTAAACATGCACCGATTTTGCATACTTACAGCACCGAAAGCTATACTGATCTTCTGTTTACATCCTTTCAGCAATAACCTCGTCTTCTTAAAATCTGGGATTCTCTATAGAATTTTCGTCGTCTTACCGACCGACTCGCTGTACCAGGGTTAAATGCGCGTTCGAAGCCCATGTCCTTAACTCGGACTGCGTCGCTCCGAAGAGCTGCCGATTAACCAATTTTATTGACGGCAGTCTTCTGGCCATCACCGCCAATGTTTCATTTCCCCTTACTCCGCTATTGTCCGGATTGCGGATCATGCCATGTTCAGAGAAGGCGTGAATCTACTTTTTACACTCTGAGACTGTTCGTGCCTTACCGTCCTGATTATTATTTCCCTGAAGGCCAGTTTACTGTCCCTAAAGATATTTACACTCGACTTAATCGCATTAACACCACACCACCTCACGCATTCGGTGGTTACCCGGATATCCGCCTGCAAGACCGTATTATGGTCAGTCAGTCTAAAACAAATGTCAGTCCCTAGGCCCACTCTGTCCTCTAGCTTTGAATTATCTGTGTAGAATGATCTTCCAGATGGTAATACTAGGGTTCCGTCAATCCAAGGAAGTGCCGCTGACAGTAGTGCCTCGAATCAAGTATCCGATTCAGGTATCCGATCGAAAACCTCTTACATTCCTTCCAGGTTTGCTTGCTCCATGATCCCTATTATATAGCGATGGTATAACCTGCTTCAAATCGGATGAGAATTGCGATTCGGACCACACTGGTCATACATGTTGGAGGACGTAAGAGAAATCATTGTGCGAATTTTCAGCCAAATCGGATTAAAATTGCGTCCTACAGTGGCTCAAGAAGTATAATCGGGAGATTAGTCCATATGAGAGCTATATTAGAAACTTCAGATGCTCAGATTCTTTTTGTTTGTTCATAAGCAGGTTAAGTTCGAAGATGGGCTATATCGGACTATATCTTGATATAGCCCCCATATAGACCGATCCGCCGATTTAGGGTCTTAGGCCCATAAAAGACACATTTATAATCCGATTTTGCTGAAATTTGGGACAGTGAGTTGTGTTAGGCCCTTCGACATCTTTCTTTAATTTCGCTCAGATACTTCCAGATTTGGATATAGCTGCCATATAGACCGATCTCTCGATTTAAGGTCTTGCGCCCATAAAAGACGCATTTATTTTCTGATTTTGCCAAAATTTGGGAAAGTGGGTTGTGTTAGGCTCTTCGACATCCTTCTTCAATTTGGCCCAAATCGCTGCCTGATTCCAATCTAGCCTCAATGATAAGGGGACCTCCTGATTCATGCTGAGTCCGAACGGCGCGTCACTACAAAGTGACATCTCTTTGTTGAGAAGTTGTAAATGGCTGAAATACCCACAAATGTTCCAGCATTTGGTGAGGGGATAACCACCGTTGAAAAATGTTTGAAGATGTTCTCGCCGACAGGATTTTAGCCTATGCACCACGGTGGTTCTAATGTGGCGTCGTTATATACTAATGGAATTCGGGAAAAATTGTTCGGGCCTTGAGTATAAAGGTTTGTGTAAGAATATTTTCTAAACTAAATACTAAATTTCCATGAACATTCCATTAAGGAACAGCGAATATTTTCTCCTTTGCTAAACATTGTTTTCCATCTCTTAAAACTAGTCACCAATATTGTAGCTTGTTTGTCCAAGTTGAAGTTGCTTCCTATTGAACTCCAACTTAAACGCTAGTTGCAATTCTTTCTCAAAAAAGGCCATATTTGTTTTTGTTTTCTTAAGTTTTAAGACTTTGGTAGCCCAAGACTTTGGTAAATTCAATTAAAATTTTATTTGTTTGGAATGAAGCTTTTTTTCACCTTCATCTCGCTTTTCGACAATGACCCAGCGCATTTACACATTCGTTTTCAGATTCCATTTGGCATAACAATTGACAGTATGTCTAACGAAAATGAAGAATTATTGCGGCCATAAATACTGGCCATACGACAGACGGAACGATGGATGGAAAGGAATTCCCGTATACCAAGGCATGTTTGTCGAAGGTTATGTGGAAATTGGTAAAGGCCGAATGGTAATTTTTTTGTTCAAGTATTTCCCTTTCGTTGTCATTCCTGACGTTGGTTGTTGTTGTTAATTGTGGTAGTCTCTGTACAGGATTGCAAATAAAAAAGCGGACCACACATATTTTTTCGACTGTCTAGACAGGTACGGACGGAGTATAGCGAAAATGGTGAACTAAAAAAAAAAAACACGAATAACAACAACAAGGACAACGGCAGGGCAAGTGAAACAATAATGGCTGGTTGCGGAAATGGGTTGATTTATGAGTGTCCAGGTTAAACAATTTAGCACAGTTTAGCGAATACAGCCAAAGACTTTCATCGTCAATGGCCCAACGTAATCGACTATGATGTTGGCGATGGTGATGGCTATGATTATTACGACGGTGCTGATGGGAAATCCAATTTATAATGTCATAATTTTTAATTGCCCTGGCGCATAAAAAATGGCGGTGAACCATTTATTACAAAATTTAGTAGTAAATGATGCAGAAAATGTTTGAGGGTGAGGGAGAAGTAATTATGCAGCATTTTGTTAGCATAACGAATGAAATCGATAGTTGGCTAAGAAAAACCTTCATATAAATATTTAAAGTTTCCTTACAATTTTATATAGAATTATGAAATAAGAGTGATGTTGCAATCTTTTTGTATTAATAACGCGGTATGCGATATTGAATACCAAGAAAAGTCTCCGATTGCTTTTAACCCTCCGACGGTTGAGTCATCCGTTGTACAAGGTCCACAGGGACCTTATACTTTTCGTATGGAATTGTATATGAGAATGCAGGACCGTATTATGGTCATATAGTCTATAACAGATCTCAGATCAGGGTCCTTAATGAAGACTCCTCAAGTCCTGTCCTCAAGTGTCGTTTCAGATATCCGCTCAGAAACCTTTTCCATTCCTATTGTCGCCTCGATTATGACGCGATGGTATGACCTGCTCCTATCATCTATCCTTTCTCAGATCGCCTTAAGTTTCGTAGCCGCAATGGCTGCCTCCCACCTAATTTGTATGTCAATGGGTCGGATATTTAGAATAGTCTGAAATGACGTGGTCCTTATCGCAACGCGTATGCCAAACAACATGTTCTCCGAACCAGTTGTATGGTCCTTATGTGGCACTTTTTCTCCATCGCAGTTCACCAAACTACTGAGGCGTAAGTATATATTGGTCTAATCGTGCTCCTGTAGAGCCAGTGGACTATCCGCGGATTCAGCCCCCATTTCGAGCCCACGGGCCGTGTACTTAGTGTCCACATCTGTGAGCCTTCTCAGTACGCTCCTGAATGTGACACTTCCAAATCAGTTTCCTGTCCAAGATCACTCCTAAGCAATTGACCTTGTCAGATATCGAAATCGTCTTATTGAGGAAGCGTGATGCGTTAAATTGGCCAACCTTTTTCTTCCCCGTGAACAAGCAGATTTCGGTTAACATTGAGACCCTTTGGCCAAGCCCAGTCGTTTGCCATCTGCAAGACTCTTTCGGCCCTTCTACATAGCTGTTTCGAATCCTTACCCCTTAAAAGTATTACAGCATCGTTTGCATAGGAAACGGGTTCAAATTCCTCCTCAGTCAACACCCGTAATAGGTTATTTATGGTGATCACCCATAGGAATGGCGATAAAATGCCCCCAGTGGCATGCCCTATGCCACTTTATCCCCTATATTTGTGTCATGGGACCCACAATATATCCACCTGTTTCTTAGCATGTGGTTTACCCCGTCTCTAAGGATCCGGTCCACCCGGTACTGGTCTAAGGAATAGATCAGTGTGTCGGTCCGAATATTGTAAAAAGCCCCCTCGATGTCAATGCATATCTTGTCATCTAAGGATTCTTCTATTTTATGCACAACCTTGTGCATTTTTTCCCGATACACCCTTTTAAGACTGCTTTCAAAGGAGTATAGCTAGACGTTCGAAATTTGGCACGAATAGCTTTTAGTGTAGGTCGGTTGGGATTGTAAATGCGCCATATCGCTCCATGTTTTGATATAGCTGCCAAACATACCGATCTTGACTTCTTGAGTCACTATAGGGCGCAATTTTTATCCGATTTCGCTGAAATTTTGCTGGAAGTATTTTGTTAAAACTTCTTGACTTCTTCAGCCTCTTAACTTCTTCTTCAGCCTTGACTTCTTCAGCCGCGAGAGGGCGCAATTCCTATACCATTTGGCTGAAATTTTGCATGAAGTGTTTTGTTACGACTTCCAACAACTGTGCCAAATATGGTTCTAATTGGTCCATAACCTGATATAGCTGCCATGTAAACCGATCTGGCTTCTTAAGCCTCTAGAGGTCGCAATTGTTATCCGATTTATCTAAAATGTTGGACAACGACTTCTTCAACATACGTGTCAATTATGGTCTGAATCGGTCTACAACCTGATACATAAACCGATCTCCCTAATTTACTCCTTGAGCCTATAAAGGGCGCAATTGTACTCGAATTGGCTTAAATTTAACAAAACGCCTTCTTCTATGGTCTCCAATTATGTTAAATTAAATTAAATTATGGTCCGAATCGGACGATAACTTGATATTATAGCTCATAGCAATTCTTCCCTTTTATTATATGTTTGCCTAAAAAGAGATACCGATCCATGGTGGAGGGTATATAAGATTATGCCAGGCCGAACTTAGCACTCTTTAACTTGTTTATTTTAGTTTTAGGAAAACCAGATTTTTTAACGGTCCGTGTGTTGGTTGGGTTCATGAAATTGCTAATATTTTGCTATAACAACAGTACTACCACTGCAATATCAGCAAATTTTTCAACTAACAGCCAGCAAACAGTGTTTGCTATGATTAGCAGACTTTTTCTATGAGTGTATTAGCATGGTTTCAAAGCAGGCAGTGACTTGTTGTAATGCACACGATGAGTGCGACTTCTGTTCTTTCCGATAAACCTCTTAACGATCGACTCAACCTCTCTCCTCCTACTGAGCCACATAATCTAGCAGTGTTTTTGATTATCTGTCTTCCTTTGGGATTTTTTTCAAAAAATAATCTATCATATATGGAGATAGATTCTAGTACCCCAGGCTTTTGTAAAAAAGATCCTAGGGTTATCTCGATTACTCATCCAGCAAAAACCTCAACTACGAGCAAGGGCTTTGCAAAGACACGCAAGTCTTCTATAAACTGCCTGACGTCATACTTACTCTCTGCCGCAGGACCTTGATATCCCGCAATTCACAGTATTATCTTACGAGGTTGCCGTAGAAAGCTTCCACCCTACCAGGAAGCTCACTCAGAAGAAGGTTCACTGATCCAATAGTTGTATAGGTGCTCAGCAGCAATCTAATTCTATTATCCCATCACTAACACCCCATTCCCCTCTCTCGATGGCTGAGGATCCCTTGCAACATCTAACCAAACTCGACGTTTCATGGAGTCTTTAGCGCCGCCTGACTGCACACGCATGCCATATTGGTCTGATCGGCCAGCCGCATGGACATCGAAAAAATACCCATAGTTTCAACGATAGCCTGGTTCCCGACCCCATCAGTCTAGAATTGATCTTCGTTGACGCCAAGGTTTCTCTTGAGGCACTCATCCTTATTGCAGAAATCGGCACCCCCGTTACCTTTTCGATAATCCTGCGGAGGGTATAGTTGCTCATAGCCTGATGCTGAGGCGTAAACTTCCTCAAAGCCGTCCTCGGCCTGAGCCTCCATCTACTTCCTATCGGGATGCGACAGGAGTAGAGAGCATTGACATCCTTCTGACACTTTTAGGTTTTGGCGTTTTGTACCCCACCAAGGACTGATCACCTAAAAACGCCCAGCTCAAGTTTTCTGTTGAAACGTGCCAGCTCAATCTTTCTGGGCTTTTTGTCAAGGCCATCCGCCTTCACCCAGGCAGATAACCACTTAACAAAATACGTATAGGGTCCTTGCGATTGATACCTGTAATTATTTTTACCAAGTGACTTTTCAGATTTTTATACCCTCTACCATGCCACAAGCTCCGGCGTGGGCACGTGATAGCGTAGGGACGGGCAGAAACCCTCGCTCGGGTTTCTCCACTCCTCCTGTCTTTTTCTTTTATTCACGTATAACCTCTGATACGAGGTCTCGCATTTTCATTTTCTTCCCTTTCTTTCTCTAGGGTACCACAATGGGCCAAACTGGCCTCTGAGTGAACTCAACTTTGGCGATCCATTCGACCTAACCTAACCTACCCTCTACCATATGATGGGGGTATACTAATTTCGTCATTTCGTTTGTAACACATCGAAATATTGATCTGAGACCCAACAGAGTGTAAATATTCATGATCGTCTTGACATTTTGAGTCGATTTCGCCATGTCCGTCCGTCTGTCTGTCGAAAGCACGCTTATTTTCAAAGGAGATAAGCATGGAGCTTGAAATTTTGCATAAATACTTGTTATTAGTTCAGGTCGGTTGGGATTGTAAATGGGTCAAATCGGTCTATGTTTTGGTATAGCTGCCATATAAACCGAGAACGGGTCTTGATTTCTTGAGCCTCTAGAGGGCGCAATTCTCATTCGAATTGTCCGAAATTTTGAATGAAGTGTTTTGGATTGGCCATCGAAAACTGTGCCAAGTATGGTTGAAATTGGTTTATAACCTGATTAAGCTCCCATATAAACCGATCTCGGATCTTGACTTCTTGAGCTGCAAGAGGGAGCAAACATTATCCGATTTGGCTGAAATTTTGGGCGAAGTTTTTTGGTATTACCGTCAACAAGTGCTCCATGTAACGCCCAATTCGGTTCACAACCTGATAAAGCTCCTATATAAACCTATCTCTCGATTATACTTCTTGAACCTCTAGAGGGAGCAATTCTTCTCCGATTTGGCTGAAATTTTCCAAACGACTTCTTGCATGACCTTTAATATAAGTATTAAGCCTGAATCGATCACATATAAACAGATCACTTAAATTTATTTCTTAAGCCACTATAGGGCGCAATTTTTAACTGATTTGGCTGAAATTTTGAACAATGAATTCCACCTTGGTCTCTAGCGGCCAAACCAAGCATGGGCCCAATCGGTTCATAACTTGGTATAGCTGGGGAATTCTTATCCATTATCTTTTGTTTGTCTATAAAGAGATATAGGCCAAAGAACTTGACAAATGCGATCTATGGTGGCGGGTATATAAGATTCGGCCCGGCCAAACTTATCGCGCTTTTACTTTTTTTATGCTACACAAGTTAAATTGTTGCATCAATTCATATAGGGGCTATGCAAATGCAATTTGCCTTAATGAATGAACATATCAATTGTTGCTGTTCGATTCTAGTTTTATAAGCTCAATGATAATGGGTCTCCTTTTTGTAGCAAAGTGCGAACGGCGTGCCGGAGTCCAAGTCCTCTTCGGGTAAATGTTTTAACATTGCTCATATGCATAATACCTAACAAATGTCCCTACCATTATGGAGGGATAACCTCCGCTACCCATCAAAGTCAGTCGAGCATGCTAACCTCTGCGCCACGGTGGCCACTGGAGGAGCTATACTAGGTCGTAAACCAATTCAGACCACAACTAACATGGGCAACACAATTATTACCAAAACTTCACATGCAATAGTTATAGCTCAAGTCCAAAATGTATTTAGGGACATCATCTTGCACAAGGTTAGGTTAGGTTGAATGGGTCGCCCACCAAAGGTGAGTTAACTTGAATGCCAGTTTGACCCATTGTGGTACCCTAGAGAGAGAAAGGGGTGAAAAAAGAATATGTGAGACCTCGTACTAGAAGTTATACACGAATAAAAAGAAAAAGACATCCTCGACCCCAAGGCTTTGAGCGCCACCATACTGTCCACATAGATTCTGAGTTTCGAGGGTAGTAGGTCCCTTGCTAGAATATCTCTTGCAGCCACTGCAATGGCACAGTCCTCCGCCTGAAAGACCGTACACTCGTCCGGAAGTCTCAGAGATATACTGATATTGAGTGCATCAGAGTAGACCCCCGATCCAGTCCCTGACTCCATCTTGGAGCCATCTGTGTAGATCGAGGTCTCATCCTCCTCAAGTACACCACCACCCTCCATTCGTCCCTCTCAGGAAAACGAATCGCGTATGCCCTCACTGCATTGGGCACTGGTGCCAGGTAGTCGGAGATCCTCCTCAGTCTAACCTTCGTATCCATAACACCCAGAATCGAACTGTGGCCGCAAACATCCTCCTTCAACATGCGGGGCTCTCTGAACCTAAGCGCGATCCTGAAGGCGCAGTTCCAAATATAGACCCCAAGCAGCTGCCCCAATGGGCTGCATATCCAGTATCGCCTCCAGGCCTGCCTGTGGTGAGGATCTCATTGCCCCTGTAATCCCGACGCAGGCCAGTCTCTGGACCTTCTCGAACTCCCACGCACGCGTCCTCTTTCCTACAGCATTCCACCATACCAGTGCCTTATACGCCAGTACTGGTCTTCCGATTGCCGTATACATCCCATAAATCATCTTGGCACCCCCCACTTCCTACCGAACATCCTCCTGCAGGATTAAAAAGCGCTCAGTGCCTTACGGCTTCTTTCCTCGGTGTTCCTCTTCCAGGACAGTTTCGAATTGAGGATTATGCCTAGGTACTTCGCCTCCTTCGACAGCCGCAGGGTGACCCCGTCTAAGGTCGGGATTCTGATATCCGGTATCTTTTATCTACGAGTAAAGAGCACCAGCTCCGTTTTCCCTGGGTTGGTCCTCCACCCATTTCTGGTAGCCCATCGCGACAACCTCCTCAGTGACACTATGATTAGAAATAAGCATTGAATACCTCAGGTGTCCTACACACATTAACAAATCGCAACATGTCCGTCGCTTAATTGCAGCTAATTTAATTTTTGTCCTTTACTTCTGAATTTCGATGGTAAGTACAACAATACAGGGGATTGCGAGAAAAAACCGCAGACGCCTGAATCGAACTGATAAAAGTTCATTGTGTGCATCATTCCCTTACCCATAAATCAAGAAGCTGGCACTCGACATAAATGAATGCATGATTTTGAGCATTTTTCTATACAAATCATTCAACCGGATCATGGATTATAAAACAAAAGATACACACAGACACCCAAAATTCACACAACCAGACAGAGAGACCAAAGGCATTTGAATCCTATTTGCAGGAGCTTCTTTTGTGACTATGTTGATGTTGATGATGATGATACTGCTTCACAGCTCTATCATGGATTTTCTAAAGGGAATGCTGTGAAGTCATTGGCAACACGCAACAAGAGGTTGTTGTTTGGATTAAAAAAAAAAATTACTCAGTCCTTATAAAAGTGAAATTTCGACGGTAGAAATGAATGCCAGTGCAATTTGATTAAGCAATATGAACATTTGCAAAGGAAATTAAATAGAATTTAATGTGAATAAATTTTAAATAAACTCATTTGCCGCCATAGAGTGGTATAAAAATGTAAGAGCAAAAAGAAGTTAAAGACCCTCTTGAAGAACTACAAAAAGATTTCCAACGCCTCATTCTTTTACGCTGGTTCTACACAATGTATCGGATTTAATGGATATAGCACTATATCTAAAAGATTTAGACCGTACTTGGCATGGATATTAAAAACATGACAAACAATAATTTGCTAAATCTCAGAGAAATGTGATAAAATGGCGCCCTCTAGTGAGTCAAGAAATTAAATCGGGAGACTGGTTTATATGGGGGCCAGTCTGGTTATTCGCCGATTTGGACCACACTTGATAGGGATTTTAGAAGTCATAAGAAATCGCTATGTGTAAAAACCCGGCACGAGATAACAGTGATCACCACACAGACTGGAATCATGAGCTATGATCTATGGGGTGTTCATTGTTATCATGGGAAGCTCAGCTGAGAGCTACCGGTCGCATCCATAAGTTGCGAAAAGTGGAATGCTCCATACGAAGTAGCTGCAATTGCGGCCGCAGACAATCATAGGTATAGAGTGGGGAGTCTCACTGAGAGACCGGACGGCACCGGTTCTTGCTTACATAGCATAAATACTGAGTATAGACTGACGGAGATGCAGACGGACGGACAGGGCTAGATCTTCTTTAAATGTCATGACGACCAAGAATATTTGTACTCTAAGGGATCTTAGACTAATAATTCGTGAGATTACAAAAGGAATGACGAATTTATACCCACCATATGATGAAGGTTTTAACAATGGTAAATGTCTATCTATTTATCTTGGATCCGCTTTGATCCTTATACAAATAACACCTCGTTGACTTAAGTTTTCAAGATATCAACCGATATGCGTAAAATATTTTGTATGTACTGGAAGGTAGGAGACTTATCCCCTTGTAGTTGGCAACTTCTGGCTTGCCTCCTTTCATGTATAATGAACATGGTTAAGGTATTGTTGAAGAAGAGGATGGCAGATTTAAACCAGCCAACGTCCGTGTGGAGGCCACCGCAGCGCAGAGGTTAGCATGTCCGCCTATGACGCTGAACGCCTGGGTTCGAATTCTGGCGAGGCCATCAGAAAAAAATGGCAACGGTGGTTTTCCCCTCCTAATGCTGGCAGCATATGTAAGGTTCTATGCCATGGAAATTTTTTTTCCATTTTTTTTCGCACTGCGACACGCCGTTCGGGCCTCCTTTTATAGCCGAGTCCGATATGTGAGAAGTTTGCCTCTGTTCCTTAGTCGAATGTTGATGGGCACAATTTGCATTTGCAACGTCCTTGCGGACATACACTTCAACCAATAATTGTTTTGCACTCTGTCAATTCTACACAAGTAAGGAGTGGCTTAAATCAGTTGTAGCCGAACTTTTGATACTCTACTCTACCTTAGGTATGCAGGCCAAGTAGTCGAATCTAAAATTTGGTTAAATTTAAAATGTGGAATTTTGACCAAATTTCGTAAAAATTTTTGTAGTCTACCATCAGACTCAGACATTTTCGTCCATTGTGATACCACAGAAACAGAAGAAGGAAGATGCTTTCTGGTTCCTACCGTTGAACCATCCAGATCGCTTTAAAAAGCCCAAAAACTTGCGAATGTTCATCAGACAGGTTCTTAAAGAAATGCCAACCTTCAGTCTGTCAGCATATTTTCCGATTAGACAGTAACATGTCATCACGGCACAATCACTGAGACGTCTGTTCTAGTCAATGTCCCCTCTTAGTGACCATCTATCATATCCACAAATTCCAGTTTCCCACAAAAATTAAAACTTTTAGGAACCGAACAAGGATGATCGAGAGACCGGTTTACATGGGAGCTATATCAAGCTATAGACTAATTATTTTCCGTATTTGGCACAGTTGTTGGAAGCCGTTGCAGAACATCGCATGCAAAATTTCAACCAAATCGGACGAAATTTGCGGCTTGTTAAGACTCAAGGTGGCAAGTCGGGAGATCGGTTTATATGGGAGCTATATCAGGTTAAAGCCCTATTTGGACCGTTGTTGAAAGTCATAACTAAACACTACATGCAAAATATCAGCCAAATCGGACAAAAATTGTGGCTTCCACGGTCTCGAGAAGTCAAATCGAAAGATCGGTTTATATAGGAGCTATATCCAAATCTGAACCGATATGGCCCATTTGCAATCCCTAACGACCTACTTTAATATTAAGTAACTGTGCAAAATTTCAAGCTGCTAGCTTTACGTGAGATTTTAACATTCCCTCTATCGTGATTTCGACAGACGGACGGACGGACGGACATGGCTATTTCGAATCAGAATGTCGAAACGATGAAGGACGTATATTCTTTATGGGGTCTTAGACGAATATTTTGAGGTGTTACAAACGGAATGACTAGATTAGCATACTCCATCCTATTGTGGTGGGTATACAAATAGAGCGATACATTTATATAGAAGCTATATCTAGGTTAGATTTGGATTAAGTGGCAGTCTGCCATCAGACTCACTAAGACGTTTGCGCCCATTGCGATACCACAGGAACAGAAGAAGGAAGTTGCCTTATAGTTCCTACCGTTGAACCATCCAGATTGCTATATCTAAATCTGAATCGATTCATACGAAATTTACCCGAAATGTCAAAAACTATTGGGTTGCCCAAAAAGTAATTGCGGATTTTTTAAAAGTAAGTAAATGCATTTTTAATAAAGCTTAGAATGAACTTTAATCAAATATATAATTGCCATTTGATGGATATCAGCCATTGAAGTGGTTTGAGCTGGTTCACCATGCTTGGACCATGATCGTTTTCGACTAACGTTGTTTTAAACAATCCATTTTTCATCTGCAGTTATGATTCGTTTTAAAAACGGATCGAATACATTGCGTTTAAGGTGCATTTCACAAGCGTTGATTTGGTTTGTTAAATGCATTTCTTTCAATACATGTGGTACCCAAATATCAAGCTTTTTCACCAGTCCAAGACTTTTTATGTGATAATGAACGGTCGATTTTGATATATTTAACTTCTCTCCTATCTCACGCTCAGTTACATGACGATCCAATTCGATTAATGCTTAAAATTCGCTTAAAATTTGTCAACACCGACTATATGAAAAATCCGCAATTACTTTTTGGGCAACCCAATATAAGAGAATTGGTTGTGCCAAATTTTGTTATAATCCGTTATCAAATGACTACTTTGTTGCATTATTACTGCAAATCCGACGAACATATATCTATAGGATCTTTAACCAAATCTGAGACGTTTTTGGAAGATCGGTTGCTGAATACATATATATGGGAGCTATATCTAAATCTGAACCGATTGCCGAAAGCCAAAAGAGAATCCGTTGCCAAAATCCGTCAGTGCCATAGAATGGAAGAGAATTAAGGAATATGCGAAAACACTGAATTCTTAAATATGGGTTTAAAAGTATCTTTATACCCTACACCACGACTGTAGTACAGGGTATTATAACTGAGTGCATTTGTTTGTAACACCCAGAAGGAAGAGATAGACCCACTGATAAGTATACCGATCGACTCAGAATCAATTTCTGATTCGATTTAGCTATGTTTGTCTGTCCATGTTAATTATTGTACAAACTACAGGCCGCTGTTTTTTGCAACACATAGAAATATCAATTTCCGACCCTACAAAGTATATATATTTTGGATCGTCATAAAATTCTAAGACGATTTAACGATGTCCGTGTGTCTGTTGTAATCACTCTACAGGCTTCAAAAATTGAGATATTGAGCTGAAGTTTGGCACAGAAGATGCATGCTGATTAAGTTCTTGTATATAGCTGCTATATAGACCGATTTGAGTGCATAAGTTATCCAATTTTCATGTGATTGTGACGAAAGGTGGTTTACATATATACCCAAGGTGGTGGGTATCCAAAGTTCGGCCCGGCCGAACTTAATGACTTTTTACTTGTTTTTAATTGTAGTTATTCTTATAATGTTATAGAAGATTTCTTGTGACTCTCTGATAGAGACTAGTCGAAATTCTTTAAAATCAACATTATTATACCAAACCCCTAATTTGAAACTGTGCATAGTGTACATTATGACATACCAGTAATGTAGTGTGATTATATTTCCGTCGGAAATTCATTATGTTCCCTGCTGAAAAGTAAAAATTTCTCTATGTAAAGGGATTCATCGTTTTTTTTTTTTCGGCAGAAAACCCTGCAATGCATAGACATCCTTTAGAAAATGATGAAAATTCCTCTTTCCACAAAGCAGCTGTAATCGCATATTCGAACTTAGGTGCATCTGTGTGTGATGCTGATGTATTTGTTCTATTACAGAGCGTGTAATTCATATGGCATTCATGTACTACGTGTATATGCATTACGAACAATGATAATAGTAGTGGTATTGCGGTAGCTGTGTGCACTATGCGTGGGTGAGTTGGTGTGATTATTATCATCTCTGTCAGTCTCATCATTCAAGTGAATGACTTTAGACACACAAAAGGAATTGCATTTAATTCAATATTCCTGTTGAAAGCTTAAATTACACCAAACTCCTGCCAAATAATTTGGAAAGATTTATTTTTGATCCTGGTCGACATATATGTAGCATACTTAAACAGCCAGCATTTGGTAATCCTCATAATTGTTGTTTAAAGGCCTTCACCGATATTCACGAAACTTAAAACAGTTTTGTAGTAGATTTATGCGACAATTCTATAAGGGAAAACTGTGAAATGAGCCTACTTTAACGCAACTTTAAGTTTTGTGAATATAGGCACTTGTGTTTATTACATACTAGCCGAACCGGGCCCGCTCCGCTGCGCCATCTTTAACTCTCTAATATTTTCTTAGGGTGGGTACACTTCGCTCTGAATGCGATATCGAATTCGTGCCATTGTAGCCTATAACGCTGAACGCGGACGAATTCTGGCGAGAACCATGGAAAAAGCGGTGTTAGGGGACATTTGCGAGGTACAATGCCATGCATGGTCATTTAAAACATTTTCCCCAAAGAGGTGTCGCACTGCGGGAACGCCGTTCGGACTCGGCTATAAAAAAGGTCCCTTATCATTGAGTTTAAACTTGAATCGGAAAGCACTCATTGATGTGTAAAAAGTTTGCCCGTTCTCCGTTTCTGGAGTTTTTAAATAGTAGGGTAATCAGAAGTGCTTTTTAGGGGATGGATGGCACCTCAGACATTTCGACTCAAAAATGGATATGAAATTCGTGCTGCACTTCCAAATCCCTTTAACTTGAGCGCCATATTGCCATGGCTGGTAAATATGAACCGGAATGTGTTTTGGGGCTGGGGCGGCCACCGGCACTTGTGCTGAAAATAGATATCAAATTCGTTCTTTATTCCCAACGGATATGAAGTTCAGTTTAGGGGGTGCCTTAGGGCGTGCCCCAAAACACTTAGCTTCAAAATTGGAAACCAAATTCGTTTTCTACTCTCAAGTACCTTTCATTTGAGTCCTATATTGTCATAATGGGTCAAATAACCCATTTGAGGTATGTTTAGGAGGAAAAGCGCCACCTAGACTTGAACGCAAATTTTAAGCCATATTCGTAATCTACGCCCAAATACATTTCATTTGAGTCCCAAATAGTTATGGTCGGCTAATATACTCATTTGGGGGTATTTTAGGGTGGGCGACCTCCCATTACTTGGACCTAATGGTTTATGCCATATTTGTAATCTACTACCTAATACTTTTCATTTGCATCCCATATTGACATCAACTTCGAATAAATCCGTTTACGAAGTTTTGGGGTTGAAGGGGCCCGCTGTGTATTGGGACCCAACTTTTAATACCATATTCGTTTTCTGGTCTCGAATACCTTTCATTTTATACCCTTGTTGTGCCTATCGGATCACTTTCGGATATGGGTAGCGTTTTTGGGGTTAGGGGGAGAGTCCGCCTCCATCCGATATCTTCCAGACAAATGTACACAACCTATAAAAATTTTAAGAAAATTCGTTCAGCCTAGTATCATATAGTCATAATGGGTCTAATGGCGTTTTTGAGGGGTGGGGTGACCCCCTGTACTTCGATATGATTTTGTATGCCAGATTCAAAATCTACTCCCGAATACCTTTCATTTGAGCCCCATATTGAAACGAACGTCCAATATGTCTGTTTGAGGGAGTTTTGGGGTTGGGGCGGCCCGATGTGTACTTAGACTCAAATTTAAATAACATATTCGAATTCTTCTCTCCAATACCTTTCATTTGATACCTATATTGTCTCAATCGGTCCACTTTTGATCTTGGGTTGTGTTTTTGGCATAAGAGGGAGGGTCCGTTCCCCGTCCGATATCGAAAAATTATATAGCCTATGTTTCCTTCCACACCTACCTACACAATAAGCGAATATTGGTTCTGCCGTTTTTCAGTCTATATGGAACAAACAAACCGAGTCCCAAATATCCGTGATTGTCTAATGTGTCCATTTTGGCCGTTTTTGTGGGGGTGGGGTGACCCCCCATGCTTCGACATGAATTTGTATGCCAGATTCTTTAACTACTCCCGCATACTTTTCATTTGATACCCATATTGTCCTTATAGGTCCACTTTTGATTTTGGGTGGTGTTTTTGGGGTAAAGGGGGAGGGTCCTCCCCCTTCCGTTATCAACAAATTTAACGGCTATTCCTACTTCGTGACCATGTTCGTAATCTGCTCCCAAATATCCTTTCATTTGAGTTCCATATTGTCATGATCGTCAAATAAACCTATTTTAAGGGGTTTTGGGTCTGGGGCGACCCCCAGGTACTCAGACCCAACTTTTATTATGAAATTCGTACTCTACTCTTGAATACGTTTCTTTTTAAACCCATATTGTCCCGATGGGTCCACTTTTATTTTTGGGTAGTACTTTTGGGGTAAGGGGGAGGGTCCGCCAGCCCCCCCCCTCCCCCCCTTCCCGTTATCAAAAGATTATATAGCCTAAGTTTTCTTCCATTTCAAGGAAATCGGTTCAGCCGTTTTTGAGTCTATACAGAACAAACAAAAATTTAATTTTATATATAAGAAGAGATGTTTGAGCTACATCGGGTGGCAAATGCGCTTCATACATCCCTGAAACTGAAAATCAGGCAGTGCATGAAATGGAGCCGTAATGGAATTCCATACGCCATGTTTTACAACCGCTATAGTGTAAAAACAGTGATTAATGAAGTTTCAATTCACCAGCGTTTGTTTTTCGTAATGATTGCATTACCACAAGGATACAAATGTCATCTCTGGCTGTAGGGTGCTTAGATAACCAAATGTTTAGATTTAAATGAAGCATGCCTCATAAAGATGATGATGATGACGAAGCCGATGAAGCTGTACAACGAAAGTGCTATGAGTTCGACGATGGTTTTGTTGATTTCAACGTTGACGACAACGACAAAGTCAACGACATAAATACCACCTAACAGTTGCAGTGGGAGGACGTATTTGATGATAATAATGTTGCTTTTGCTTTCCATCGTCGTAGAAAAACAAAACTAGCAGGATATGAAAACACTCATGGGAATCTAAGGATTCGTATCCTGTTGTTGCCAGTCTTACTTTTATTCAGCACTTGAATGCATCATCTCGATAAAAGTCAAAGTTTTCCCATCTACACATGCAGGCAGAGTGAGGGTGCTGGTAATGGTGGTGTTGAGGACGTGTGCTGGGTTTGCTTAAAGCATTAGTCGAAAGTAAAGCAAGTCCTTGAATTTCACTCGTTCACTCTTTCTCTGCCAGGTAAAAGTGATTTTATGCTGTCTATATGTCTCCTTAGTATAGGGTTTTCCAGTAGGGGTTTGACAACTTTTTTTTTTGCTTGATTCTGTTGAGTGTCAAGACCCAGAAACTCAGCGACTAAGATGGGGTGCGTCCACTGGGATCTGGGTCTGAGTCGAGTGGGTCTGGCTGGGCAGTTAAACAAGTGACGTGTATCGTGCGATCCCTGGTTAAAATCGGAACATACATCTTGCACGTAGGCATCAATCCTAGCTCTGTGGGAATTGAGGCGGCAGCATCTGCCGAAACGTAATTGAGCCAGAACCACTCTGGTTTGCCGGGGGAGGTCGATTTCTTCGGGTGCAATGGGAGGCGGTCGTTCTCCAAGGACTACATTCACCCGGTAGCCAATAACCGCATCTGCTACCGTGTCTGCATGAATGTTGTTTAGACCCGCTTGATATGCCGCTTGATCTAGAGGTTCTCTTTTGTAGCGCTGAACCTCACGCTCTAGATCGTGAAGATCTACCTTAAGGGTTCTGGGCGGTGGGTATCTATCCACAAGATGATGATTTGGATGGTTTCTGCGAGTACAGCCCAAAAGGTATTCCTTAGACAGCATGTAGTTATGTCTTCGCACTGGTAGGATCTTTGTCTCCTGATGGAGGTGGTCCACATGAGAACTGTGGAGACAGCCCGTCGCAGTTCGGAGGGCGGCATTCTGATAGATCTGAATATTATTCCACTGTCACAAAGTTGACGAGACCACACTGGCGCTGCATAATTTACCTCAGGTTGGCCACTTGCTTTGTAAGTGGTCAACAAGGTTTCCTTTTCTGCACCCCAAAGGCTGCCAGCACGTGGTTTAAGGACCTTGTTTCTACTTTTGACTTTATCGCAAATTGCTGTGGCATGCGGGGAGAATGTGTAAGAGCTGTCGAATGTGACGCCAAGTATTTTGGGACACTTGATGGTCGGAATCATTTCTCCATCGACCATCACAGTCAGCTCTGCATTCACCTCATGCATATTTATAGTGAGCAATGTGGCTGAAGACTTGGTGGCAGATATCTTCCGAATTCTTGCAGCGAAATATGAGTCAAGTTCGTTGAGGAAGACGTTAAACTCATCGTAAATGTTATCAATTTATTGGGGTCTGATGCCATGATCGTAAAATCGTCCACATACGATACGATGGGTGGTGGAATGGAGGGTTGGTAGAGGTTAAACAGTGCCGGATATATCGCCCCAACTTGGGAAACTCCCTATTTCACTCTACGGTTCTTCGACTTCCTATCCCTAAATTCCACAAATGACTGGCGACCACACAGATAAGTCGCGACCCAGCGTTTCAAGCCTGGCAGGAGGGACGTGTTGGCGTCGTCCTCAAATAGTTTGGCATGGCTGACCATGTCGAATGCCTTTGATAGGTCCAGTGCCACAAAGACCGTCCTATCAAATGACCTGGGCTGATTGAAGCCACGGCAAATGTGTGTGGTGATGGCATGCAAAGCAGATGTTGTGCTATGCAGTCTTCGGCGAATGGAAATTCTCCTACGAGGCTTGGGGGGAGTAATACCTCAAGCGTCTTTGCCACTGGTGAGAAAAGCGAGATCGGTCTGTGCGACTCCCCCAAACTCAGGTCCTTACCAGGCTTCAGTAGCGGGATCACTTTGCCCATTTTCCAGTCATCGGAAACTATAAAAGTGTTCAAAGACAGGTTGAGGACAGTTGTAAGGTACTCAACTCCAGGTAAATCCAGATTCTTCAACATGTCCTAGATTCTAGAGATTCTGTCCGGACCCAATGCTTGGATGATTTGACGCCATGGATGATATTCGCAACTTCGCCCACGGTAAATTGTGATGGCTGTCCATCGGCTCGGAGACCACGGGTACAGCGAATGGCTCTCCTCCTTGCCCTGTCACTCCCGGGATGCACAATAAATTGTCGGTTAAACAACATGGAGCATCTCTTCGGATCAGTCACGGTGATTTCGCCAAAAATAACTGAGGTCCTGTCATCCAGTTTACCGGGGTTCGAGAGTGACTACCCTGTGTATTTCCAGATTCAACTTGCTGATTCTGGGATTAGTGGGGTCCATACAACGAATCCCATCACGCTCGTCTGCGAGCTCCACTGCCTGTGCCGGGAAATTGGGGTACTCGACCGGCTGGTAAAAGGCGAGCGGCTGCTGCGTTAATGATGTCTCGGAATTTCCTCTCGCCAACTAGCACATCCGAGGGGGGTGGCAGTTCACTGAAGCGGCGATTGGTATACTCTCTGAAGCCAGCGAAATCGGCCTTCTTCTGATTGATAAACTTCCGGCGCTCAGAGGTTATGAAGTACCTGTGATCGGTCGATGGTGAGAATTATGGTAAGGTGGTCTGACTCCAAAGAGATGACGGCTTGCCAGGAAACGTCACTCAAGAGATTAGGGGATGCAGTGGAAATGTCTGGCAAGCTGCTGCACCTCCTCGTAATCCTAGTGGGGGCATCCTCTTTCACCGTGCAAAACGTGGAGCCTTCAATCTGCTCTGCCAAAGCTAAGCCCCGCAGGTCTTTACCTAAGGGAGAATACCATGAAGTGTGACGCGCATTAAAATCCCCTAGAACCAGGCGATTATGGCCAGATATTAACCCAGGGTATTCGACTGGCTGGTATAAATCCAGCGGCTGCTGCTTTAATGATGCTCGCAATTTCCTCTCGGCAACTAGCACATCCGAGGGGGTGGCATTTTACTGAAGTGGCGATTAGTATACTCTCTGAAGCCAGCGCAATCGGCCTTCCTTTGATTGATAAACGCCCTGCGCTCAGAGGTTATGAAGTCCCTGTGGTCGATCGATGGTGAGAATTATGGTAAGGTGGTCTGACCCCAAAGAGAAGACGGCTTGCCAGGATACGTCACTCAAGAGATCAGGGGATGCAATGGAAATGTCTGGCAAGCTGCTGCATCTTTTCGTAATCCTAGTGGGGGCATCCTCATTCACCGTGCAGAACGTGGAGCTTTCAATCTGCTCTGCCAAATCTAAGCCCCGCAGGTCTTTACCTGGGTGAGAATGCCGTGAGGTGTGATGCGCATTAAAGTCCCCTAGAACCAGACGATTATGGCCAGATAGTAACCCACTTATGTCGGAGTTGTAAGCTTGGCCATTAATTGGGACACAGTTACCGACCGGCGGTATGTACACTTTGTATAGCTTTATTTCGGCAGTACCACCCCTCACTGTTATCCCCATGCACTATATGCGCCAGGCGCAGGCGAGATGGGTCTATATTGCATGGAATGATGTATCACTAAGGCCAATCTCCCACCTCCAATCATTGGGCGATCCTTACGTAGCGTATTGTATCCGTTACAACTGTACAAGCTGCAGGTATTGGTCAGCTTTGTCTCCTTAATCGCCGCTACCAATATGTTCTTCCGACTCATAAATTCCACAATCTCATCGATCTTACCATGGATACCGTTGTAGTTTAGCTGCAAAAATGATACGCTTCCCGGCACTGGCCTGGTAATGTTAGGGCTGGGATCCTGTCGTTGCGTATATTGCCGCACAGAAGAGGCCGGGGGGTCACATGGTCACCTATAGTAATATAGTAGTAATACTTCTTTATTGAGAAAATTTTTTGTTTTCATTCATTATACAATTTATACTAAGATTCAAAAAAATCAATTTTAGAAGTAGTTGGAATTTGCGATAATGTAATAATTACGTCTATCGCGTTATATATAAAACAAATTTAAGTTAATCGAATTCATTCATTAAAAAGTTTCTATATTTATAAGTGGTTTCCATATAGTTTGCCAACCTATCCCAGTCTTCTTCTTCTTCGCCATCAAGTACTCTAATCACCTCTTCCTCATTTAATATTGGTCTTTGAAATGATAACATTCTGAATTCTTGAAGTACAGGACATTTTCCCAGAAAGTGTTGTATTGTTTCGATCTCACGCAAATTGCATAGTTTACACTCTCTACTCGATGTATCGGAATCAAATTTATTATACCCCAAAGGAATCATTCCACTGCGTGTTTTGAATATCCATACGATCTTATTGTAAGAATTTTTATCGTTCAGGTAAAGCTGAGCTCGGTTTGGATTCAAATATTTATAAATTCGCAGACTCTGACAGTTCTGTTGTCTCCATAGTCTCTCCTCATGTAGTCGCATTTTTATGCTGCTGAGTAAATTTTTGCAAAATGCCCTCCAGTTAGCTAAACATGAAGTGGATTGGTCCCATTGTATGTTAAAGTTTTGCGACAGGGTAGCTATTTCTTTTGCCCAAAATGTATTTTTCTCCAATATAATATTAGATAATTGTTTCGGGAGCCTGCATGGTTCATGGTGATACAGTGTTTTCTCTATATACTTCAAATGTAATCCCAGAGTATAAATCTGGGTATCTTCTACATCTGTTTCCAGCATCAACACGTAGTTTGGAGTAAAACTTGGTACTCTCAAAATCCGTTTCAAAAGATATCTCTGCAGTGTATTAACTTCTTCAAAATAAGAGTATCCCCAAACTTGAGCAGCATACGTTTGAATGGATCTGCAAACAGCTAAAAATACCTTCCATTTGTTATTCATATTTATATCATTTCTTTCCATAAATTGTTTCCATATAGAATTTATTGCGTTTTTTGCTTCATTATTTCTGTTTTGCACATGTTTATGAAATTTCATTTTGGGTGTAAATACTACTCCTAAATATTTAAATTCGTTGCAGATTTTTATCTCCCTGCCTTTGTATGTCCATTTCTCGTACTTGCTTAGCTTTCCTCCATTTCTGAAAACCATTATTTCCGATTTGCTTATATTCACTTCTAAGCTCCATCTTTTGCAGTATAATTCTAATTTATCTATCATATTCTGTAGGATTTTAATATCATCAGCTAGCAGCACAATATCATCTGCATATAGAAGTAATCTTATATTGATAGATTCCACACATAATCCGCCTTCAATATAATCATGCAAATCATTTATGTAGAGTGTGAATAATAATGGTGATAAAAGGCAACCCTGTTTAACACCCTTCGTTGTTTCAAAATATTCGGATATTTCTTTTCCGTTCCACACAGCTGATTGGGTATTGTTGTACATTTGTTCTACCAATCTAACGAATTTATATGATATACCCATTTGAAAAAGCTTATAAATAAGGGCTTGTCTCGATATATTATCAAATGCTGCCTTGAAATCTACAAAGAAAGCATATACTTTTTTCTTTTCGCTCAATTTTAGGTTAACGATAGATGCTAGATTGTATATATTATCGGTTGTTGCATAATTTTTGCGGAAACCAGATTGAAATTCGGTTAGGATTTTGTTCTGTTCAACCCAGTTGTATAGCTTTTCGTTCATTAATCCCATAAAAATCTTAGCTGCACAGTTCATGAACGAAATGCCTCTATAATTTGATGCTTCATTCAGATCTCCTTTTTTGTGTATTGGGAAAATAATGGTCTTCGAAAATATAGGATCGATTTTTCCATTCGTATACAATCTATTGTATGTATTTAGAAGCAGGTTATGAAATTGATCAGTGGCATTCATGAAGAATTCATAAGGGATTCTATCTTCCCCTGGAGCTTTATTAGTTTTTACACTTGCCAAAATTTTCTTCAGTTCGATCATAGTAAACGGTCCATCTAAATCAGAATCTTCTTTATAAAAAGGGGCATAATAGATAAGGGTGATTTCTTCAGAGTTATTTAATAAACCTTCGTAATAGGATCTAAATACTTCGGGGGTTATGTTAGAGGATACAAGATTGTGTTGGTTGCGCATTTCTCTAGCCGTTTTCCACCATTCCTTGGAGTTCCTTATACAATTGAGGTTATTAGCCATGTTGTTGTAGTACACCTCTTTACTGCTATTACATATGGCTCTATAATGCTTCTGAGCTGATATATACCGGCGTTTGTCTTCTAAAATACCCGTTTTTCTGTAGATTTTCAGCAGCTTGAAGGTATTAATTCTTGCTAAATTGCAATTATTATTATGCCATTTATGCTTTGAATTAAAAGATGGTTTACGGCTGTTTTGTTTTTGATAAGATTCCTTAATAATTTCACAGATTTCGTTAAGGCTGATTTCATTTATAGCTGCGATTTTGTTAAGATTTGCGCTCATCATTTGTTGATAATTACTCTTATATTTATCCTTCCATATTAACTTTGGTAGGAGCGCCATCTTTTCTTCTATTCTGTTGTCAGTTCCAACATTAATTTGCAACAGTATGGGAAAATGATCCGACCATATCTTATCTTCAACTTTAAATTCATAGGTATATCGTAGTAGTTCCTTAGACACAGCACATATATCATTAACTGAATCTCCAACTGTTGTAACATATGTTAAATTCCCTTCCTCATCACCTTTTGTTATGCCATTTAAAATATACAAGTTGTAGTCGTCACAAAGTTGTAGAAATTGGATCCCCTTTTGATTGACGGTTTTATCTTTTGATTTTCTTAAATCGTATCCGGAGAAAAAGCTTTCTCTGTATATTTCACCCATGTGTTGACTAATTTCCCCAATTCTAACATTAAAATCTCCGATTAAAATAGGATTTTGCATTTCTTCCTCTTGAAAATATTGTTTTAGATTTCGTAAATCATTATCCCAAGTGGCAGGTCTTAAATATTGCGGTATTATAGAGCATGTATATTCTTTGGTGCGCAGTTTTATAAATAATTTTTTGTTCGAATCGATTATTTCCGTTTTAACGCCTATTTCAGGCAACTGTTTGCTTACTCCAATCAATTTCCCACCAATAGCTCTACCGAATCTATGAATGCGTACTGCCGGCTCAAAAAAAAGATCAAATCCGCTAAAGTATGGTATTGCTCTCTTCTCCTTATCAGATTCTAAATGTGTTTCTATTAATATTATTATTTGAAATTGTTTAACATATTGAAAGAAGGCTGGGAACAGATATTTGTTTTCAAGACCATTTATATTGTAGGATAAAATGGAGAGGTTATGTGGCTTCGGTTCATTGATGGCATTTATTGGTTTTTTGGGTAGAGTTCTTCAAAAAATTGATCATAATTCAAGCAGATGTTCTTTTTAACATCCCCATATAGCTTTTCAAATTCTTGCTCACCATCATCATTACCAGAGACAAGTTTATTTTTAGAATTCCATTTAAACCATTGATCTTTTATTTTCATTTTATCTTCTCTTACAACAATTTTATGCTGCTTACTGAGAGATAAGATTTTTTTCTTTAAAATGAGGAAGATTCTTTTATGTAATTGCTTTGTTGGAATCATATCTCGTTCAATAGTTATATTTGACCCCGCCAGTTTTTTGGTATTTCGGAATACTTCCTGTATTGGTCACCTAGTTCGACGACAGGGACGCAGAAGGCGTCGATGACGACTTTTGTGACCCACTGCTGGCTTTGTTCTCACAGCACCTTGCACCATATCCAGTATGACTTTACTCGTGAAGTAAAGTGAGGCCGGAGCAAAATAGGAAATATACCCACTCCAAGCACTGGTTACAACTCACCGACAACGATCGATGATGCAGGTGGTTCTGGCAAACCGAACAGAACCAGGGTCCGGGGTTCTTTTCAATTCCGGCACGGACCAGAATCGTGCACAGATGGCACTACGGGATGTGCCTCTCCCATGACGAAAAAAGACGAACACATACACTGAGGCGGCAGCCCTTGCCGATGAAGGGTTCCATCGGATCATTTCGGTGCGTACAACCGGCTGCCATGGGATTGATGTGTGTGGCTTGTGACACCGTTCTGTTGAAATCAAATGTTATCTAGGTCCATATCTTCCAATTCAAAAATGATGAGTAAGCATGGTGCGGTAGCACTGTCCATTCGTTACGTTACCGTTAACGATTCGCATTGTCGGCGAAGAAGTATGGCCCAATGATGCCGCCAGCATGCAAACTGCACCAAACAGCTACTTCTTGCGGATGAAGTGTTGGTTCGTAGAGCACATGTGGACTTTCACCTGACAAAGTTTGACAGTGACAGTTCGATAATAAGTGTAAGAGGGCGTTCACGAATTAAATTCAAAGTTGTCAAGTCCTTATTGAAAAACCCTTTACAGTCGTTGGTTGTCTGTTGGTTTGAATTGCGTACATGACGATATGATAATGAATAGAATCCCATTCAGACTGTGCTGTGAATGCATGTATTTGTATGAATATCTCTGGTAAATGCTATATTTCACTGTTATCCTTTCAATTCGTATAAGGTCTTCTCGCATGAATGTATTATTTATGCTAGAGCATTTGGGTCCATTTTATTATACTAAAAGATTTAAACGACATTTGACATGAATCATACAATTTAAAGTTTTGGGATAATTTAATGCATAGTGATGAATAACATAAATAAATAAATGTTTATGCGAAAATATATTTAAATTTGTAATAGGCATGGGTACATTGCTAGAGGATTGATATAATGTTTGTCTGATTTAAACAGGAAAAATTAGTTATAATGAAAACTGCAGCAATTTAAGCGGGTATTTTGCGATTTTGCAATATGAAATTTCAATACAAAACAAATAAACAGGCATTAAGTTGGCCCGGCCAAGCATTGGGTACCCACCAACTCCGATTAATCACCTTTCGTCGTCAGAATAAAGTGAAAAATTCATTATTTATGAACCCATGGAAGCTTTTTCTGAATATATTCCGATGTCCACTATATTCAGGAAGACCTTTAAGGGTCTAACACAACTCCTTGAACCAAATTTATCGTTTGAAAAATTCACCTTTTATGGGCCTTAGAACTTAAATCGGGAGATCGGTGTATGTATTTGTCAGCTACAATATATCGCAATCTACACCGATTTTGATAGCATTTTGCCTATATGTTAAGATCAGCAAGAAAACAATCCGAGCGAAGTAAAACGACATTGATATCCCATATTCACTGGTGAGGTAACATAGGTTAATTATTATGGTTTGCTTATCATCATTTTAATTAGTTTTTTATACCCTCCACCATAGGATGGGTTTTTACTAATTTCGTCATTCTGTTTGTAACTACTCGAAATATTCCTCTGAGACCCCATAAAGTATATATTATCTTGATCGTCGCGACATTTTATGTCGATCTAGCCATGTCCGTCCGTCCGTCTGTCTGTCGAAAGCACGCTAACTTCCGAAGGAGTAAAGCTAGCCGCTTGAAATTTTGCACAAATACCTTTTATTAGTGTAGTTCGGTTGGTATTGCAAATGGGCCATATCGGTCCATGTTTTGATATAGCTGCCATATAAACCGATCTAGGGTCTTGACTTCTTGAACCTCTGGAGTGCGCAATTTTTATCCGATTGGAATGAAATTTTGCACGACGTGTTCTGCTATGATATCCAACAACTGTGCCAAGTATGATTCAAATCGGTCCTTAACCTGATATAGCTGCCATGTAAACCGGTCTTGGGTCTTGACTTCTTGAGCCTCTAGAGGGCGCAATTCTTATCCGATTAGAATGAAATTTTGCACGACATGTTTTGTTATGATATTCAACAACTGTGCCAAGTATGGTTCAAATCGGTTTATAACCTGATATAGCTACCATATAAACCGATCTTGGGTCTTGACTTCTTGAGCCTCTAGAGGTCGCAATTATTATCTGATTATCCTGAAATTTTGTACAACAGATCCTCTGATGACCATCAACATACGTGTTTATTATTGTCTGAATCGGTCTATAGCCCGATACAGCTCCCATATTCATTAATCTCTCTATATTACTTTTTGAGCCCCCAAAGGGCGCAATTTTTATAAAAATTGGCTGACATTTTACACAGGTCTCCAATATATAATTTAATTGTGGTCCAAACCGGACCATATCTTGATATCGCTCTAATAGCAGAGCAAATCTTTTCTTATATCCTTTTTTTGCCTAAGAAGAGATGCCGTTAAAAGAACTCGACAAATGCGATCTATGGTGGAGGGTATATAAGATTCGGCCCGGCCGAACTTAGCACGCTTTTACTTGTTTTTTTTTTCATATCGTACTGTATCAAAATATTTGTGAAAAAGCATTTTCTGCTCAAATAATTCACTATCAAAGCCTTCATTAACATACATGTTTTTTTGAGTAGTTAACCGTTACTATACTAATAAGCTCAAAAGCAAAATTGGCCTCGATCATAATAAAGTTAAGGAGAAATGAAAGAGACAGAAAAAATACTCAATGTGGACACATTGAGTATTTCACATCGCTCTCACATAAATTCAGGTATACATAAAAAAAAATTGCACTCACCTTTGTTTTTGTTGCTATACTCTTCCCCCCAACACATAGCTGCTAGTGGATGTTAACGACGTAAATTTTGCGTTTTGTTTATATGGATTTGGTGTTTTCTAATTATTTTAATAAATATTTCACTTGAAATGGTCTTTTAATACACTCTTTGGTAAATTTGTAGTCCTTTCTAAACACTTTCACTTTTATATCTTACATTTTCACTGTTTTTTTTCGCGAATCCCGTAACCGTGAACTGCATGCAACAGCTGCGCCATAGAAACTAATCTAAGAAAAGAAACACACTGAAGCTTTTTCTGATGAGCGGAGTTTTAGGGCAGGTAGGGAAAAACACTTATGATCCCTCTTCCCCAATAATTTGAGAGCAAGAGTATGGTGTTGTTGCTATTGCCAAATAGAAGTAACAAAACAAATGTATTGCAAATGAAACAACTAAACTGTTTTCTTTGCGTCAAAGAATATGTTTATCTATCCCGAAACGATTTTTGAAGGTGAAGGTTGGTCTGGAAGGAAACATGGGCTATATAATTTATCCCCCTTACCACAAAAGTACCACCCAAAAATAAAAGTGTTGCAATCGGGACAATATGGGGTCCAAATGAAAAGTATTCAGGAGTAGAATACGAATTTCATATCAGAAATTGGGTCCAAATAGCGGGGGGCCGCCCCAACTCCAAAATTGGACGAGGATGACAATATGGGACTCAAATGACAGGTATTCGGGAGTAGATTGCGAATATGTGTCAGGAAGTAGGAATAGGCTTTGTAACTTATTGATAACGGAAGGGGTCGGACCCTTCACCGTTACCCCAATAACATCACCCAAAATCAATAGTGGACCGATAAGGACAATATGGGTATCAAATGAAAAGGATGCGGGAGTAGATAACGAATCTGGCATACAAATACATGTCGAAGTATAGTAGGTCACCCCATCCCCACAAAAACGCCCAAAATGGGCACATTAGCGAATCATGGATATATGGGTCGGTTTGTTTGTTCCGTGTGGACTGAAAAACGGCAGAACCGATTTTCTCGACATTTTCGCATATTGTGTAGGTTGGTCTGGAAGGAAACATAGGCTATATAATTTTCTGGAAGGAAGAAGTCTGGAAGGAAACATAGGCTATATAATTTTTTCTGGTATCGGAAGGAGGACGGACCCTCTCCCTTATGCCAAAAACACAACCCAAAATCAAAAAACTACCGATCGGGACAATATAGGTATCAAATGAAAGGTATTGGAGAGTAGAATACGAATATGGTATTCAAATTTGAGTCTAAGTACCCATCGGGTAGCCCCAACCCGAAAACTCCCCAAAACAGACATATTGCACGTTCAATTCAGTATGGGGCTTAAATGAAAGGTTTTCGGGATAAGATTTCGAAACTGGCATACAAAATCAGATCGAAGTATAGGCGGCCACGCCACCGCTCAAAAACGCCATTAGACCCATTATGACTTTATTATACATGGCTGAACCGGTTTTTCTAAAATATATAGATTGTCTACGTTTGTCTGGAAGGAAAGATAGGCTATATAATTTGTAGATATCGGGTGAAGGCCACCCATAGTCGAAAGTGGTCCGATGGGCACAATAAGGGTATCAAATGAAAGGTATTGGAACCCAGAAAACGAATATGGTGTTAAAATTTGGGTCCAAGTACCAGCGCCTACCTGTTTTGGTTATCTTCATTCAAAATCGTATTTCAAAGCTACCACTTGGGGTATCATATTTTTAAAGATCCGCAGGTGCTCCTGTGTCTATCCCAATTTGAGGGCAAAAAGTGTACTCTACAACCAAAGACCTTTTATTGCTGTCCTATTCTATTCTGATTGGCCTTCATATATTATTTTTAATTCTCTTTTTTTTTTTGGTAAGATAGAGGAAGGGGGACTGCCCATCTGACACATCCTTTTATTTGAGTAGAATATATTCTCAGTCGTTCCATATGACAGTTTGGTGTTTCTTTTATTGGGAGGTTGTTCTGGAAGGAACAACTGCTCGAATTACTCGTCTTTTTGAAGGCTATTTAGACTGTGGGCCGGTCCCAGACTCTATACCATATATATATATATATATATATATATATATATATATATATATATATATATATATATATATATATATATATATATATATATATATATATATATATATATATATATATATAAATTCGCAGTCAAATTCCAAATACCTTTCATTTGGTACCCATTTTGTCACCCCGTAGACAGCTTGGAAAAAATTCTTATAACAGATGTGTACTCAACTTCCAAACACCTTTCATTTGATATCCATATTGCTAAATAAGCCCTGCTGGGGGGTTTTGGGAGTGGGGGAGCCTCAGATACCAAGGATTAAATATTTACATCAGATTCTTACTCTGCTTTTAAATATCTTTCATTTGATATCCATACTGTCCCAATTGGTATATATGCCATGCGGGGGGTTTTTGGGGAGTGGGAAGGTCCCTCAGATACTAAGAAATAAATTTTTATGTTAGATTTGTACTTTAATGTTAAATACCTTTCATATAATACCCATTTTTGCCCAAAGCGCTGAAGGAGTTCTGTTGGGGTGCTATTTGGGGGTGGGGGACTCCCCGACACTTAGTGTGACATTTTAATGCCAAGTTCGGACTCTACTCTTAAATACCCTTCATTTGATACCCATATAACCCAAAGCTTTGAAAGTGTACTAATGGGTCTTTTTTGGGAGTGGGGACCCCCCCCCCCCCAAAAAATTAAGAGTGAAATTTGTTTACCAAATTCGTACTCTACTCTTAAATCCCTTTCATTTGATATCCATATTGTTCTAATTGGTAAACATGTCCGTCCGGGTGGGTTTTGGGATTGGGCGGCCCGGTCCCCCCAGGTTATTTGACCCACAAATTTTATACCAATTTCGTGTTTTTGGGGTACCATAAGGTGGCATACCATATTTCGCTTAAATCGATGCATTCATTTGCGAGATCTAGCGTTTTTGAAAATTGGGGTATGGGGGAAGGCCCGATTCAAACTTGTATCGATTTTAGATCAAAGCTTGCCCGCAATGTAGAGAAAAAGTGCAATGTTATGACCATACATCAAGTTCAGATAACATGTTGTCTTGGCATAGGCAGAGCGATGAGAACCACGTCCACTAGGGCACTGGAGACTATTCTACAATATATCCAAATATAGACTGGTCTATCTCATATTGAACACGAATGTCGAAGAGCCTTATACAGCCCACTGTGTCAAACTTCAACAAAATCGAATAATAAACGCGCTTTTACTGTCCCAAAACCATAAATCGTGAGATAGGTGTATATGGCGGAAAAAAAGACCTAAAACCTTGAATCGGGAGATCAGCATATATGGTAGCTACAAACAAATCTGGACCGATCTGGGCCGTATTAAACAGAGATGTCGAGGAAGATAACACAACGAGCTATATGAATTTTAATGAAATCGGACAATAAATGAGCCTTTTATGGGTCCATAACCTAAAATCAAGAGACCGTCTATATGGCAGCATATTGCATCTTAATCTGGACCAATCTAAATCAAACTAAACAAAGATGTCGAGAGTCCCAACACAACACGCTATCAAATCCATTTCAGCGAAATCGGACAAAAATTCTTCGATTATGGCCCCAAAACCTGAAATCTAGAGATTCGTCTATATGGCAGCTATATCCGAATCTACACATATCTGATTCAAATTGAACAAGCATATCGCGCAGCTTAACAATTTACTGTTCAAAAATTTCAGAGAAATCGGATAATAAATGCCCCTTTTTTAGTTTCAAGACCTTAAATCGAGAGATCGGTCTATGTGACAGCTATTTTTAAATCTACACCGATCTGATCCAAATTGAACAAGCATACGGAGGAGCTTCACGCAACTCACTGTCTTAAATTTTGGCGCAAACGGATTATAAAGGCGGCCTTAATGGGCAAAAGGCCTTAAATCCAGACATGTGTGTCAAATTTGACAACAATGTCGAGGGGCCTAACACAACTCACTGTCCCAAATTGATGCGAAATCGGACAATAAATGCGCCGATTTTTAGGTCAAGACCTTAAGTCGAGCGATCGGTCTATTTGCAACTATACCCAAATCTACACAGATCTGATCCAAATTGAACAAGATTATCGAAGAGCCTATCTTAACTCAATGTCCTAAATTTCGGTGAAATTGTACAATAATTGCGGCTTTCATGATCCCAAGACTTTAAATCGAGAGATCGGTCTATATGGCAGCTGTATCCAAATCTGACACCTTCTGGGCATTATTTAAAAGGGTGTCAAGGGACCTAACATAACTCACTGTACGAAATTTCAGCGAAATTGGATAATTAGTAAGGCTTAAATGGGCACAAGACCCTAAATCGGCAAATCGGTCTATATGGAGGCTATATCGAGACATAGTCCGATATAGCCCATCTCTAAACTTAACCTGTCTATGGGCAAGAAACGAATGTGTGCAAAGTTTCGGCTCAATATTTCTATTTTTAAAGACTGTAGCGAGGTTTCAACAGATGGACAGACAGACGGACATGGCTAGATCGTCTTAGACTTTACGGCGATAATGGGGATATACTTATTTCGTAATACCATTTGTAACACCTTACTATATGCGTCTAAGGCCCTCTGTCCGTCCGCCTGTCTGTCGAAAGCAAGCAAGTATAGGTCGGTTGGGATTCTAAATGGACCAAAGCGTTCTATACTTTGATATAGCTGCCATATAAACCGATCTTGAGTGTTGACTTCTTGAGCCACTAGAGGGCGCAATTCTTATACGATTTGACTGAAATTTTGCAGGTGGTTTTTTCGTATCACTTTTAATTGTGTTAAGCATGGTCGAAATCGGTTCATAAGCTGATATATCTGCCATATAAACTGATCTCCCGATTAGACTTCTTGAGCTTCTAGAGGGTCTAATTCTTATCCGACTTGGATGCAATTTTGTATATATCGTAGAGGAATGACTCCCAACAACTATGCGAAGTATGGCCTATTTCAGTCCATAACCTGATATAGCCATGAAACAGGGCGTTTTGGCACCCATCTAACCTTTTTGTTGAATATCGTCCATATTGGGCCATATAGGGAATGTGGACCAGATACTCTACACAATATTCTATATAATATTTTATATTGGGAGATCGGTCTATATGGCAGCTATAACCAAATATGGGCCAATCTGGACGATATTCAACAAACAAGTGTAGAGGTCTATCAAATCGCACTGTTTCAAATTTCATCCAAACCGGATGAAAAATGCTCCTTTTATGGACTCAATACATTCCATCCAATATATCCAAATATGGTCCCATCTGGACAATATTCAAGAAAAAGCTTTAAAGGGGTACCGGAACTCGCTGTGCCAAATAATACTGAAAAATACTCCTTTTATAGTCTCATTACCGTATATCGGGAGATCGATCTATATGGCAGCTATATCCAAATATGGTCCGATCTGAACCATATCTTACAAGAATGGGTAGGGGTCTACCGGAACTCAATGTGCCAAATTTCATCGAATTCGGGTAATAAATAAATCTTTTATGCACAGATCATTTGGCACAGTTGTTGAAAATCATATCAGAACAGAAGTCAAATCTGGAGATCGGTTTATAAGGGAGCTATATCAGGTTATAGACCGATTGGAACCGTACTTGGTGCAGTTGTTAGAAGTCATAACAGAACACTACATGCAATTTCAGCCAAATCGGACAAATTTACGTCTTCCAGCGGCTCAAGAAATCAAATCGGGAGATTGGTTTATATGGGAGCTATATCGCCTAGGACCTATTGTACATCGATATAAAGCATCTGCGTAAAATTTAAAGCGGCTAGCCTTATATGTTCTACATCTATCGTGATTTCGGCAGGCGGACGGACGGACATGGCTAGATCGACTCCGACCATCGAGACAATCAAGAATATATATTCAATACTTTATAGTGTCTAAGACGAATATTTCGAGGTGTTACAAAGGGAATGACTAGAACAGTATACCCCCATCCTGTGGTGGTGGGTATAAACATTTTCCCGTTGTGGAAGGTCAATTTTTTAGTAAAAATTACTCGACTTCACAGCCCTGGGACAGACAATTTGTATGTAGAATCGAATTCCGGCTTATGTATGGTTTGACATAAGGATTTCTAATCAGGATGGGTATTCACCGATTTATGGGTAAGAAAATCGCACTCATATCAAATCGTCACTTCATGCAAAAATTTGGAATATCAGCTTTTAGCTTTAACAACAAGAACTTTAAAACTACTCTCATGCAATGAATTCGTGGCGATTTTCATTAAAGTCTGTACCATGAATGCTACGGTCCGAAACAAGTGCCAGCTTTAATGTTTTACGGACATTAAATATCATTATCACTTTTTATGTCATAGCAGCGCATAGGTTATCATATCCTCCAATGATGCTGAACTCCTGGGTTCAAATCCTGGCTAGAATATCGGAAAAGAAGTTTCAGTGGTGGTTATCTCTTATGCTGGCGATATATATGCGATATAAAAACTTTTTCTCAAAGAGGTGTCGCTCTGCGGCATGCCGTTCGGACTTGGCTGTTCACCATTGAGCTAAAAATTGAATCGGACATCATTCATTTATATGTGAGAAGTTTGCCCCTGTTTCTTAATGGAATGTTCATAGGCAAATTTGCAAATTCACAAAGACATTTTGAGCAACACCATATCGCATGGTAGCATACTGCTCTTCTAAAATATTACTTCTACTACTATGTATTCTCTTTGCACAATATTTCCATTTGTTCATTGTCTTCAAATGTTCAGTAGTTGACACCAAGCACCACTCTTTATTAGCTCTACGGGAGTCATGTCATCTATTTCATGGTAGAACTTTCCACCAAAAAAAACCCTGCCTAGCAATATTTTACAATTTCTATAAATGCTCATGTAGAGCAAGCTAACCTGGTTGCAATACAGCAAAAGGCAACATCAAATCGACATAAATTAAACACAAATTCATTTGTGTCTGTTGCAAACTCCCATTAACACGGTTGCTTACGCTAATGCTGAAATTATTGCCATCCCGAAACCATTACTTCTAATCTTTTTACGAATTGCCTTTTTGAGGTGTTAGAAGACACTTTACTAACAGCGTCAACATTGCAGAGCAGAGCAGAGTGGAGAGAAAGAAGCACCGAATATGGAAATATGATAAAATGGTATATTTTATTGGACATCTTGAGAAAAGCGTTAAAAATCGCCAACGAAAGGCCAAACATGTTGTAAAATGACCACAAGAGATCTACGCTCTATGCAAGCGAGCAATAAACCAAGCAAACATGTGTGTTAAAAGCCAAATTACACTCACAAAGACATTAAATTCCACAAAGCTTTGACTTAGATGGCCGGTAGGCGAACGCACTGGAGGAACTGGTTCCTCGAGATGTGGTGCGAAAATATTCATGCAATGTCTGATCTCTATCCTATAGACATTTCAGGATGGAAAATGTGGTGTTACGATTTGGTAGTTTTATAGAGCACTAATTGAGACTAATTGAACGACGTTGCCGAGGACATTAAGTCGTAGTGATTTGCGTGATCTTGAAAATGTTTTTATGACATCTTGACTTTAAGTCGTTACATTCACTCACAGCGAAACTTGTTTATATTGTTCGAAAAATAATATTGATAAACTCTAAAAGACATTTTACGGTTATTTAATTTTAACGACGGCAGGTGTTTTGCATTACATTTAGGAAAAGCGGATTTTTATTGCAATAAATTTGAAAAAATATTCAAAATAAGCAATATCATTTTGTTGCGCTAAACTTGTTGCACTTCTGGCACTACATTTTGTTGCAAGTAGACAGAACCAGAAATTGGGTTAAGTCTTTAATATGAAAGTAATCACATTTTCTTTAACGCACGCTCACACAAGACATTTTTTATTAAGCATAACAAAAAATTTTTCGAAAAATATTTTCGCCATAAGATTATTAGAATTTAGGAAAGGTTGAATTGGGTGCAGATATTACTACACCCGCAAGCCTCTATGGACATACGTCTTAGGTTTTAATCAGTTTGTTGTATAAATCCGCAAAAAATCATTCTAAAGGGTGATTTTTTTGAGGTTAGGATTTTCATGCATTAGTATTTGACAGATCACGTGGGATTTCAGACATGGTGTCAAAGAGAAAGATGCTCAGTATGCTTTGACATTTCATCATGAATAGACTTACTAACGAGCAACGTTTGCAAATCATTGAATTTTATTACCAAAATCAGTGTTCGGTTCGAAATGTGTTCATTCACCGTAACGTTGCGTCCAACAGCATCTTTGAAAAAATACGGTCCAATGATTCCACCAGCGTACAAACCACACCAAACAGTGCATTTTTCGGGATGCATGGGCAGTTCTTGAACGGCTTCTGGTTGCTCTTCACTCCAAATGCGGCAATTTTGCTTATTTACGTAGCCATTCAACCAGAAATGAGCCTCATCGCTGAACAAAATTTGTCGATAAAAAAGCGGATTTTCTGCCAACTTTTCTAGGGCCCATTCACTGAAAATGATTTGCAAGCGTTGCTCGTTAGTAAATCTATTCATGATGAAATGTCAAAGCATACTGAGCATCTTTCTCTTTGACACCATGTCTGAAATCCCACGTGATCTGTCAAATACTAATGCATGAAAATCCTAACCTCAAAAAAATCACCCTTTACATACAATGGCCCTAAATTCAGATCAAATCGAGTTTTGTATTAACATCCATGAGCAGAAATAGGAAGTGCTACAAAATTTAACCATCTTCTCTCACATACCTTACACACGCAGTCACCTGACGCACATATTCTGCATAAGTAATCCGCATAAGTGCCTCATTTTTTCACCGAATATTCCCAAATGATCTTGGACCTTAAACCATTTCACAGTTCTTCGTCATCCACGATATTGTCTCAGATTGCGTTGCCCGGAAAGTTTGACTTTCATAAAGTTTATCAAAGGTAGCATGGTTGGCACTTCAGCCAATTCATCTGACCTCGTTCCCCCTTTCTCCGCTACGGCCCATCATATAAACTTTTCGGATTGGGCCTTCCTCAGAAAACTCCTTATAACCCTTTAAGACCTTAACGTCGGGGTTGTCATAGCCCTAATGGCTAACTGGAGGCTACCGATACGCAGAGGTTAGCATGTCCGCCTATGACGCTGAAAGCCTGGGTTCGAATCCTAGCGAGACCATCAAAAAAAATTTTTTATGGTTAGACAGCCGGACAAGTGGTGATATTAATAATAACCTGTGGTACTTCATCCCTTGTTCTTGTATCATCCACAGTTTATCTAACTGTTCCTTGTATTGTTGTTATCCATTCTCTAAGCACTCTGTCCATCCGGTGAATGTCTAAGGATTAAATAAGTGTGTCGCTCCATATTTAAATATCCACATCGGCATATCCAAATACAATCCAAAAACAAGTAAAACAGTGTTAAGTTCGGCTGTGCCGAACTTTGGATACCTACCACCATGGATATATCCTATTTCAATAAAAACTCCACCACCATATCCATAGTTATAGCTAAATAGAGGCTGGTCTGAATTATATTTGATTCAAGTCCCGCGAACTCTTATACAAGCTACAGTTCCAAAGAAATTAGGCAATATATTCGCTTTTTATAAGAATTAAAACCCTAAATTGGAAACTTGGTCTATATGACAGCTTTATCTATTTAGTATGATCTGAATCATATTTGGATCGGATGTCGGTAAACTCGAATCAACTCGCCATTTCAAACTTCAGCGAAATCGGATAATAAATAAAGCTTTTATGTACTTCGGACCCTTAATTGGCAGATCGGTCTATATGGCAGCTATATCTAAATATAGTCCGATCTGAACCATATTTGAGTAGGATGTCACTGTGTCAAATTCCAGCGAAATCGGATAATAAATGTGCCTTTTCCGGGATTTAAACACTATATCGGCAGATTGGTCTATTGTCAGTTACATCTAAATATCGTCCATTCTGAACCACATTTGGGTCAGATATTGGAAGGCTTGAAACAACTCACTATTTAAAATTTCAGCGCAATCGGGTAATAAATGCAACTTTAATTGGTATCAGGCCCTATATCAGCAGATCGGTCTATATAGCAGCTATATCTACATACGGACTGATTTAATCCATATTTAAGTCAGATGTCGGGAGGCTTTAAATAACCCACTGTTTCAAATTTCAGCGAAATCGGGTAATAAATAAAACTTTTATGGTCAGTAGACCCTTAATCGGGAGATCGGTCTATATGGTAGCAATATCTAAATATAGTCCGATCTGAACCATATTAGGGTCAGTTGTCGGGAAGCCTAAAACTACTCACTATTTAAAATTTCAGCAAAACTGGATAAAAAAATAAAGTTTTTATGGGCATTAGACCCTTTATCGGAAAATCGGTCTATACAGCAGCTATATCCAAATATGGTCCGATTTAGCCCGTTCAAGAACTTAACCAGCGTGTATCAAAAAGACGTATCTGTGCCAAATTTCAACTCAATATCTGAATTTTTTTAATGCTGTAGAGTGATTACAACAGACAGGCGTACAGACGGACGGACACATTGACATCGTTAAATCGTCTTAGTATTTTACGACGATCCGAAATATACTTTATAGGGTCGGATATAAATATTTCGATGTGTTGCAAACGGAATGACTAAATGAATATACCACCTATCCTATGGTGGTGGGTATATTAAATATCCAAAAATAATCCACTATGATGTTATACCCCGAACCATAGGATGGTAGTATGCTAATTTTGTCATTACGTTTGTAACACCTCGAAATATACGTGTTAGACCCCATAAAATTTATATATTCTTGATATCCATGACATTTAAAGTCGGTTTAGCCATGTCCGTCCGTCCGTCTGTCGAAAGCACTCTAACTTTCGAAGAAAAAAAGCTCGGCGCTTGAAATTTTGCACAAATACCGCTTATAAGTGTAGGTCGTTTGGGATTATGTGCCATATTCAACAAAACATGGATTTTGTTATAGCTGCCCTATAAACCTATGTTGAATCTCGAATCCTTGAGCCATTAGAGGGCACAATTCTTATCCGATTTGACTGAAATTTTGAATGAGGTGTTTTTTTTATGACTTCCAACCACTGTGCTAAGTATGATTCAAATCAGTTCATATCCTAATTTGGCCGCCATATAATCTCATCTCCCGATTAGACTTCTTGATCCTTTAGGGGGCGCAATTTTGATCCGATTGAGCCGAAATTGTGCTTGACGTGTTTCGTTATGACTTCCAACAACTTAGCTAAGTATGGTTCAAATCGGTACATAACCTGATATAGCTGCCATATAAGCCGATCTAGGGTCTTGACTTCTTGAGCTTCTAGAGAGCCAAATTCTTAACCGATTTAGTTGAAATTTTGCAAGATGTGTTTCGTTATGAGTTCTAACCACTGTGCTACGTATGATTCAAATCAATACATATCCTGATAAGGCCGCCATATAAACTGATTTCCCGATTAGACTTCTTGATCCTCTAGGGGGCGCAATTGTTATCCGATTGAGCCGAAATTTTGCATGACGTGTTTCGTTATGACTTCCAATAAATGTTGCCAGGTATGGTTCAAACCGGTCCATAACCTGATATAGCTGTCTGAGCTATATCAGGTTATGGATATAGCTCAGGCAGCTATATCAGGTTATCTAGAGGGCGCAATTCCTATCCGATTTAGTTGAAATTTTGCATGAAGTGCTTTATTTTAACTTCCACCAAATTGTGAAGTATGGTCTAAATCACTTCACATCCTGATATAGCTGCTATATAAACCGATCTCCCAATTAAATTTCTTGATCTTCTAAAGGGCGCAATGGTTATCCGATTGAGCTGAAATTTTGCATGACGTGTTTCGCTATGGTACATAACTTGTTATGGTCGCCATATAAACCGATCTGGTCGTTTTAGTACGACTTCCAACAACTGTCCCAAGTATGGTCTAAGTCGATATATAATCTGATATAGCTGCCATATAAACCGATCTCCCAGTTTGATGTTTAAACCTCTGGGGGGCGCAATTATTACTGGATTTGCATGAAATTTTGGAGGTGGTGTTTTTCCATGACTGGTGTTTTTTATTCACTACTCCACTACTGTGGTACAGGGTATTATAACTTAGTGCATTTGTTTTTAACACCCAGAAGGAAGAGAGATAGACCCATTAATAAGTATATCGATCGACTCAGAATCACTTTCTGATTCAATTTAGATATGTCTGACCGTCTGTCCATGTTAATTTGTATAAAAAGTACAGGTCGCAGTTTTCATCCGATCGACTTAAAACTTAGTACAGCCATGTTTTTCGGCCTAGAGACGAAGCCTATTGAAATAGGAAAAAATCGGTTCAGATTTAAATATAGCTACCATATATATATATATATCGCCCGATGTTTACTTCTAGGGTCACTGCAAGCGCATTTATAGACCAAACCTGCCAAAACTTTGTACAACGCATTCCTCGACAACTACCACAATATCTGAGAAGTGTGATACAAATCGGTTCATATTTAGATGTACTTTTTATTGATATATTGGGTTGCCCAAAAAGTAATTGCGGATTTTTTAAAAGAAAGTAAATGCATTTTTAATAAAACTTAGAATGAACTTTAATCAAATATACTTTTTTACACTTTCTTTTCTAAAGCAAGCTAAAAGTAACAGCTGTTAACTGTCAGAAGAAAGAATGCAATTACAGAGTCACAAGCTGTGAACAAATTTGTCAACGCCGACTATATGAAAAATCCGCAATTACTTTTTGGGCAACCCAATAGTTCGTTAGAGTTTGCAAATGGGCCACATCTGTTCAGATTTGGATATTGCTCCCATATAGTGGTAGTCCTTCGACTTTCGAAGCTACAGTTAGTATAAGCTTAGGCAAAAATTTCACACATAATGCTCTGTTATGACTTCCAATAGTTCTGAGTAGTATGGTTGGCAGTCTGATGTATAGTCCCTTATAGATCTCACATATACCGATCTTCCGTTTTGACATATTAAGCCCCCTGGAAGCCGTAACTCTTATCGGATTTGGCAGACAATTTGTACAACGACTTCCAGCATCCTTACCATGTTGAAGAGTACCTAAGAAGTGGACAACCTCCACCTCCGAAATTTTTCGTAGGGAAAACATATTATACCTTGTACTTAATCCTATTTCTTTCAGATATTTTTTTTACTTATCGTCATGACAACAAGCAGATTTCAATCCAACTGCATGTAATACCAATTATAAATTATCGAAAATTTTCAACTCCCCTGCTCCAAACATACAGATGTAACTCAATATTATTTAGAAATCACAGTAATTTTCATTACCACAATATACTCAGTTAAACAATATTTAGAATACAATTTGTGCATGGCCCACGGCTGGCAATACAGCAAGAATTAATTACATTTCATTTCATTTCGGTTGTGTATTTGTCTTTATGAAATTTAATATGCCAAACTAATTGCAATATCCAATCCTTTATTTTCAAATGTGATGGCTCCATAACATTAGGAGTGCAAATACTCACACACTAACGAAAGCAGGCTGCAAGGACCCCACCCCCCCAACACACACACACCACATGCATACACAAAAGTGAGCACTGTGAATATACTCGTACAATCCCTATCATTATTGACAGCAACAATATTTGCTAAATAAACTCATCCATTGGCAACGATTTTTACAGACAGACAGTCAGGAACACAAATACATTTAAGCATTCCCACATAAACAACCACACAATCGCATACATTAACACAATCAGGATTACTGCTCATTGCCCACACACAGCAATACAATGGCCTCCTTTACAGCAACACAAATAAAATAACATTGGTTGGCTTGGCTATTGATTTCTGTCAGTTTTTCTTGTCAAAGTAGTGCACAGTGGCTACGTGCAAATTACTTCGTATCACAATGATCGCGAACATCCCACTAAGGAACTATGAGGGGGAATTACTCCAACAGAAAGGAGTGCTGTTCAATTAAAGTTTAGTTTAATTGATAGAAGTCAAATTCTAGTGTATATCTTAAAATATAAATGACGCCAACTCTAGTGAGGTCGATGTGTGATATGGGTCTTTGAGTTTGACAGTTTTACCCGATCATAGTCCACCATAAACAACCAATTCAAACACAAAGCGTAGACACGATATAAATGGTGATTTTTTAAGAGCTATAGGAAAGTTTTTCAAAACAGAACACATAAAGATCAGAACAAGTAAAATCATGCTATGTGCGGCCGGGCCAAATCTTGGGAACCTACCACCATGGATTCTGCTAAAATATGGGAGCTATATCTGGTTATAGAACGAATTGGACCGTATGTGGCACAGTTGTTGAGAGTCATAACAGAACATTATATACAAAATTTCAGCCAAATCGGAAAAAAACTGTGGCTTCCAGAGGCTCAGGAAGCCAAATCGGGAAATCGGTTTATATGGAAGCTATATCAGGTTATTGACCGATTTGGACCGTACTTGGCACAGTTCTTGGAAGTCATAATAGAATAGTATGTGTAGACGGACGGACGGACGGATATGGCAAGTTCGAATCAGAATTTCGAGACGATCAATAATATATATACTATATGGGGTCCTGGATCAATATTTCGAGGTGTTACAAAAGCGATGACTAGATTAGTATACCTCCATCCAATGGTGGTGGGTATACAAATGCATGAAATCTTTATTTGAATCGATAGTACTGTCCATATAATTCAATTTTTGAAGATTATTTCATGCAAATGTTGAACATGACTGGGCCTCAAATGGTCCAGCCGCTTATTCCAATTTTGGCATACTCTAAGTGCTTTAATGTTGTGTTCCAATGCGTCAATTGAAGCGTCTGTACTAATATGAGCCTTAACAAAGCACGACGAACGTGAAATAAAATGTTCACTTAACTCGCCTCTCAATAAGTTCATTGCTTCGCATGCTGTGTGGCATGTGGCACCATCGTGTTGAAACCACAAGTCATGCAAGTCAAGCTCTTGTATTTTGTGCAAAAAAAAAACATCTTAGATATCATCAAATTTTCCTAGTACCAAATTTCCGAAATCGTGAGATGGGCCTACATGGAAACTCTATTCGAATATCAACCGATCTGGATCATATCTAGGGGGTCATTAACAAATGACACCCAAGTTTCCAGCAGTGGCTAGAATATGGTATCAAGGGTTTTGGCTGAAAACGACTACATCCAAGTATGGTTCAATTTGGGATGTTCAAGAATATAACCAGCATATGTACAAACAAGTAAAAGCATGCTAAGTTTGGTCGGGCCGAATCTTGAAGACACACCACCATAGATTCTGCTAAAAATTTATACAAACTAAATTTAGTTGAAGCGCATAATTTTATTCTACATACCAAACTTCTGTCGAACCACCAGAAATTAAAGCTTCTAGGAACCGAACAAGGGTAATCGAGAGACTGGTTTATATGGGAGCTATATCAGGTTATAGACCACATGCAATATTTCAGCCAAATCGGACGATATTTGTGGCTTCCAGGAGCTCAAGTAGTCAAATCTCTTGCACCTTTAGAATTCAAGATCCGAAATCGGTTTATATGGGAGCTATAATAGGCTATGAACAGATTTGGACCATACGTAGGCTCCACTTTCATTACCTAATATAGCTCCCATATAAACGATCTCGGATCTTGACTTCTTAAGCCGCTAGAGGGCTCAATTGTTATCTAATTTGTCTAAAATTTTACATGAAGTGTTTGGCGTGACCATCAACAACTGAGTCAAATATTGTCTCCATCTGTTCCTTAACTGATATGGCTCCCATATAAACGGATTTCGGATCTTAGCTTCTTGAGCCGAAAGAAGGCGCAGTTCTTATCCGATTCGACTGAAGCTTTTCACAAGGTGTTTTATTTTGACTTCCAACAACTGTGTGAAATATGGTTTAAATTGGTTCATAACCTGATATAGCTCCCATATAAACGGTCGCGGATTTCCCGATTTCGCAAAAATTTTTAATAAAGTGGTCTGTTTTGACTTTCAATAACTGTATTAAGCATGGTTTAAGTCGGTAATACAACCTGATATAGCTCCCATATAAACTGATATCTCGATTATAGATATTGAGTCTCTGGAGGGAGCAATTCTTATCCGATTGGGCTGAAATTTCACAACGACTTCTTTTATAACCTTAAAGACATATGTTAAATATGGTCCGAAGCGCTCCATAACTAGCTTTCATATAAACACATCATCCGATTTTATTTCTTGAGCCACTATAGGGCGCAATTCTTAACCCATTTGGCTGAAATTTGCCCAATAAATTCCATTTTGGTCTCCAACAGCCAAACCCAGTGTGGCGGCTCATAACTTGTTATAACTCAAATGGCATAACAATTTTTATCATATATCCTTTGCCTGTAAAGAGATATCGGCCATAGAACTTTACAAATGCGATCCGTGGTGTTGGGGTATAGAAGATTCGTTCCAGGCCAACTTAGGACGCCTTTGCTGGTTTTTTATACCCACCACCATAGAATGGAAGAATACTAATCTGTTCATTCCGTTTGTAACACTTCGTAAAATTGATCTAGGACGCATAAATCATATATATTCTTGATCATCTCGACATTCTCGCCATTCTAGCGATTCGATCTAGCCATGTCCGTCCGTCCGTCTGCCGAAATCATGATTGCGGTCGAACGCATAAGGCTAGCCTCTTGAAATTTTGCACAGATACCTAATATTGATCTAGATAATTGGGGATTGGAAATGGGCCATATCGGATCAGATTTAAATATAGCTCCCATATAACCGATCTCCCGATCTTTGCACATAGTGTTCTGTTATGACTTCCAATAACTGTGCTATGTTCGGTCTAAATTGGTCTATAACTTGATATTGCTCTCATGTAACCGATCTCAAGATTTGACTTCTTGACGCAATTTTTGTGCGATTTGGCTTAAATATTGCGTATAGTGTTCTGTTATTACTCTCAACGACAGTCCCTAGTACGATCCAGATCGGTCTATACCCATATAGGTTAGGTTGAAAAGAGGGTGCAGATATTAATCCGCCCCATGGCACTATGGGCATACACCTAAGCCAGTAATCGGCTTGTTGTGCGCTCTAAAAACTATAAAGTAACATCTAAAAGAATATTTTAAGTTAAGAATTCAGTGCTACTTACAAAATCTTTAATTATTTTCAATACCACTCTCCTAAGTTGGCTCATGTCTGTCCTCACCTAAATGACGGTATCTGTTAGACGCGAAAGCCGGGCAATGACAAAGGAAATGCCCCAACGTCTCATCTTCTTCCCCTCATGCATTACACATGCTATAACTTGCCGCACCGATTTTACATAAGTGAGCTCGTAGTCCTATGTGTCCCGTTATGATACCAATAGCTATACTCACCTCCTTCTTAATCCTTACAGTAATAGCCTCGCCTTCCCAGGATCCTCAATCCATTCTCCCATCGCCTTAAGTCTCATAGTCGCAGTGGCTACTTCACACTTAATCTGTATATCAATGGGTCGGATATCTAGAATAGTCTCCAGCACTCTAGTGGGCGTGGTGCTCATCGCTCCGCCTATACGAAGACAACATGTTCTCTGAACCTGTTGTATGGTCCTTATGTTGCACTTTTTCTCCATAGCTTTCCACCAAACTACAGAGGCGTAAGTAAGTATTGGTCAAATCACGCTCCAGTGCAGCCAGTGGACTATTTTCGGATTCAGGCCCCATTTCAAGCCTACGGCCCGTGTACTTAGTGTTCAACATCTCAGTACGCTCCAGAATGTGACACTTCCAATTCAGTTTCCTGCCCAAGATCAAACCTAAGTAGGCTTGCCCAAAAAGTAATTGCGGATTTGTTAAAAGAAAGTAAATGCATTTTTAATAAAACTTAGAATGAACTTTAATCAAATATACTTTTTTTACACTTTTTTTCTAAAGCAAGCTAAAATTAACAGCTGATAACTGACAGAAGAAAGAATGCAATTACAGAGTCACAAGCTTGTCAACGCCGACTATATGAAAAATCCGCAATTACTTTTTGGGCAACCCAATATTTGACCTTATCATATATCGAAATCGTCTTATTGAGGAAACGTGGTGCGTTAATTTGGCCCACCTTCGTCTTCCTCGTTAACAGGCATATTTCAGATCCCTCCTCAGTCATCATCCGTAATAGGTCATTTATGGTGGTCACCCCATACCCAGATACAGCTCCCATTTTTTGGCTGAATCCATGGTGGTGGGTTTCCAAGATGGTTTGGTTTTTTGGCTTGGTTTTTTTTTTAATCTTCGTCAAACTTAAACTTATCATCTAAATTTATTTACTAGACCCAATCACTGTCCAAATGTATATTTTGTGCATGTATGTGACCGCGTCAAACTTTAATTCAATCCATAAAGTAATAAACGTTGCATACATTGTGCCTTAACATACATCCACCCATACACACAAAACAATTGCTATCGCTCAGACAAATACTGACGGATACATTTCTACTCTTACAACGAAATGCATTTAACCGTGGTTTGTATACTTACTGGGCGGTGTTTACGAGATCAAGTTACCATCAAGGCAATATTCTCACACCCACACATTTGTTGGCCACAATCTTCACGCTTCGCATTGAAAGTAGCATAAAGGCGTCTTTCGAACAGTTACTTTGCCATTATTTTAAATTCAGCTTTCGAGTCATGCCACGGAACAGGTAGAAGATAATGGTCGTCTACGGAGGAGGCACCGTCAATAATTTATGTGATTGTTTAGTACATTTAGTGTGCAACGATTGAGCTGTATTGCAGAATCATCTTTAGTGTGGAAAAAGGATTGAAAGTCAATAAGAGAGATTTATTCTAACTGTTTCGTCATGGGCCAACGTAGATGGTTAGTTAATATTGCATTCGTTGCTCTTCAGGGAATAGTTGGATGATTTCATAAGATTTAGTTAGCAGATAGACTTGGCTTGTATTCGCTTATATTTATCACAAATAAATTGAAAGCAAATGAATTGGCCACATTGGATGTTTTCTCTAAAAGGCTCATGTGCTATTAAAATTGATTTGAAATATGATAGATAAAAAAACCATAAACTGGCGATAAAAACAACAGTAAATATAGGTATAAGATAATATTAAACAAGTAAGAGCGTGCCAAGTTCGGCCGAGCCGAATCTTATATACCCTCCACCATGGATCGCATTTGTCGAGTTCTATGCGCAGTATCTCTTTTATAGGCAAACAAAGAATATTGATTAAGAACTGTTATACTATTGGAGCTATATCAAGTTTTAGTCCGATTCGGACCATAAATGAATGGTGAACATTGTAGAAGTCATTGTGTAATATTTCAGTTCACTCGGATAAGAATTGCGCCTTGTAGGGGCTCAAGAAGCAAAATCGGGAGATCGGTTTATATGGGAGATGCATCAAGCTATATATCGATTCAGACCATATTGAGCATGCCTGTTGAAGGTCATGAAAGAAGCCGTTGTACAAAATTTCTGCCAAATCGGATGAGAATTGTGCACTCTAGGGGTTCAAGAAGTCAAGATCCAAGATCGGTTTATATGACAGCTATATCAGTTTATATACGGATTTGCGCCATACTTAGCACAGTTATTCATAACAAAACACCTCACGCAAAATTTCTTCCAAATCAGATGAAAATTGCGCCCTCTAGAGGCACAAGAAGTCAAGATCCTAGATCGGTTTATATGGTAGCTATATCAGGTTATGTACCGATTTGCGCCATACCAAATACAGTTATTGGAAGTCATAACAAAACACCTCATACGAAATTTCAGCCAAATCGGATGAGAATTGCTCGCTCTATTGGCTCAAGAAGTCAAGATCCAAGATCGGTTCATATGACAGCTATACCAAATTATGAACCGATTTGAATCATACCAAACGCATTTGTTGGAAGTGATACCAAAACATTACATGAAAAATTTCAGTCAAATCGAATGAGAATTGCGCCCTCTAGAGGCTCAAGAAGTCAAGACCCAAGATCGGTTTATATGGCAGCTATATCAAAACATACACCGATTTGAACCATACTTAGCGCAGTTATTGGAAGTAATACCAAAACACCAAGTGCAAAATTTCAGTCAAATCGGATAAGAATTGCGCCCTCTAGAGGTTTAAGAAGTCAAGACCCAAGACCAGTTTATATGGCAGCTTTGTCAAAACATAGACCGATTTGAACCACACATAGCTCAGATGTTGGAATGACACCAAAACACTACGTGAAAAATTTCAGTTAAATCGAATGAGAATTGCGCCCTCCAGAGGTTCAAGAAGTCAAGATTCAAAATCGGTTTATACGGCGCACTATATCAAAACATGGGCCGATTTGGCCCATTTACAATCCCAACCGACCTACACAAATAAGAAGTAAAATGCAAATTTTGCCCACGAACATTCCACTAAGGAACAGGGGCAAACTTCTCACATATCACTGAGTGCCGTCCGATTCAAGTTTTAAGCTCAATGATAAGGGGCCGCCTTTTTATAGCCGAGTCCGCTAGGCGTACAGCAGTGCGACACCTTTTTCGAGATAAGTTTTACATGGCATAGTACCTTACAAATGTTGCCAGCATTAGGAGGGGAAATTTTTTTTCTAAAATTTTTTTTTTATGGTCTCGTAAGGATTCGAACACAGGCGTTCAGCATCATAGGTGGACATGCCAACCTCTGCGCTATATTGGCCTCCTCAATCTTAGCACGGTCTATGTCTTTATCCTAGAACTAAAACTAATTCACCATATAGCTTCCATTGATCCCAATCTCCCTATTTGAAGTTTTGATTTTGGATACGAATATTGTTCTCCATATACGAACAAATTTCTTATCCGATTTGACCAGATCTTATCATGGGATACCATGATCCAAATCGGTGGAGCTCTGCATACATTTATCATGCCTTTTGCCCTAAACCCAAATACTATCCTCTCTTCCAACCAGTTGGGTATCAAATTCATCCAACTTACATTTTCAATTAACTTTCCACATTTGGAATGGAGCAATGACCAAACGAATACATAACGAAATATATCTCAATTATTGCAATCTCAAATTTAATTTTACCATTCGATTGCTACATGGGTTTTAATTAAAACAACCTTAACCGGTTCAACCATATCAGCAATGCCAGATAACAAAATCACTCCATAACTCTGGACTGGTACAGCAACAGTTAAAATCAGCTTAAGGCGCCAATTTAAAATTGAAAAAAGAAACACAACTTGATTTATTATTTGTTTTCGCTGCAAAACACACAGAGTCATTGCAAATTATTAAACTCAAAACTTAGTACAGGGATACAATCGTCATGGGCGTCCCCAACCACAATTCGCAAGCAGACTTCAAAGGAAATTTACTTGACTCTAGTGCCAATTACACTCAATGGCAATCTGGTGATGATGATGCGACAAACATTTAACGCAATTTAGTGCCACAGTTTTTACGACAACATTTTTAAACTCCCCTATGGATGATAAATAGATAATCATAAAGTTTCTCAGTTCTAGACCTGCCAGAATGTGATATACCTATTAAATAAGTCAAAACGTTTGGAACAAATGGCTTGGTCATAAAATTCCATTGAGGAAAATTTCAAGTGGATGTTTCACATATGCCGAAAATTGCAGAAGAACAGATGAACGAATATTATTAAAACGACTTAGGGTATGAAGGACTGATAATACAAATTTATCCATGAACATTCCATTAAGGAACCGAGGTAAAACTTCTTACATATCAATGATCCCATTCAAGTTTGAGCTCAATAAGCTACTTTTTATAGCCGACTTTATAGCCCTTTAGGCATAAGAAAGGGATCACCACTGCTAAAAATGTTTCTTATATTCTCGTCAGAATTCGGGTTCAGCGTCATCGACGGTTATGCTAATCTCTGTGCCACGATGGCATCCTGGATGGTAAGATATGCATTAGACCACTATACATTTTAGCCCAAACATAGTACCGAGGCCTTTTGTTCTAGAAGACCACGCCTATCAATGGTCAAAAACTTGTATCCTGCTGCCAAATACACATGTGAAAATACACAGGTGAATCTAATTCGTTGCTTCTCAGCTAAATCCCCTCTTTTTTAATGTCTTGCTCATTTTTTCCGGACGATTGTAATGTGAAAGTGTTTATCTTTACAGATGAATGATGGAAGGCGTGTGTTTTTTTGCCATAAAGTCAGTCGCCTTTTGCTTGGCTGAACTGACGCTGATCAAATGATAATTAAAAACATTGCACTATTATTTAAGTTTTACGACTTTGGGCGAGACATATGAACTCATGAGAATTGATGGAGAAATTAAAAAAAAGCTATGAAATTCGTTTATAGTGTGTGTTCGCAATGTGTGAGGTCCGTTGGTTTTAATGAAAAATTTTCCTTCTGTTAAGATCAAATTATTCAGATGTACTGAAGTCCTAAGAAAGTGAGGTGATATTTTGGCCAGTATTATTCTTATAGTGAATAAGTTAACATAACACAGTAAGAGAAAATGAAAAAAAAAAAAACAAGCAAAAGTTCAGCCGGCGCCGAATCTTATATACCCTCCACCATGGATCGCATTTGTCGAGCTCTTGCCACGGTATCTCTTTTTAGGCAAACAAAGGATAAAAGAAAAGAACTGCTATGTTATTGGAATAATATCAAGAATATTGTAGACCATTGTAAAAGTCATTGTGTGAAATTTCAGCCAAATGTAGCAAGAATTGCGCACTTTAGGGGCTGAAGAAGTAGAATAGAGAGATCGGTTTATTGGGGAGACACATTAGGCTATAGGCAGATTCATGCCATTTTCAACACGTATCTTAAAAGTCATAAGAGAAGCCGTTGTACAAAATTTAAGGTAAATCGGATAATAATTGCGACCTGTATAGACTCAAGAAGTCAAGATCCCAGATTGGTTCATATGGCAGCTATATCAGGTTATGAACCGATTTGAACCATTCTTAATACAGTTGTTGGAAATGCATCATGCAATATTTCAGCAAAATCGGATAGGAATTGCGCCCTCTAGAAGCTCAAGAAGTCAAGTCCCCAGATCTGTTTATATGATAACTATATCAGGTTATTGACCGATTTGAACCATACTTAGCGCAGTTGTTGGATATCATAACAAAACACGTCGTGCAAAATTTCATTCCAATCGGATATGAATTGCACCCTGAAGAGGCTCAAGAAGTCAAGACCCCAGATCGGTTTATATGGCAGCTATATCAGGTTATGGACCGATTTGAACCATTCTTAATGCAGTTGTTGGGTGTCATAACAAAATACGTCATGCAATATTTCAGCCAAATCGGATAGGAATTGCTCCCTGTAAAGGCTCAGGAAGTCAAGACCCCAGATCGGTTTATATGGCAGCAATAGCAGGTTATGAACCGAGCTGAACTATTCTTAGCACAGTTGTTGAAAGTCATAACAAAAGACCTCATGCAAAATTTCATTCCAATCGGATAATAATTGCGTCGTCTAGAGGCTCAAGAAGTCAAAACCCAAGATCGGTTTATATGGCAGATATATCAGGTGATGTACCGATTTCAACCATACTCAGCACAGTTATTTGAAGTCGTAAAAAACAACTCGTGCAAAATTTCAGCCAAATCGGAAAAGAATTGTGCCCTCTAGCGGCTCAAGAAGTCAAGATCCCAGATCGGTTTATATGGCAGCTATATCCAAACGTGGGCCGATATAGCCCATTTACAATCCCAACTGAACTACACTAATAAGAAGAATTTGTACGAAATTTCAAGCGGCTTGCTTTACTCCGTCGAAAGTTAGCGTGCTTTCAACAGACAGACGGACGGACGGACGGACGGACGGACAGACAGACGGACGGACATGGCTGGATCGACTTAAAATGTCATGACGATCAAGAGTATATATACTTTATGGAGTCTTAGACGAATATTTCGTGAAGTTACAAACAGAATGACGAAATTAGTATACCCCAATCCTATGGTGGAGGGTATAAAAACAAGTAAAAAGTCGTTAAGTTCGGCCGGGCTGAACTTTTGATACCCACCCCCTCGGGTATATATGTAAACCATCTTTAGTCATAATCCGGTGAAAGATGCATAATTTATGCCCACACAGCAGCTTTATCGAAATATGATCCGATTTGGGCCAAATTCTACACGGATATTGACAAGTCTAATAAGCCATATGTAAAAATAGACCGATCTGAACCATAAACGACATGGATGTCGAGAAGCCTATCATAAGTCTCTGTGTCAAATTTGAGCGAAATCAGATTATAAATGTGCCTTTTGTGGGGCCAAGACTTTAAATCGAGAGATCGGTCTATATGGCAGCTATATGCAAATATGGACCGATCTTAGCCAAATTTAAGAAGGATGGCTTGGTCTTGTGTCCTTTTATGGACACATGACCTTTAATCGAAAGATCGGTATATGTGGCAGCTATAACCAAACCTGGACCGATCGGCGCCAAATTGAAGATCGATATCAACTGGTCAAACACAACTCACTGTCCCAAATTTCAGCAAATCGGATAATAAATGTGACTTATGGGCCCAAGACCCTAAATCGGAGGATCGGTCTATATGGCAGCTATATTCAAATCTGAACCGATCTGGGCCAAATTGACGAAGGATGTCTAAGGGCCTAACACAATACACTGTCTCAAATTTCATCAAAATCGGATAATAAATGTGGCTTTTATGGGCCTAAGACCCCAAATCGGAGGATCGGTCTATATGGAACAAATCTGGGCTAAATTAAAGAAGGATGTCTAGGGGCCTTACACAAATCACTGTCCCAAATTTTAGCAAAATCGGTTAAGAAATGTGACTTTTATGGGCCTAAGACCCTAAATCGGCGGATCAGTCTATATGGCAGCTATATCCAAATCTTGACCGATCTGAGCCAAATTGAAAAAGGATATCGAAGGCCTAACACATTTCACTGTCCGCAATTTTGGCGAAATTGGACAATTATGCGCCTTTTTTGAGCCGAAAACCTTACCTCGTGAGATCGGCCTATATGACAGCTATATCCAAATCTAGACCGATCTAAGCCAAATTGCAGAGAGATGTCGAAGGGCCTTACACAACTCACTGTCTTAAATTTCGGCGACATCGGACAATAAATGCGCCTTTTATGGGCCATAAACTTTAATTCGAGAGATCAAATTGCAGAAAGTTTTCGAAGAGCCTAACGCAAATCACTGACCCACATTTCATCGAAATCGGATTATAAATGCGCCTTTCGTGGGCACAAGACCTTAAAACGAGAGATCGGTCTATATGGCAGCTATATCCAAATCTGGACCGATCTGGGCCAAATTGAAAATGGATACCTTATATCAAGACATCGGTCTATATGACAGCTATATTCAAGTCTGGATCGATCTGGGCCAAACTGCAGAAAGTTTTCGGAGAGCCTAACGCAAATCACTGTCCCACATTTCGTCGAAATCGGATTATAAATGCGCCTTTCATGGGCACAAGACCTTGAATCGGGAGATCGGTCTATATGGTAGCTCTATCCAAATCTGGACCGATCTGAGCCAAATCCCATCCGATGTAGCTCATCTTCGAACTTAACCAGCTATAAAAAAAAAGATAGAACACAATAAACTGCTACAACAACAACAACCTACATCAATATTCAGTATCTGTGCAAAATTTCAAGTGGCTAACTTTACGCGTTCGACCTCTATCGTGATTTCGACAGACGGATGAATGGACATGACTAAATCGTATCAGAATGCCGAGACGATCCAGAGTATATATATACTTTTTGGGATCGCAGATTATTATTTTGAGGTGTTGCAAACGGAATAACCAGGTTAGTATACCCCCATCCTATGGCGGTGGGTATAATGAGCTTCGTCACTGAAGATGATTTTGTTCTTAAGCTAGCGGTTACCTGTTCCGAATTTAGATAGTACATTTTTATGATTTGATAGGAGAGAAATATTCCATGTTGCCTAATGGAATGTCCATGGGGAATTTATTAGCTGATATCTGAAGACACAATTAACAAAAGTCATTTTATCGTAGATCCGCTTGAACAAAACCCTATCTGTCTTATTGGAATGTAACAATTACCGTTCTTCTCATTGTACTGTTAAGCACAATAAGAATAGCGGTATTTATTACATTCCAAGAAGACAGATAGGGTTTTATTCAAGGGGAAAAGAAAGATTCCAAAGTCTAAATTAGCCATGGTTTATGTAATTTTGGAAAGTAAATTTCAAATCAGGATAAAATTTTATATGCGAAGTAAGCTGTATGGTTACGCCCATTAATGTATTTCTCCCATATGAACCACTCATTCGTATGTATTTTGGTGCCCACTTCGTTTTTCATACAATTTAAACTTCATCATCAAACATTCAATATCATTGAGATGTCAATTGGCAAGATAAATTACCCAACGGTAAATTGACTTTTAAAAGGTTACACCTCCTTAAAGTAATGTAAGAAATATCTCAAAATGTTCCAAGAAAAACTTCTCTATAAGATTAACTGATGTTTGCACGTTTTCATTGATACATTCGCATATCTTTTGCAGTTTTCTTCTCGTCTTCTTTTTTGTTATTGGATGAAATTGAAATTCGAATTAATTGCTTAAATGATTGTAAAAAATAACCGCAGGACCTGTACCATCAATGGCAGCGGAGACAGCCATTGGGTATTCGAAGAAACCAAACAAATTTAATAAATTGCACAGCGTAGTCAAAAATAGCGAATGGAATATACGTACATCTGCACAGGCTACTCACAATCAGTGTAAACACCAGTTAAAGACTGCCTCCGTTACATTTACCCATTTGTGGGTTAAACAGATGCACGTTGCAAATTAAATATGGGTATATGCAGATCAACGTTTACATGGTATTGTATATTTCAATTTGTTCACTTGGCCACTTCAGAAGCCTTCAGCGATGATTACCCAGAAAAGAGAATGAAGATGGAATGGAATTGAAATGAATGAATTGTATTGAAAGGAGGAATGAATTCTACAGGTTTCAAAAGATCGGTAGCTGCACTATCTTGTCTAGTTTAGCTTTTATTGGTTTATAAAGAAATACAAAATGTTCATTGGGATATCCTAGATAGAGCAAACATACATTATTGTTTGGTGAAATAAACGTTGATGGGTTTTAATTAATGAATTTAGCCACAGAAGATGTAAATATATTTGCAATGAAAAAAAAAACTATTTGAGTAATGTAACCTTGAGGCTGCAGACAAAGATTAATGGAAACTTTGAATCAATTTATTTCTGCTCAAATAAAAAATCATCACGACTTATTACAGCCGCCATCATAGGATACAGAGAGTAATTCTCGTTATTCAGTATGAAAAACCCAGTATTTTGAAAAATTTCTGCCGATGTTCATGGAAATCTCGAATTTTTTGAGATTATGTCCAATTAGCCTTGCTTTTGCTGGGGGTGAGGTGGTCCACCACACCGAAAACACCCCTACATCGGACATCATGAGAATATCAGGTTGAAATGAAGTATTTTAAGAATGGAGTACACCTTACATTCAAACTTAAATTCGTAGACCAATAAAGATCATATAGCATTCAGATAGAGGCACTTATATTGTTAAACTGTTAGTCAAGCGATATACTATTTTCGTAGCATGGAATTTCACTAACTAATTTCACTCCAGCTAGTTTGTCTATAATAAGATACCAGTCAAAGAATTTATTTTTCTCAAACTATTCTTTTATTCCGCAGAAACCAAAAGGAAATGGAAATACGTGAGTGTGAGCGAATTAAGATGTAGAGGAGTCACAATGAAGTTCGGATATTCTACCAAAGAATTAAACATCGAACTCATGGCTTTGGTGCAGGCACATCCTCCTGCAGAGACAAAGAAGGAAATCTGGTAATTGACACAGATAGCGAAGAACCAGTCCCTGATGACGGTATAGAATGTTTACCTCCTAGTCAGAATGAGGTCCAAGTAGCAGTAACCCGACTAAAGAACAACAAGACAGCAGGAGCCGACGGGTTACCCGCTGAACTATTTAAGACCGAAGGCGACACGCTAATAAGGCGTATACATCAGTTTATCTGCGCAATCTGGCTAGAAGAACGCATATTCGATGATTGGAACCTCAGCATTCTATGTCCCGTACACAAGAAAGGAGACAAGACGGAATATGCCACCTACAGAGGAATAAGTCTCCTCCCCATCGCATACAAGATACTCTCGATCGTACTGTGTGAAAGGTTAAAACCTAAATTCAATGAGATAATTGGGCCCTATCAGTGCGGCTTTAGACCTGGTAAATCCACGCTAGACCAGATATTCACACCTACCATCTCTTTGTTGACTACAAAGCCGCTTTCGATACCCCTTTACCTCCAAAGGTATTTCAAGCCATGTCTGAGTTTGGTATCCCTGCATAATTATTAAGACTCTGCAGGGTCTGAAACGCGTTCTTCAGTAAGAACAGGAAAAAATCTCTAGGAACCATTCCATACAAAACGAGGTTTCAGACAAGAAGACAGCCTATCGTGTGATCTTTTTAATATACTGCTGGAGAAGATTATACGAGATGCAAATGTTAATAGATATGGCACACTAATCACAAGTGAACACATGCTACTCGCCTATGCCGACGACATCGATGCCATATGACGGTCAAGGGAAGTAGCAACTGCAGCCGTTGAAAGAATCGAAAGAGAGTCAGTGAAAATGGGTCTGGCAGTGAATGGAGATAAGACAAAATGGATGGTTTCAACTCCCAAAAATCCTTGTACAACCGAGCAGATAAAGAGAATGGAGAAAGTTGGGAACCACAACTTTGAGATGGTTCGGTTAGGTCGAAAAGAGGGTGCAGATATTAATCCGCCCCATGCCACTATGGACATACATGCTACCTACAAAATCCTTAATTGTTTTCAATACCACTCCCTTAAGTTCGTTCATGTCTTGTATTGTGTCTCCACCTAAGTGCCGGTATCTGTTAGACGCGAAAGCCGGGCAATGATAAAGGAAATCCTCCCACGTCTCATCTCATCTCAGGCCACTGGAGACTATTCTAGATATCCGACCCATAGACATACAGATTAAGTGTGAGGCAACGAATGCGGCTATGATACTTAAGGCGATGGGAGAATGGATTGAGGATGGGAGCAGCTCATACCATAGCGGTATAATCGATTCGACGATAGAAAACCTGGAAGGAAGGTAAGAGGTTTTCAATCGAATACCTGAGATGAACCTTGAAGTCGAGTGCGAGGCACTGCTGCCATCGGCACAGTCTTGGATTGACGGAACCCTAGTATTGCCATCTGGAAGATCATGTTACACGGATGGATCAAAGCTAGAGGACAGAGTGGGCCTGGGCGTCTACAACTTTGAGAGCAACTTTATCTACCCCGGCACAGTTGTAACCGAAACGAATGACACCAGTTTTGAGATAAAGCGAAGAATAATTCTGGCAAACATATGCTACTTTGGATTAAGTAAGCAGTTTAGAAATAAGGCCACCTATCGACAGACGAAGATTACACTATACAAGACACTGATACTACCCGTGTTGTTATATGGTTCTGAGGCATGAGTACTTGTGAAAGTAGAGGAGGCAGTGCTTGGAGTATTTGAGAGAAAGATTCTTCGTGAAATATATGGACCAGTTTGTGTTAATGGAGAATATAGGCGACGTATGAATCACGAGTTGTATGAGCTGTATAAAAACGACACCATAGTTACACGTATCAAATTACAACGGCTGTGTTGGATAGGTCATGTTGTCAGAATGGATGAAGAAGCTCCAGCAAAGAAGTTTTTTGAAGGCAAACTCGGTGGTACACCCAATCCGGGAAGACCAAAAAGCCTATGGAAAGATCAAGTCGTGGGAGATACCTCGAAACTTTCAGAAATTATAAAATGAGCGCAGAAAATCAAGGCGCTTGGAACGCTATTCTATTAACGTTCTGCTGGAGCAACAAATGTTCGGTCATAGCCAATTAAGGTAAGTAAGTAAATTCATTGCTTTATAAAGACTGCTTAAATTTAAGCAGCCTATGTTGGATGTTAATCACACCTATCAAAGACCTTACCAAGTAAAATCCACTCAGCACTTGGTTTCCTCCTCCCACTACGTCACCCACTTCTAGCAAATGACCTACGGGATATTATATGTTTTTACTAAGAACTTGTAAATTTGAATACCCTCCACCATAGGATGGGGGTATACTAAATTCTTCATTCTGTTTGAAACTCCTCGAAATACTACTCTGAGACCCCATAAAGTATATATTCTTGATCGTCATGTCATTTTAAGTCGATCTAGCCATGTCCGTCCGTCTGTCTGTTGAAAGCACGCTGACTTTCGAAGGAGTAAAGCTAGCCGCTTGAAATTTTGCACAAATACTTCTTATTAGTTTAGGTCGGTTGGGATTGTAAATGGGCCATATCGGTCCATGTTTTGATATAGCTGCCATAAAAACCGAGGTGTTTTGTTATGATTTCCAACAACAGTGTTAAGTGTGGTTCGAATCCGTCCATAACCTAATATCTGGGGTCCGCGCTCTTGACTTCTTCAGCCTCTAGAGTGCGCAATTTTAAACCGATATGGCTGAAATTTTGCATGCGGTGTTTTGTTATGACTTCCAACAACTATGCTAAGTATGTTTCAAATCAGTCAATAACCTGATATAGCTGCCATATAAACCGATCTTGAATCTTGACTTCTTGAGCCACTAGAGAGCGCATTTCTTATCGGATTTGGCTGAAATTTTGCAAAAAGTTTTTTGTTATGATTTCTAATAGCTGTCCCAAATATGATTTTAATGTGTCTATAACCTGATATAGCTGCCATATAAACCGTTCTGAGATCTTGACTTCTTGAGCCTTTTCAGATCGCTATTATTATTCTTATTCGATTGGGCTGACATTTGGTACAATGTTCATGACCTTCAATATACTTGTCAGTTATGGTTTGAATCGGTCTATAGCCTCATGCAGCTCCCATATAAACCGATCTGCCTATTTTACTTCTTGAGCGATCCATGGTGGAGGGTGTATAAGATTCGGCGAACTTAACTCGCTTTTGCTTGTTAATCCTTAAACGCAATTATTTATAACCTTATACCAAAATTCAAATTACCCAAAGCTCTGTCGATACGGACGTTTGATTAATTCTACAAGTGAACAACATTTTTATTTCCCCTGACAATGAACACGTTTTCAATTAGTTTCGTTAAAGGAGACAGTTAATAATCGAATTTATTGCAAATACACAACAATTTTACAACCACTTATAGATGTTCTTATTGCGTTCGCAATAAAATGGGAACTTAAATCCCATTGGGTTTTCTACTTCCATTATGTCTATGAAAGGAGATGAAAGCCAAGTATCAAATGCACTCAATGCAAATATATTGTATTGTTATTAAATAAGGAGGTAGGTATGAAAATTTGCCAGGAAATAGAATTTCGAAGGACTAAAAGTTGGTACAAACTCAACTCAAATCAGACATTGTCTGCTTATCATTTGACTTCTGAATGTAACCCATGGAAATATTACTTTTACAAAGAGGCAGAGCAAACCTTCATGTACTGCTAAATTTCCCATGAACTTTCCCTTAAACAACAGGGCATACTTCTATCATAACAATGAGTGCAGTCCGATCAAAGTTTAAGCTCCATTTTTATGGCGAGTCCGAACGGCGTGCCGCATAGCGACACCACTTGTTAGAGAAGTTTTAACATGGCAGGATACCTAACAAATGTAAACAGCATTAGTAAGTGGAAAACCACCGCTAAAAACTTTGTTGATGTTCACACAGAAATTTGAACCCAGGCGTTTGGCGCCATAGGCGGACAACCTCAACTCTGCACCACGGTGGCCTCAAAACTTTAGTGTATGCATCAAGTTTACTCGAACTCTTCTAAACTCCAAAGCGCTCAGGACCAAGGTAATCTTTTATTAGAAACATTTCCCTCATCTCATAAAACTGAATGTTGTTGAAAGTTGCATCTCTATGTTAGGTTAGGTTAGGTCGAAAACAGGGTGCAGATATAAATCCGCCCCATGCCACTATGCACATACACCTAATCAGTTATCGGCTTGTTGTGCCCTCCAAAAACTAGAATGTAAACTTTAAAAAGAAAAATTTAAGTTAGCAATTCCGTGCTACTTACAAAATCTTTAATTGTTTTCAATACCACTCCCCTAAGTTGGTTCCTGTGTGGTATTGTGTCTCCACCTAAGTGGCGGAATCTGTTGGCCGCGAAAGCCGGGCAATGACAATGGAAATGCTCAAACGTCTTATCATCTTTCCCGCATGCCCTAGACATGCCATCACTTGCCGCACCGATTTTACATAAGTGAGCTCGTAGTCCTATGTGCCCCGCTATGATACCAATAGCTACACTGACTTTCTTCTTGCTTCCTATCACGATCTGGATCCCCCCATAGGATTCTCGCCATCCTACCGACCGTTTCGCTGTTCCCCAATATTACATGCGCATTCGTCGTCCACTCCCTTAACTCGGTCTGCGTCGACCCGAAAGGCTTCAGGTTAACCAAATTTATTGCCGGCAATCCTCTGGCCTTCACCGCCAAATCGTCTGCCTTTTCATTTGTCCTAACTCCGTTATGGCCCGGCACCCAAACGATGCGGATTTTGCCATCCTCAGGGAAGGCGTCAACCTTCTTCTTACACTGCAAGACTGTTCGTGACCTGACCGTCTTCGTTGTTATTGCCCTTAGGGCAATTTTTCTGTCGGTAAAGATGTTAACACTCGACGTCCTTACATTAGCACCACACCACTTCACGCATTCCGTGATCGCCCGGATCTATGCCTGCAGGACCGTATTATGGTCAGGCAGTCTAAAACAGATCTCAGCCCCTGGGTTTCATTGTTAACCCCCAGGCCCACTCTGTCCTCTAGCTTTGATCCATCCGTGTAACATGATCTTCCAGATGGCAATACTAGGGTTCCGTCAATCCATGACTGTGCCGATGGCAGCAGTGCCTCGCACTCGACTTCAAGGTTCATCTCAAGTATCCGAACGGAAACCTCTTCCCTTCCTTCCAGGTTTCCTATCGTCGCCTCGATTATACCGCAATGGTATGAGCTGCTCCCATCCTTAACCCATCTCCCATCGCATTAAGTCTCATAGCAGCAGTGGCTGCCTCACACTTAATTTGTATGTCAATGGGTCGGATATCTAGCATAGTCTCTAGTGCCCTAGTGGGCGTGGGACTCATCGCTCCGCCAATCCCAAGACAACATGTTTTCTGAACCTCTTGTATTGTCCTTATGTTGCACTTTTTCTCCATAGCAGTCCACCAAACTACTGAGGCGTTAGTAAGTACTGGTCTAATCACGCTCCTGTAGATCCAGTGGACTATCCTAGGATTCAGACCCCATTTTGAGCCCACGGCCCGTCTATATAGTGCCCAACATCTATGATCAGTATGCTCCTGACTGAGGCACTTCCAATGCAGTTTCCTTTCCAAGATCACACCTAAGTATTTGACTTTGTCAGCTATCGAAATCGTCGTATGGCCCACCTTCGTCTTCCTCGTGAACAGGCACATTTCAGTCTTCTCTGGGTTAACATTGAGACCTCTGGGTCTAGCCGAGTCATATGCCATATGCATGACCCTTTCGGCCCTTCTGCATAGCTCGTTCAGATCCTTACCCCTTAGAAGTATTATAACATCGTCTGCGTAGCAGACGGATTCAAATTCCTCCTCAGTCAGCATCCGTTATAGATCATTTATGGGGGTCACTCATAGGAGTGGCGATAAAATGCCCCCCTGTGGCGTGCCCTTTGCCACTTTCTCCCTTATATTTATGCCATGCGACACACAATTTTTCCACCTGTTCCTTAGAATTTGGTTTATCCAGTCTCTAAGGACCGGGTCCATCGGGTACTGTTCTAAGAATTGAATCAGTGTGTCGCTCCGCACATTGTTAAAAGCCCCCTCAATGTCAATGGATACCGCCAGTGTGTACGTTTTGGCATCGAACGGTTCTTCTATTTTATGCACAACCTCGTGCAGGGCAGTCTCCACCGACCTTCCCATGATATAGGCATGCTGTTTGCATTCGAGCAGTTCGCTGGATGTCATACTTTTTATCATGGTGTCCACAATACTTTCCATGGTTTTGAGAAGAAAGGATGTAAGGCTTATGGATCTGTAGGCCTATGGTGTCGCATAACTTGCCTTGCCGGGCTTGGGTATAAACACCACCCTTGCCTCCAGCCAGGTTTTCGCAGTATTTGAAAGTCCTAGACACGCTGTGAAAATTTTGACCAGATAAGGCGCCAGATATTCTGCCATTTTCAGTAGTAACGCCAGAAAAATTCCATCAGGTCCGGGTGAATTAAATGGTTTGAAGCTCCTCAAGGATTCCTTCACCACAAATTCCGTAATTATAAACCTTCTATCAACGTCATTATTCCAAGATTTCGGTGTCTCCGTGAGTCCCTTCGTATCCTGTGGAAAATGGGTTTTCATCAAAAGCCTCAACATGTCCTCCGTTGTCTCTGCTCTCACTCCCATGGTAGACGACATAGAGTTTCAATTTGGACTAGGTTTTTAAGATAAACTTTTTTATCTTGGCGGCGTCATTTACACTATCGACCTGTTCGCAAAAAAGCTTCCAGGAGGCACGTTTTGCCGCTCTGGTAATCTTTTCGTATTCTTTGAGACTTGTGTAATACACATCCTAATAAACTTCCGCCTTTTTACGACGTGCTCTGTTGAAAAGTATGCAGACCTCTTTCCCCATATTGCGAATCTCTCCGGACATCCAGGGTTTTTCTAGGGCTGATTTCCTTTCCCAGAGGTGGAGGCCACCGTAGCGCAGAGGTTAGCATGTCCACCTATGACGCTGATAGCCTGGGTTCGAATCCTGGCGTGACCATCAGAAAAAAATTTTCAGTGGTGGTTTTCCCCTCCTTTTGGTGGCAACATTTGTAAGGTACTATGCCATGTAAAACTTCTCTCCAAAGAGGTGTCGCACTGCGGAACGCCGTTCGGACTTGGCTATAAAAAGGAGGCCCCTTATCATTGAGCTTAAACATGAATCGGACTGCACTCATTGATATATGAGAAGTTTGCCCCTGTTGTTTTTTTGTTTTTTGTTTTGTCCAGTTGGCCATGCTATTCTATGGTCATCTCTATGTCAAGCGACCTTATATTTTATCTGTTTAGACTGTTTCCGCAGTGCTGTGACTCCTTTGACCTTTGCAACGTGCCACAATTTCCCAACCACCTGCATATATACTCTGGTTACCTTGGGTTACTTTAAGTTGGACAAATCTCTGATTGATTCTAATTAAACGCAATTTGTATAAAATACCTTTTGAGATTGGCGTCTCTGCGGTGAACTCAATACAAAATTGATGCTGTATTCTTGCTAGTCATCGTCGTCAACGTCATTGGTATTGTTCTATACAATTTAATACAAAGAGTCCAGAATTAATAATCCTGATTGATGCAATGTGCTCGCCGTAAGAATGAAATCAATTCAATGGACCATGTAATTATGGTACAAAATACAAACTGCAAAAGGAGGCAAGGCAAAATCTCTGAAAACGGAGTGGGTCGTCCACACAGTGTGCAATTATTGTTGAACAATCGCATATAATACCTCAATGGAGATGATTGAAGAATTCCATTCATAAGGTCTCATCTACTCAAAGGGCATAAATGACGGTGTATTTATAGGTAAAATTGTCTCTCTCTCTCTCTCTATAGTTTTGGCTACTGATTGTCCTTATCGGCATGGGGATCATAATAAACCGAAAAAGGTGAATGAATAGCCTTTCCAATTTGATGCACAATGTTGAAGTAAAACCCATCTTCGACGAATATAATACCACTCGGGCAATATGCAGTTATTGTGCGGTTCCGTGTGTGTGTGTGTGTTGTGCGTAAGTAATTCGATATGGAGCTTTAGATAAACTTAGCATGTGGTCGACAAATTGTGAATTCGTCCAAGTGTATCAGCCAGTCGCAGGATTATTTTTTTTTCTGTTTAATAACGAAATCGTGCCGCAGTTTTAATCAAAATTAAATGACACTTTAATAACTAAATATCAAAATCTTGCCATAGATGAACTAGTGCTATATCAAGTATTAGCCTTTTCTTAGACAATGAATGCAGGATTCGACACAAATTTCTATGGAAACCAAACATTTACAAAATTTGCTATGAATAACTAACTTCCAAGGTTGCTAATAACATTTTGTGTATTAAATCTTTCTATCCAAAGTTTGGCCTGGAAATCCTGAATATATATGCGTTCTAATACCCTCCGCTGTAGAAAGGGGGACATACTAATTTCGTCATTTCGTTTGTGACACTTTGAGATAGTAATCTGAGACCCAACAAAGTATACATATTATTGACCCCTTGACATTCTGAGTCGATCTAGCCATATCCGTCCATCTGTCTGTCGAAAGCACGCAAACTTTCGAAAGAGTAAAGCTAGCCGCTTGATATTTTGCACAAATACTTCCTATTAGTGTAGGTCGGTTGGAATTGTAAATGGTCCATATTGGTCTATGTTTTGATATTGCTGCCATCGCCACATAGCCAGCATTTTATTTTGGGGGTCCCATATGACTTCGGTTCAAATTCGAAAAATTATCAAAACCCTTCTGTAATTGTGAAGTGGATTAAATTGCTTCCAACTTTTTATGAAAAATTTAAGTCACTACTAGATCCATCCGAGGCTAAGAGAAATACGGGAAAAGTACTTCAGCTATGGTATTAATTCTTTTTAGACCCACGACCATAAGATATGGGTTATATTCATTTAGTCATTCCGTTTCAGTCCATTCGGATAAGAATTGCACCTTGCAGGGGCTCAAGAAGCAAAATCGGGAGATCGGCTTATATGGGAGCTGTATCAAGCTATAGATCGATTCAAACCCTATTGAACACGTATGCTGAAGTTCATGGGAGAAGTCGTTGTACAAAACTTCTGCCAAATCGGATGAGAATTGCGCCCTCTCAAGGAGGCTCAAGGAGTCATGATCCCAGATCGGTTTATATGGCAGCTCTATCAGGTTATGTATCGATTTGCGCCATACGAAGCACATGCGTTGGAAGTTATATCAAAATACCTCATGCAAAGTTTTAGCCAAATCAGATGATAATTGCGCCCTATAGTGGCTCAAGAAATCAAGATCCAAGATCGGTTTATATGGCAGTTTTATCAGGTTATGAACCGATTTGAACTATACCTAGCACTGTTGTTGGAAGTGATACCAAAACACTACGTGCAAAATTTCAGTCCAATTGGACGAAAATTGTGCCCTTTAGACGCTCAAGAAGTCAAGACCCAAGATCGGTTTATATAACAGCTATATCAAAACATGGACCGATTTGGTCCGAACTGACCTACACTAATAAGAAGTATTTGTGCAAAATTTCAAGCAGCTAGCTTTATTTCTTCAAAAGTTAGTATTCTTTCGACAGTCAGACAGACGGACGGACGGACATGGCTAGTTCAACTTAAAATGTCATGACGATCAAGAATATATATACTTTACGTGTTACAAACAGAATGACGAAATTAGTATACCCCCATCCTATGGTGGTGGGTATAATAAGGTCGGATCATAATTTACCACAGAACACAGGCGTTCAGTATCATAAGGCGGTTATGCTCACCTTTGAGCTACGTTGGCCTGCATTGAAGGCCCCTAGTCTCTCCAATATGTGTTCAGGATCTGATTTTGAGATGGATCAAGTCAAGTGCTGCCCGTCAGGCCAAATTTCACCAATATATTATAGAACGCAATGACGTGTTGCCTAAGCTTTGATTGCCAGAAGATATTAGCATCGACCCCTTAACCAGTCTGCATTGTTTAGTGCTGGTCCTGGCAATCGGAAAAGGACTTCGGAGTATACCGATAACAGTCCATCGACTATCACATTCCACATTCTTATAAGCTCCACCATAGGATGCGGGGGGAATACTAATTTCGTCATTCCGTTTGTAACACATCGTAATATTGATCTGAGTTCCAACAAAGTATTTATATTCTTGAAGGTATTGACGTTCTAAGTCGATTTAGCCATGTCCGTACGTCTGTCGAAAGCATGCTAACTTTCGAAGAAACTAAGCTAGGCGCTTGAAATTTTGAATGAATATTTCTAATTAGTGTAGGTCGGCTGAGATTGTAAATAGTCCATTTATTGGGTTGCCCAAAAAGTAATTGCGGATTTTTCAGCTTGTGACTCTGTAATTGTACTCTTTCTTCTGTCAGTTATCAGCTGTTACTTTTAGCTTGCTTTAGAAAAAAAGTGTAAAAAAGTATATTTGACCCAATATAATCGGTTCCGCTATATAAACCAATCCTAGATCTTGACTTCTTGATCCTCTAGAGGGCGCAATTCTTATCCGCTTTGACTGAAATTTATTACGAAGCGTTATGACTTCCAACAACGGTGCTAAGTATGGTCTACATAGGTTTGTAACCAAATATAACAGGCATATACACTGACCTCGGATCTTGACTTCTTGAGCCACTAGAACGCGCATTTATTATCCGATTTGGCTGAAATTCGAACGACGTTTTTTATACCCACCACCGAGGGATGGGGGTATATTAATTTTGTCATTTCTTTTGCAATACATCAAAATATCCATTTCTGACCTTATAAAGTATATATATTCTTGATCAGCGTAAAATTCTAAGACGATCTAGCCATGTGCGTCCATCATTCCATCCATCAGTCCATCCGCCTGTCCGTCCATCTGTCCGTCCGTCCGTCTGTCTGTCCGTCCGTCTGTCTGTCCGTCCGTCCATCTGTCCGTCTGTCTATTGAAATAACGCTACAGTCTTTAAAATAGAGATATGGAGCTGAAACTTTGCATAGATTCTTTTTTGTCCATAAGCAGTTAAGGCTATATCGAAATATATCTTGATATAGCTCCCATATAGATCGATCCGCAGATTTAGGCTCTTAGGCCCATAAAAGCCACATTTATTACCCGATTTTGCTGAAATTTCGGACAGTCAGTTGTGTTAAGTCCCTCGACATATATCTTCAATTTGGCCTAGATCGATCAAGATTTGGATACAGTTATCATATAGACCGATCTCTCGATTTAAGGTCTAGCGCCCATCAAAGGCGCATTTATTGTCCGATTTTGCTGAAATTTGGGGACAGTGAGTTGTGCTAGGACTTTCGACATCCCTCTTTAATTTGGCACAGATCGGTCCAGATTTGGATACAGCTGCCATATAGACCGATCCTCCGATTTAGGATCTTAGGCTCATAAAAGTCACATTTATTATCCGATTTTGCTGAAATATGGGATAGTGAGTTGTGCTATGTCCATCGACATCTATCTTTAATTTCGCCCTGATCGGATCAGATTTGGATATAGCTGCCATATAGACCGATCTCTCGATTTAAGGTTTTATGCCCATAAAAGGTGCATTTATTGTACGATGTCGCCGAAATTTGGGACAGTGAGTTACGTTAAGCACTTTGACATACTTCTGCATTATGACACAGATCGGTCCAGATATGGATATAGCTGGCATATAGACTGATCTGTCGGTTTTAGGTTTTGGGGCCATAAAAAGCGCATCTATTGTCCGATGTCGACGCAATTTAGGACAGAGAGTTGAGCTAAGCCCCTCCATATATTTCTGCAATTTGTTATAGATCTATCAAGATTTGCATATTGCTGCCATATAGACCGATATCTCGCTTTTAAATCTTGGCCCCAAAAAAGCCGCATTTATAATCCGATTTAACTGAAATGTTACGCATTAACTTATGTTAGGCTTTTCGACATCCATGTTACATATGGTTCAGATCGGTTTATTTTTAGATATATCTACATAGAAGACCAATATTTTTTTATACACAATTAAACAATGACTTGTACTTATTAGTATTTGGTCCAAATCGAATCATATTTCGATATAACTGGTATGGGAAATAAGGTATGCAATATTCACCGGATTTTGACGAAATGTGGTTTACGTATATACCCGAGGTGGTGGGTATCCAAAGTTCGGCCCGGCCGAACTAAATGCCTTATTACTAGTTTCTTTTGACTTTCCAGAACCATGCCAAGTATGATCTTAATCCGTCAATAACCTGATATAGCTACCATATAAACCGATCTGGGGACTTGACTTCTCGAGCTTCTAGAGGACGCAATTCTTATCCGATTGGAATGAAATTTTGCATGACGTATTTTATTTTGACTTTCAACAACTGTGTCAAATAAGGTTCAAATCGGTTAGTAACCTAATATAGCTGCCATATAAATCGATCTGGGAACTTGACTTCTTGAGCCTCTAGAGGTCGCAATTATTATCCGATTTGCCTGGAATTTTGTACGACGGATCCTCTCATGACCATCAACATACATGTTTTTTATGGTCTCAATCGGTCTATAGCCTGATACAGCTCCCATATCTTGGACCATATCTTGATATCGCTCTAATAGCAGAGCAAATCTTTTCTATTATCCTTTTTTTTTGCCTAAGATGCCGGGAAAAGTACTCGACAAATACGACCCATGGTGTAGGGTATATAAGATTCGGCCCTGCCGAACTTAGCACGCTTTTACTTGTTAAATTTTAACATTCACCAATGTGATTTTCTTTCGCAATAGAAGTATCCAAAATCTTATAATTTTTTTTTTATATATATATTTGAAAATAAAGTTCTTCTTCTTGTAGCGACTTATTTAAATATACTGTCCAAATATAATAATGCCTTCAATAAAATTTGCCCAAGACAAAAAAGCCTCACTTCCGATTTTGTTACCATCTTCTTGTTCACAAAAATGTTCTTCATATCGTTTTTGTTTGTCGTTTCTGTTTGTTCATTAAAAAGCCTTTGATCTATCCGTTTGTTGGTATTTGATTGAACGATGAGTAAGTCAACAAAATGTTGTGGTAATATTAAATAAACAATTTATATTAAGGCAAAAAAACAAAAAACCAAATAAATGAACGAAAGGACGGGCAAGTGAACGGGTGAACGAAATGGAAGCAATGTATCGGTTGGTCATGGAACAACAGATGAAATTAAGAAACTCTCTTTAGATGTATACATGAAAGGATTGTTAAGAGTTGATTATTTAAACAACCCAAGACCATCATCACAAGCAAAACAAAAACAAAAAAACGATGCAATTAAAATACCATTGCAAACAATTCTTAAATTATAAAAGACGAAGACCAAAGATATTTTGGCTTACATGTGTCTTTATTTAATATTTTGCTATGTAAATATTTACCTAATATTCTATGCAATCACCCACTCAGCTTCATGTTCTATTTAATAAGCAAACAGTGAATATTTTAAGCATATTTGCGTGTATACAAATCATTTAAAGGAGTCAGAGAGTACTTAGCCATGAATAATAGATGTGTGTTATATATAACTTAAAACATTTAGACCTACAGTACACTGTTGCAAAATTAAAATCGAGTGTAATACAAATGTTCCAGACAGCACTTGTTTTAATAGATGGTATATTTCAATATAATAGTGGCACAATTCATCTAATGATCTGATTAGTACATAATATTCAATACATTTGTTAAGCGGGGAAGTTGCTATTCAGAGACATTTCATTGTTTGACCTTATCTGTAATATAGGGTAAGATAAACAACGTCGAAGTTGACCACTCTTTATACTTACGGTTGTCTTTCCGATTGCAACATATCGAAGTATCCTAAAGTATACATATTCTGTCTGTTGAAATCACACTACGGTCTCTAAAAATGTAGATACTAATCTGAAACTTTGCACAGATACTTTCTTTCTTCATAACCAGGTTAAGTTTGAAGGTGGGCTATATCGGACCATATCTTAGTATAGCCCGAATATAGACTGATCCGCCGATTTAAGAATTTAGGCCCATAAAAGGCACATTTATTGTCCGATTTTGCTGAAATTTAAGACAGTGAGTTTTGTTAGGTCACTCATCATTCTTCTTCAATTTGGCTCCGATCGGTCAAAATTTGGATATAGCTGCCATATACACCTATCTCTCGATTTATGGACTTGGGCCCATAAAAGGCGCAATTACTGTCCGATTTTTCCGAAATTTGGGACAGTGAGTTGCGTCAGGCCCTTCAATATACTTCTCAAAATTGGTCCAGATCGATCCAGATTTGGATATATCTGTCATATAGATCGATCTTTCGATGTAAGGTCTTGGGTTCATAAAAGCCACAATTAAAAGTGGAGTTAGGCCACTCGACTTCTTCAATTAAGTCCAGATCGGTCCACATTTGGATATAGCTGCCATATAGACCGATCTCTCGATTTAAGGTCTTGGAACCACATTTATTATCCGATTTCGCAGAAATTTGACACAGTGATGTATGTTATGGTTTTCGATCTTCGTGTCGACAGTTGAATATAGACCCCAAAAAGAACAATATTTAGTTCAACAAAATTGTTGTCATTCGGTTTTTTTTTCATTTGTAGCCGTTGAGTGGAGCGGACGTGTTTTTATTTCGCTCCTCAAAGAAAAAAAAACAACTAAGAGCGTGCTAAGCTCGGCCAGGCCGAATCTTATATACTCTCCACCATGGATTGCATTTGTCGAGTTCTATGAGTAGTATCTCCATTTAGGCAAACAAAGAATATATATATATATATATATATATTAAAGTATATATTTTCGATCGTCATGACATTTTAAGTCGATCTAGCCATGTCCGTCCGTCCGTCTGTCTGTCGAAAACACGGAGCAAAGGAGTAAAGCTAGCCGCTTGAAATTTGGAACAAATACTTCTTATTGGTGTAGGTCTGTTGGGATTGTAAATGGGCCGAATCGGTCCATGTTTTGATATAGCTGCCATATAAACCGATCTTGGGTCTTGACTTCTTGATATCGGCTGTGCATCCGGTACGATTCCACCAGATCATCGGTTTCAAGTGAAGGAACTGGTTCAAGATCGGATTTTTTAACATGTGTGGAACTCTGTAGAGGGTCCACCCATACAAATGATGAGCTGCGAGTTTAGAGGGGACATCTTTACGCTGCGTTTTGCGTTGGCGGAATGTATTGACACCGTCAAACAGCTCATCAGAGGTTTTCATGGGAGAATATGCGATATCCCCCAGCTCACAAAGGCTACCGTCTTCATCAAGGGATGGGACAGTAAATTTGCGACGTTACGCATATTGGGATTCTTGGGAAAGCAAAACCAATGTTTGGTCGCAGAGAAGTAGGAGGTCTTCCACAGGGAGGAGAAGGAGGAAGGAACAAAGGCTACGGTCTTCATCAAGGGATGGGGCAATAAATTTGCGACGGATCGCATGTTGAGATTCTTGGGCAAGCAAAACCAAAGTTTGGACTCAGAGAAGTGGGAGGTCTTCCACAGGGAGGAGTAGGAGAAAGGAACTCTCCTTGTGGTTGGTATTGATCAAGTCTCCGTGACAAATTTGGCTAAGACTAAAAGCATGACGCACTATGGGAGCAAAGCTGTCTTTCTCAAGATTGGAAAGACTAGGATAGTAAGAAATTTTCATTTAGCGACATCAGGCCGTGCAGTGGCAGCTGACTCAACGCCACCCAACAAACAGGGGGCCGACAATGAGTTGAAATCGGTTTATAATCTGACATAGCTCCCATATAAACCGATCTCCCGATTTGACTTCTTGAGCCTTAAAGGCAGAATTTTTGTCCGATTTGGGTGAAATTTTGCATGTAGTATTATAGATCTGTTAAGATCTATGTTCCAACTGTTCCAAGTACGATCGGAATCGGTCTATAAGCTGATATAGCTCTCATATAAACTGATCTCCCGATTTCACTTCTTGAGTCCCTGGAAGCCGCGGTCCGATATGGCTGAAACTTAGCATGTGGTATTTCGTTATGACTTCCAACAACTGTGCCAATTGCCGTCCAAATCAGTCTATAACCTGATATAGCTCCCATGTAAACCGGTCTCTCGATCATCCTTGTTCGGTTCCTAGAAGCTTTAATTTTTGCTGGTTTGCCAGAAGTTTGTTATGTAGAATAAAATTATGCTTCAACTAAATTTATTTTTTATAAATTTTTAACAGTGGGTTTGTTATTAAAATTACCTATAGAACTTCCTTTTCGAAACATTTTTCATTGAGAAAATTTCAATGAGACTTTCTCTTAGAAGAAAATTTTCATTGATTTTCTTTGGTTTATTATTTACCCTAGTCTTGTAATTTAATATCCTCATACCTGTAATTAAAAGCAAACCCACATGTCTGTAATCACTATTACAACACAAACGGTATATGCCAAGTAATTTCCTTAATCTCCATATAAAATTAGTTATTAATTTAAATTAAGCTTTAATATTTGTTTTTCCAATTTAAACATTTTATTCGCTCTGTTACACATTAACCTCATACCTTAATTTGAGTTGAACACATGAAGAGGCAAAACTAAGTGAAATGTGTGTTCATGGCAATATGTGTTTGATAGCGTGAGTGTTTGTGTTCAGATAGGCATGAATCCTGATTTTATTGTAAACACTATCAAAAACTTATTAAATATTTAACAATAACATCAATGAACCACAATAAATCTGTGAATTACAACATCTGCAATAACACAGCACACTCCAACAACAACAGCCAATCGCAAGCTGTCGCAACAGCAAAAGGCGATGTGATAGCATTTAACAAAGCCAACAAAAAGATTACTCGAAAACTCAATGCCGCACAGAGAAGGATTAATATTTAGGAGATATGTATTCGTTTCATATTATCACCTGAGATTCAACATCGCGATACATATAAATACGCTATTGAGTTTAAATTTATAAGTATGTCAAAAATGGAAGCTATAATAAAGCGCAGCGTTTTTAAAGATATGCACGGCGTATATTGCAAATTTGGATTATCACACCTGCAAATATGCCCATTAACATTCCATGAATGAACAGGAACATATCAACAAGTGCGGTCCGATTCAAGTTGAAGTTCAATTATAAGGGCCTCCTTTTTATAGCCGAGTCCGAACGGCGTGCCGCGGTGCGACACCTCTTTGTGGATGAAGCTTTTACATGGTAAAGTACTTCACAAATTTCGCCAGCATTAGAATTACCACTGCTGAAGAATTTTCTAATTTTCTCGCCAGGATTCGAGCCCAGGCGTTTAGCGTCATAAGCGGACATGCTAAACTCTGCGCTTCTAGGGTAATGACTTTTTTACAACCTCATATCCCTGTATCAATTTTTATTTCCATAAGTATGCAATTGTGGGATTTATATGGCAGTTTCCTCCATAATATATTGTTGACTCACCCGGGTGGGTTTTGAACCGCGACGTACATAAAAATCTTTGCACCCGCGAAGGTTAATCTGAGTTTTACCATTTCTGAAGGCTTTCAATTTATCATAATTACCCATCAAGTCCTGCACAAAGAAGTACTCGATGTTTGTTGATCTAGTCGATCCATAGAGCGTCCATCGTCTATGGCAACGCGAAGAACGCGATCCAGCACATGGTGCTGGGAACTGATGAACTAGGGTATTGGCAGGCCTTTTTCTTCGACCATTTGGTGCAGTCCAACTAAAACGGCTGTCTTTTTGCCGGTATTCATGCTTGTTGTATCGCAAAAATTCAAAAATTGATCCCCACAGGTGGAAACCGCCAAACACATTCTGGAGTCTTTCTGCAATTTTGATCTTTTCCACCCTTAATTTGTAGAGATGGGTTTCTACCGGGTAAATACGCAAAGCTTGGATATTGGATAAATACCAATAAATACATTTTTTATACCCACCACCGTAGGATGTGGGTATACTAATCTAGTCATTCTGTTTGTAACACCTCGAAATATTCCTCTAAGATCTCTAAGTATATACATTCCTGATCGTCTCGACTTTCTAAGTCGATCTAGCCATTTCCGTCCATCCCTCCGTATGTCTGTCGAAATCACGATAGCGGTCGAACACGTAAAACTAACCGCTTAAAATGTTGCACAGGTACTTAATATTGATGTAGGTCGATGGGAATTGCAAATGGGCGATATCGTTTCGGATTTAGATATAGCTCCCATATAAACCGATTTGCCGCTTTGACTTCTTGACTTAAGTCCTAACAAGCCGCAATTTTTGTCTGATTTAATTGCAATTTTGCATGCATGAAATCACGCTACAGTCTTCAAAAATAGATATATTAAGCTGAACATTTTGTTGTTCATAAGCAGGTTAAGTTCGAAGATGGGCTATATCGGACTGTATATTGATATAGCCCCCATATAGACCGATCCTCCGCTTTAGGGTCTTAGGCCCATAAAATCCACATTTATTATCCGATTTTGCTGAAATTTGGGACAATGAGTAGTGTTAGGCCCTTTGGCATCCTTTGGTAATTTGGCCCGGATCCGTCCAGACTTGGTTATAGCTGCCATATAGACCGATTCTCCGATTTAGTGTCTTAGGCCCATAAAAGACAAATTTATTATCCTATTTTGCTGAAATTTGTGACAGTTAGGTCCTTCGACATCCTTCGTCAATTTGGCTCAGATCGGTCCAGATTTGGATATAGATAGACCGATACTCCGATTTAGGGTATTAGGCTCATAAAAGCCACATTCATTGTCCGATTTTGCTGAAATTTCGGACAGTGTGTAGTCTCAGGCCCTTCGACGTCTTTCTTCAATATGGCCCTGATCGGATCAGATTTGGATATAGCTGTTATATAGACCGATCCCTTGATTTAAGGTTTTGGGCCCATAAAAAGCGCTTTTATTGTCCGTTGTCGCCGAAATTTGGGACAGTGAGTTAGGTTAAGCCCCTTGACGTACTTCTGCATTATGGCCCGGATCGGTCCAGATTTGGATATAGCTGCCGTATAGACCGATCACACGGTTTTAGGTTTTGGGCCATAAAAGCGCATTTATTGTCCGTTGTCACCGAAATTTGGGACAGTGAGTTAGGTTAAGCCCTATGACATACTTCTGCATTATGGCCCTGATCGGTCCAGATCTGGATATAGCTGACGTATAGACCGATCACACGGTTTTAGGTTTTGGGCCATAAAAGCGCATTTATTGTCCGTTGTCGTCGAAATTTGGGACAGTGAATTAGGTTAAGCCCTATGACATACTTCTGCATTATGGCCCTGATCGGTCCAGATTTGGATATAGCTGCCGTATAGACCGATCACACGGTTTTGGGCCATAAAAGCGCATTTATTGTCCGATGTCGCCGCAATTTGGGGCAGTGAGTTGTGTTAGGCCCTTTGACATCCTTCTTCAATTTCACACAGATCGATCCAGATTTGCATATAGCTGCCATATAGACCGATCTCTTGATTTAAAGTTTCGGGCCCATAAAAGGCGCATTTATTGACCGATTTTGAGACAAAGATTTAAGTTATGGCCCTCCACGTATTTCTGCAATTTGGTCTAGACCGATCAATATTTTCATATAGCTGCCATGTAGACCGAAATCTCGATATAAAGTCTTGGCCCCAAAAAAGGCGCTTTTATAATCCGATTTAACTGAAATTTGACTCATTGACTTATGTTAGGCTTTTCGACATCCATTTTATATATGGTTCAGATCGGATTATTTTTAGTTATAGCTACCAAAAAGACCAATATTTTGTTATACACAATTGAACAATAACTTGTATTTATTAGTATTTGGTCCAAATCGGATCATATTTCGATATAACTGCTATGGGACATAAGGTATGCAATTTTCATCGGATTTTGATGAAAGGTTGTTTACGTGTATACCCGAGGTGGTGCGTATCCATAGTTCGGCCCTGCCGAACTTAGCGCCTTTTTTACTTGTTTACTATCTTTTATCCCTGTACCATAATGAATAAACAGATTTTATGCAATCTGTTACGGGTTTCAGGGATCAGAATAAATATGGGCTAGAATGGCACGAGAGTTCCAGCCTGCATTGCAGATGTTTGGGGTCTGGCTAAACAAAATGGAATTCACTCCTCTCAATGAAGTGACGGAAGAAACGAGTGAGGTGGAAGAGAAACTGCACGTCGTTTCTCCAGCTGCATGTTTTGTTAACTTCCACAAGCCCAAACCCCACCCGGATGGGAACATCATAGCTCAGCGAATTTTTTTATCAAATCGAAATTTTTTTCGAACTCAGTGGCCAAATTTGTTTTCTCTACAAAAAATATAATTCAAACGCTATCCATGATATCCCTCAGCCATTGTTATAAATATTGGGACGATTTCCAGGAAATTCACTTGTAATGTCGAGAGACGCAAAAAAATATTTTCTGCCAAATTTCGAGAGAATCGGTTAACAAATGACCATTTAATTGCATTATTACTGAAAATCGGACGAACATATGGGAGCTATATCCAGATCTGAACCGATTTTTTCCAATTTCAATCGGCTTTGTCTCTAGGCCAAAAAACATGCCAGTACCAAAACTGCGACCTGTACTTTGTACACAAATTAATTATTATTATTATTTATTAATAGATTGAATTCAAATTACAATTCAAGAATAGTATTTCATAAAGTTCTTAAATACAATCTATGTTAGGCTTAGCAAAAATGCTGTTAGCCGTAATACAATGCTTATCACTAAATTGTTGTTTGTTTCTATATGTTTCTTGCTTTTTCTTTTTTCATTTTGGTTATTAAAAACTGAATTCATTAATAATTAATTTTCTATACTTAGTACAATTTTCTATGTATTTATATAGTGATGAGTTATTCGTGCCATTTAATATATTTAATACTTCGGACTCATTAAGGGAATATTTTCCGAAATAACTTTTTCTAAATTCTCTGTATAGTGGGCAGGCGCCAATAAAGTGAAGTGTATTTTCATCTTGATCTGTATTACACATAGAACAAGTGCCATGGGTGTTACTTCTGAATGATCTCGAGTTAAGGTCGAGTAAACCACCTCTAGCTTTAATGATTAAGCTAGTAGCTCGTGAAGATAAGTCAGCAGTATGAAATGGAATTATATTATACTCAAGCACAGAATAAAGATCGTGGAACTGTGAATTTCTTGCATCTGATTCAAATTCACGTTGTTCTTGAATTCTCAGTAATTCTACTATTTTGTCTGAATACATGCATATCGGATTTGTAGCATTAGCAGGAATATATTGTAGGGTTTGGCAAATATTTGACCATTCTTTTGCCCATAATGCATTCAATTCTATGATTTTCTCCGCCAGCAAGCGGGGCAAGCGGTGAGAGCTAAGTCGCAATATTCTATTAATGTAGTTAAAATGGATTCTAAGAGTGTTACAAAACATAGAAGAAAATCCAGTTTCTAGATACAACATGTAATTTGGTGTATTATTAGGCAAATAAAGCATTTTCTTAGTAAAAAAAGCGAAAGAGCTTCTCTACATCATCAAACCTTGTGTAACCCCAAACCTGTGCAGCGTAAAACATTATAGATCTGGAACATGCATCGAATATCTTCATCTTATTAGTTTTAGCAATACTAGGGTGACTTATATACTTCGACCATGTGCTATTTATGGCCAGTTTGGAATCCGCAAGCTTCTTCTGTAAGTGTTTTCTAAATGACAAATTGTAAGTTATTTCAACGCCCAGGTATGTGTAACTATTAACAATTTCAATATTCTGATTTCCAAAGCACCACCTTAAATTCGAAGAGATTCTAGAACCTCTACGAAAAACAAGAATTTTCGATTTAGAAAGGTTTACTTTCAAGCTCCACAACAAACAGTACCTCTCAAGTTCATAAATCATCTCTTGTAAGCCCAATGGAGAGTCAGATAATAGCACAATGTCATCGGCGTATAATAAGACTTTGACCGTAGTGTCCGCTACTCTTACACCACCAGGCAATATATAGGGAAGGTCATTCACGTATAACGAAAAGAGTACAGGACTGAGAATACAGCCCTGTTTCACACCAGATTCAACAGGAAAGTATTCAGAGAACGTACTTCCATCCCATACTCTACTTTCTGTGCCATCATACAGCATTCTTAATATAGTTACAAGTTTCGTAGATAGACCCTGACTAGATAGTTTATAAAAAAGGCTGTTTCTGGGAATCAAATCAAATGCAGAAGAGAAATCGACAAAAAACGCATATGTAATTTTGCCTTGTAGCTGGTTCAAAGAAACAATATTCACGAGGTTAAATATATTATCTATAGTAGAATACTCTCTTCTAAATCCAGCCTGAAATTCATTTAAAACATCGTGTCTCGTCAGCCAAAATGTTATACGGTTTAGCAGAACAGAGTTAAAAATTTTTCCGATAGTATCCAGAAGTGACAAACCTCTATAATTTGACGCCAAGTTTATATCACCTTTCTTAAATAGAGGTATCAATATTGACTTCTTGAAGGAAGTAGGAACATTTTCATGGAGGAATATCTTATTAAATACTACAAGTATTTCTTACACAAATTAACATGGACAGACGGACAGACAGACGGACGGACAGACAGACAGAAAGACAGACAGACATAGCTATTTCGAATCAGAAAGTGATTCTGAGTCGATCGGTATACTTATCAATCGATCTATCTCTCATCCTTTTGGATGTTACAAACTAATTCACTAAGTTATAATACCCTGTACCATAGTAGTGGTGTAGGGTATAAAAATGTTGAAATGAACTCTTTTCCAAATTTTACCCACAGAAAGTGTAACAAAATGTATTTCTCCGACACATTCTTATACAGCCTGGGTTTCTGTAACAATTCTTCAAGCTCTAGAGCATTTTGTCTTTAATTAAAAACTTTGATTTCATTTATATTGTATTCTAATTAGATCCATTAATATAATCCATCGTTGTGATGAAACTTGTGTCTTGTTTTTATCACCATAATTCCCCATAATGATATTAAATCCAATATCAATTATTTGTTTTTTTGCCAAAAACTTTTCGTGTTTTGTTGGCTCATCTTGTTGGCAACATAATTAGGTTTTCAATGTTAACGACAGCATTTGTGGCAGTACAAGTGGCGAAAAGGTTGCGTGCCCTATTTCATTACCATTTACTCATGCCATCATCAGTGCGGGGAGGGGGTGCGATGGATAGAAGCAGTGAAACAGTGAGGCAGTATTTCGTACTATCGTATATCCTCATTCATATGATAAATGTAAACAAATTAGTTAACAAAGAACAATGAAAGCGAGTTTAGCTTTGTAATAAATTGGGAATTATTATTACAACAAATCCTTTTTAATACTTTTATAAATCATTCGTTGTTGTGTCCCGAGAGCGATAACAACACATACATACACAATCAAGTGTAATAGAGTATAGACTGAAGAGGAGGCCATTCGATTCGAGGTAAAGAGAATGTTCAAGGGACATAAATTACAAATTTTCCTCTAAAGGAATATTGCCTTTCGAATAAGCGAACTCAAGCGCAATGCCCACACTTTGGCGTTATTGCCATCATTAGACTGTCTTTTGTCCATTGTACAATTGTATAACCGAAATTGTCTCTTGTGAATGTGCGTTGTCGTGCTGTGTTTTTTTTTTCGTTCTCTCTCAAAAATAGTTTGGCTGGCCAAAAAAATAATGATAAAAACTTTTCCTAATCCCTGGCCAAAACATAAAATGAAGCAAATCCATTCAACTGTTTCACAATGAAATTCATAAAAGTTTTCATTCCCCCTGTCATGGTACCACCTCCCTTTCATCTCAAATCACATTGTGGGCAATAAAAAGTGCTCCAATCGAAAAGGCAGACGGACAAAACTCCCCTACTTGTCGCGACGCATGTCATAGATACCAAACGAACATTGCAGTTTTGCAAAACTGCAATGCTAAAGTATGATAAAATGAGAGACAAACAAAAAAATCATTCGAATCTTTGAAACGTATAATGCAATTTGGAATATGTCTTTGGTCTACATATCCGTAGCACTGTAAAAATTGCACAGCCAACACTTGTCTTAAAAGGCAAAAGCGTTTATTCAACGTACACTCTCTTTTAAACGGGAATGGGAGCAGTGTAAACAGTTGGGATATAACAGTCAAGTGTAATAAGGGAGATCAGTAAAACGATTTCCCTCTGTCCAAAAAAAAAATCGTTATTTAAAACCCAGTCTAAGTTGCAAAGAAATCAGATGAAACCCCATACTTCATGGGCTACGGAAGTCCCCATACTCCATAAGCTAAAGAAGCCAATTTCAAAGATTGGTATTTAAGTCATTAATATCCAATCGTGGAGCATATTTCAAACGGACTGAAATTCACAGATTTGTGCTCAAATATTGGATTGCCTAAAAAGTAATTGCGGATTTTTTAAAAGGAAGTAAATGCATTTTTGATAAAACTTAGAATGAACTTTAATCAAATAGATAATTGCCATTTTGTTCGATAACCTTTTGCCATCTTCCTGGCAAATTTAGTATTCCACGCTCATAGAACTTCTGGCCTTTATCTGCAAAAAACTGAACCAAGTGCGTTTTTATAGCCTCATCATTGCCGAAAGTTTTACCATTTAAGGAGTTCTGCAAAGATCGAAATAAATGGTAGTCCGATGGTGCAAGGTCAGGGCTATATGGTGGATGCATCAAAAGTTCCCAGCCAAGCTCACTCAGTTTTTGGCGAGTGACCAAAGATGTGTGCGGTCTAGCGTTGTCCTGGTGGAATATGACACCTTTACGATTGACCAATTCTGGTCGCTTCTCCTTGAAGGGTGTATTCAATTTGTCCAATTGTTGACAGTAAACATCCGAATTAATCGTTTGGTTCCTTGGAAGCAGCTCAAAATATATCACAGCCTTCCAATCCCACCAAACAGACAGCATAACCTTCTTTTGGTGGATATCAGCCTTTGAAGTGGTTTGAGCTGGTTCACCATGCTTGGACCATGATCGTTTTCGACTAACGTTGTTGTTAACAATCCATTTTTTTAAAAAGGGATCGAATTCATTGCGTTTAAGGTGCATATCACAAGCGTTGATTCGGTTTGTTAAATGAATTTCTTTCAATACATGTGGTACCCATATTAAAATTGACGCCAAACAAACAAATGTAAATAAAATTTCGCGCACTTTTTTTAAAGCAAGCTAAAAGTAACAGCTGATAACTGACAGAAGAAAGAATGCAATTACAGAGTCACAAGCCGTTGAAAAAATTTGTCAACGCCGACTATATTACTACTATATTACCGACAATTACTTTTTGGGCAACCCAATACTTCAATCAGAAGATTGGTCTATATAATCCACTAGCTGGATAGGGCCCGCTTTGCTGCACCTTCTTTAACTCTCTAATATATATTTAGGGTGGGGACACTTCGCCGTCCACCTATGACGCTGAACGCTGCGTTCGAATCCTGGTGGAACTTCGGACAAAATTCAAAGCGGTGGTTATCCCTTTTTAATGCTGGCGGCATTTGCGAGGTACCATACCATGCATGGTCATGTAGAAAATTCTCCACAAAGAGGTGTCGCACTGCGGCACACCGTACGGACTCGGCTATAAAGAAGGACCCTTATCGTTGATAAACTCAACTTGAATCGGAAAGCACTCATTGATGTATGAAATTTTTACTCTACTTCCAAATGTCTTTCTTTTGAGCCCCATATTACTGTATTGGTAAATATTTCGGGTTTATGGGGTATTTTGGGGGCGGTCACTTGGCCATCAAAGTAAACATAAGATTCGTGCTCTACTTTCAAAAACATTTCGTATGAGACCCATAATGGCATGATCGGTAAATAAGTTGTTTGAAGGTGGGTGGACCCCAGGGTCTTTGTCCCGAAAATGAATATAAATTTCCCGAAAATCAATAAATATCCACCCCAAATAGCTTTTATACAATAGGGAGGTATTTTGGGGTGGAATGGCTCCCAAACACATGGCTCTATATTGTATTGATTGGTCCATATATCCATTTGGCAGGTTTTGGGCTGTCCCCGCGGCACATGTCCCAAACAATAGAAACCATTTTTTTTTTTTGGGCTGGGGAGGCCACCGGTACTTTACCCTAAATATAGATATCAAATTCGATCTTTACTCCCAAATACCGTTGATTTGTGCTCCATATTGCTATAGTCGGAACTTCAGTTTAAGGGGTGATTTAGGGCGTACGCCCAAAATTGGATATCAAATTCGTATTCTACTCTCAAATACCTTTCATTTGAGTCCCATATTGCCATAATGAGGCAATTAATCTATTCGACATATTTTTAGGAGGAAAAGAGCCACCTTGACTTGAATGCAAATTTTAATGTCACTCCCAAAATATCTTTGATTTGAATCTTATATAGCCATGGTCGGCTGATATGTCCTGGGCGTATTTGGGGGTGAGGCGACCTCCCATAACTTGGACCTAATTTTTTATGCCACATTTGTAATCTACTGCCGGATACTTTTCATTTGAGTCCCATATTGATAGGAACGTCGAATATTTCTGTTTAGAGGAGTTTTGGGTTGGGGCTGCCCGCTGGGTACTTGGACCCAAAATTTAACATGATTTTCATTTTCTAGTCTCCAATACCTTTCATTTGAATCCCATATTGTGACCATCAGTCCTCTTTTGGATTTGAGTGGCGTTTTTGGTGTAAGGGGGAGGGTCAGCTACCATCCGATATCTAAAAATTATATAACCTATGTTTTTTTGTTTCTACGGAACAAACAAACAAACCGAGTCGCATATAGTCATGAAGGGTCATATGCCCATTTGGGGAGTTTTTTGGGGGTGGGGTGACCCCCTACACTTTTATCTGGTTTTGTATGCCAGATTCATAATCTACTCCCGAATACCATTCATTTAAGCCCCATATTAATATGGACCACCAATTTGTCTGTTTTTATACATTTTGGGGTTAGCGCGACTTCCTGGGTACATGGACCCAATTTTTAATATCATATTCGTATTCTACTCTTCAATACCTTTCATTTGATGTCCATACTGTCTTTCACTTGTGATTTTGGGTGGTATTTTTGAGGCAACGGGGAGGGTCCGCCCCCTTTCGATATCAACAAATTATAAAGCATATTTCTTCTTCCTGACCATATTTGTAATCTACTCCCGAATACCTTTCACTTGAGTCCCATATTGTCATGATAGTCAAAAAAAACCCTATTTTAAGGCGTTTTGGGGCTGGGGCTGCCCCCCTGGTACTTTGACCCAACTTTTATTATGAAATTCGTACTCTACTCTTGAATACGTTTCTTTTTGAACCCATATTGTCCCGATGGGTCCACTTTTATTTTTGGGTAGTACTTTTGGGGTAAGGGGGAGGGTCCGCCCCCCTTCCGATATCAAAATATTATATAGCCTATGTTTCCTTCCAGATCAACCTACAAAATCTATAAAAATTTCAAGATAATCGGTTCAGCCGTTTTTGAGTCTATACGGAACAAACAAACAAACACAAACTGAAGTATACATAGAAGAAGATGTGGACCGTACACTGAATGGATGTAAAGAGGGGTAATAAAACACATTCCTCTGAATGTCACCAAAAATTGCTAAAAATTGTCCTTACGAATTTACGAGATCAACCCTTAAATCCATCTATATGACAGATATATCTATGTATGCATTTATCTGAAGCATACAAGGCACAAATGCAGGCAGGTCGAACTCTATTGACTCTTCCAATCGATTGAGTTGGAATTTTGCTGTAAAAGCAAATCTATATATAGAGCACCTCTAATTTACCTTAATCATCATACTCCTTTAATCTAGTGAATATAAACATTTATTCGATTTCTTGGCTGCTAGCCAAGGTAAAAATAAGCGTTGAAGAAAATCCATTTTTATGTAAATACTCAACTTATACAAACACTCTGCTCCAAATGTCAAAGGATTAATTCGTTCATAACATACACCCAAAAAAAAATAATTCGTTTCACATAACGGAAATTTTCGCCAAGTAAACTTCTTTTCTGAAAAACGTTGGACTTTGTTTAGAATGAAAGAACATTATTTTTATACCCTCGACCATAGGATGGGGGTACACTAATTTCGTCATTCTGTTTGTAACACCTCGAAATATGCGTCTGAGACCCCACAAGGTATATATATTCTTGATCGTCATGACATTTTATGTCGATCTAGCCATGTCCGTCCGTCTGTCTGTATGTCGAGGGGCTTAACATAACTCACTGTCCCAAATTTCGACGACATCGGATTATAAATGCACCTATTATGGACCCAGTGCTTTAAATCTAGAGAGCGGTCTATATGGCAGCTATAACTAAATCGGACAATAAATGCACCTTTTATGGGCCCAAGACCTTAAATCGAGAGATCGGTCTATATGGCAGCTATATCCAAATCTGGACCGATCTGGGCCAAATTGAAGAAGGGTGTCGGAGGCTTAACAGAACTCACTGTCCCAAATTACGACGACATCGGATTATAAATGCGCCTTTTATGGGCCCAAAGCTTTAAATCGAAAGATCGGTTTTTATGGCAGCTATATCCAAATCTTGACCGATCTGGGCCAAATTAAAGAAGGGTGTCGAAGGGCTTTTATGGGCCTATGACCCTAAATCGGCGGATCGATCTATATGTCAGCTATATCTAATTCTGGATTGATCTTGGCCAAATTGAAGAAGAATGTTGACCGTGGTAAAAAAAACTGACTGTCCCAAATGTAATCAAAATCGGATAATATATGTGGTTTTTATGGGCCTAAGACCCTAAATCGACGGATCGGTCTATATGGGGGCTATATCAAGATATAGTCGGAAATAGCCCATCTTCGAACTTAACCTGCTTATGGAAAAAACGATTCTGTGCAAAATTTCAGCTTAGTATATCTATTTTTATACCCTCCACCGTAGGATGGGGGTATACAATTTCGTCATTCTGTTTGTAAATCCTCGAAGTATGCGTCTGAGACCCCATAAAGTATATATATTCTTGATCGTCATGACATTTTATGTCGATCTAGCCATGTCCGCCCTTCTGTCTGTCGAAAGCACGCTAACTTTTGAAAGAGTAGAGCAAGCTTGAAATTTTGCACAAATACTTCTTATTAGTGTAGGTCGGTTAGGACTGTAAATGGGCCATATCGGTCCATGTTTTGATATAATGTGTAGAAAAGTGTTCAATTTTCGCTGAACTCCATTATGTTTTGGATTATGACCGCTGCATTCGTTATCCTATAAATGAAACAAAAAATTGCGTATGGGAGTTGTTGTTTTCGCACATATAAATACCTACCTTGGGATGGATATATCTTTATCGCGCAAATCTTACCAAATAATGTATGTGTCTTTGAAATTCCTGTTGTGTTTTTTGTTTTGTACTTGGCAGCCATTTGTGTGTTGCTTAAATGATGTTTGTCGGAATTTTTGGACTTTAGGCGAAATTAAAAAAAAAATTTTACTTTCCGCACTCGACCAAGCTGCTCAATATACTGACTGCTATTTGCTCAGGTAAAACAAAAAAGGAAAAAATTTTAAATGATAAATTGTATTTACACCAGTGATGAGCACACAGTTGCAATTATTTGCCAGCCCATGGGCCTGCTTGGAATTTCTGTATATGTACAAAGTAATGTGCAAAAGTGTGAGTATTTTTGCCAATTACTGGTCTATACACTCATTTGCATAATACTCACTCTGTCTCTGTAGTAGGAGAGACTCAAGAGAATAATTGTTGGTCCGGTACACGAATAATCGTTTGCGGCTATTGAAGCATTTTTGCAGTTAAATTTTACTGTAGGCGAAGCTGCTACAGGGCTTTCAATAAACAATGTTAGTAACGTTCAATAATGCCACGTTTATGGCTACCATTTGATTCGTTGAAGCGAAGCATTACTCGGTTACAATAAAAGAGAATCTTTTTGATAAGAATATTTTTCTTGTCTTAAAAAAATCCCAAACGTTTAATTTTTTTGGGTGTAGCTGAACGCTTTGCTACCCCTTTTTAACTTGACTATCTATCCACTTTTTACACATAAACGCAGATGACAAACCGACTGGAATTGTTTCTGTACCCTTAACTTAAATCTGTGTCTTTGGGTGCTAGAGTTTAGTAGTTTAATTTGGCTAAATATGCACGCAATCCAGATTTTCTCAATTTGCGCATAATTTTGATTTGGTGAAATTTGCCGTACAATGCTTGAATTGTGACTGTTACTCAGAAGAAGTTATTAGTTTTGTATAAATACAAGTTTTGCAAATCGTTATAGGGTCTCCAACTTTTCTAATGATTCTCTAGCCGAAAGACACAATTTTTTTCCGGTGAAAAAAAAAGGTCACCAATATTTGAACTAAAAATTGAATCGGACTGCACTCTTTGATGAGCGAGAAATATGCTATTCCTTTATGGAATACTAGCTGAAGCGGACCTTCCTCACTGCGCCTTATTTCACTCTCATGCAAAAAATTATTCGTTTCACATTAAACATGTAAAAGCGTGCTAAGTTCGGCCGGGCCGAATCTTAAATACCCTCCACCATGGATACCATTTGTCGAGTTCCTTTCTCGGCATCTCTTCTTAGGCAAAAAAAGGATAAAAAAAAATATTTGCTCTGCTATTAGAGCGATATCAAGATATGGTTCGGTTCGGACCACAACTAAATTATATATTGGAGACCTGTGTAAAATGTCAGCCAATTCGAATAAGAATTGCGCCCTTTGGAGGCTCAAGAAGTAAAGTAGAGAGATCGATTTATAGGGGAGCTGTATCGGGCTAAAGACCGATTCAGACCATAATAAAAAGGTATGTTGATGGTCATGAGAGGATCCTTCGTACAAAATTTCAGCCAAATCGGATAATAATTGCGACCTCTAGAGCCTCAAAAAGTCAAGATCACAGATCGGTTTACATGGCAGCTATATCAGGTTATGAACGGATTTGAACCTTATTTGGAACAGTTGTTGGATGTCATAACAAAATACTTCGTGCAAAATTTCAATCAAATCGGATAATAATTGCGCTGTCTAGCGGCTCAAGAAAACAAGATTCATGATCGGTTTAAATGGCAGCTGTACCAAAACATGGACTGATATGGCCCATTTACAATCCCAACTGACCTACGCTAATAAGAAGTATTTGTGCAAAATTTCAAGAGGCTAGCTTTATTCATTTGAAAGTTAGCGTGCTTTCGACAGACGGACAGACGAACGGACATGGCTAAATCGACATAAAATGTCACGACGATCAAGAATATATGTAGAGGGTGATTTTTTTGAGGTTAGGATTTTCATGCATTAGTATTTGACAGATCACGTGGGATTTCAGACATGGTGTCAAAGAGAAAGATGCTCAGTATGCTTTGACATTTCATCGTGAATAGACTTACTAACGAGCAACGCTTGCAAATCATTGAATTTTATTACCAAAATCAGTGTTCGGTTCGAAATGTGTTCAAATTTTGACAAATTTTGTTCAGCGATGAGGCTCATTTCTGGTTGAATGGCTTCGTAAATAAGCAAAATTGCCGCATTTGGAGTGAAGAGCAACCAGAAGCCGTTCAAGAACTGCCCATGCATCCCGAAAAATGCACTGTTTGGTGTGGTTTGTACGCTGGTGGAATCATTGGACCGTATTTTTTCAAAGATGCTGTTGGACGCAACGTTACGGTGAATGAACACATTTCGAACCGAACACTGATTTTGGTAATAAAATTCAATGATTTGCAAGCGTTGCTCGTTAGTAAGTCTATTCATGATGAAATGTCAAAGCATACTGAGCATCTTTCTCTTTGACACCATGTCTGAAATCCCACGTGATCTGTCAAATACTAATGCATGAAAATCCTAACCTCAAAAAAATCACCCTTTACTTTATGGGGTCTCAGACGAATATTTCGAGTAGTTACAAACAGAATGGCGAAATTAGTATCACCCCGTCCTATGGTGGAGGGTATGCAAAATTATAGTAACCTTTGAGTGGTTACGATGAGACCCCACACCCCTTCGATGAGCGAAGAAAAATATCCGTATCTCGGAATGGGTACCTGTTATAAAAATCTTTTTTAACTTTCAAGAGTAGGCTCAAAATGGACTCCAAAGACCCAACAGCTGCGGTGATGGCATCGGACTTTAGCATGTTGTCCGCTTCTCTTATAGGTGTGGGTGCCTTGGCACTTGTAGTCGAGAGCGCACATCTCTGCGTCAGACTGTATAATAAGGAAGAGACGTGTAAACCAGAAGGATGCACAGTTTGGCCCCAGCCTTTGAGTAAAGGTGGTGTTTCCGATTCAGACAGTGCCAATGAAACAGTCATTGCAGCCGAATCGGGTGATGAGGACAGCGGGATGACTGCAGAAGTGAGAGAAGGCTTCGCTAAGCTGACAAGAAAACCGATAAAGCAATCCGTGGCACGACGAAGGAGACAGACGAGTATGCACCGGCAGCGCATTAGTGCTGAAAGGCAGGATGCTGGAAGGGACGAAGCTGACATTCCAGGTACTTCTACAGAAACTGGGAAAAGAATCGGATCTTCCGAAAAGAATAACACTGCTAAAATGCTGAAAAAGAGCTCCCCGCTTTCAAGTACTCTGGAAACGCCAAGCCAGCCCCTCCCGCAATGAAGACTCCAGGCAGTGTCCTGCGGAGGGAGACAAAGTCGGAACAGGAACGAAGAAAGCGGGCACGATCCCTGAATCATCATGGAGGACTGTGACTTTCAAAAGGACGACATAGCCATTACGGATGGGGAAGATGGTCGCCAAAAAAGTTAAGGAGCCCCCTCTTGCGTCAGAATGAGAGATGAGATGAGCTAACTTATACAGTCATCGATGTCGGCAGTGCATTTGGTAGAATTCCACCAGCTCATCGGTCCCAAGTGGAGGATCTGTTTAACGAGCGTATTTTCGAACATGTGTGTAACTCTGTAGAGGGTCTACCCATACAAATGATGAGCTGTGAGTATAGAGGGGACATCTATACGCTGCGCTTTGCGTCATCAAAATGTATTGATGCCGTCAAGAAGCTTCTCGTAAGTATCCACACTCCCTGGGCCGCAAATCTCGACCGGGTGTGAAATATGAACATCCGCCAAATTACAAAGGCAACGGCCTTCATCAAGGGATGAGGCAGCAAATTCGCTGCGCAGAAACTTTGTTCCGGGTCGTCCATGGCTCCTGAACTAAGGCAATATGAATCATGCCCTTGCTGATTTTCTCCAACAGAGCGTGCGTAGCAGTCCCGCTTCGGTGAAGGTTTATTATCTGGATTAACTCAATCATTGGTCCTCCAGTAAATGGGCATCTTGGGAGTAGTTGATGATCTCATCGTCTGCTCCCTGTTTTTGAGACTGTATTGACTTTCCAGTCACTGCATTGGCGGATGTCATCGTTTTAGGTTCTTTGCCTAGTCTAGTCTTCCGATTCTTTATAAAGTCGATAATGGTTCTATCGTCGGGTCCCTGTTCGTTAATCTGTATTGCCCTCGACATTACTGATGAGCTATACCAAAATCGGTTTAGATTTAGATTTAGCTCTCATATATATTTATCGCCCGATTTTCACTTCAAGAGTTCTTGCAAACTCATTAATCATCCGTTCTACTTAAAATTTTGCACAACGCTTTCTTTTTCGACTCTCACAATACTTCCGGATTTAAGTCGATATAGCTCCCGTATACGAGTACATATAATAATGTCATTTGCTTACCGGTTCTCACGAAATATGGCGCAAAAGATTTCGTTATGACTCCTGGCCAGTCTTTTCTTGTTTTTTTTTTACACCAAATTCATATTCCTCATCCATATTCTAGGGAAACATAGTGTGAAGGCTCCCCTGCAAGATCCATAATAATAATAATTGTAAAGTAGAATGCATTTAGTTTAATATTTGTTTTCTTTGTTGCGAAATTTCCTTCGCAGACTTTGGCATCTTTTTAGCTCAGATTAGCTTAGCTGAAAAGACAACAAAGGATATTAAAACAGTAAGTTAAGCATAAATTTATATGTAAAATGTTAGTGTTTATGCGGCTTCTTTGAGCTGATGATAGTCAAGTTCATGTTAACGATGGCATTGCCACTGTACGCAGTGAATCTTGGCATGGCCATAACATTTGTTAAGAGTTCAACAACGCAATGGCATGCTGCAAGGGCGACCATGAGCATCTTCATGTAAAGCAATTGCAATTACATGGAAATTAGCATAATGTAAACTTCTTGTAACTGGTGATTCAATTTGAATAGTTTATATATCCTCTGAGTATAGCAGCAAACCATTTTGTGAATCAAAAACCATGAAATTAAATTAGGGAATTGAAGTATTTTTTAAAGACATAAAACAAAAGTAATTAATGTAATTGATCCAAGTAAAATGTTTAAGCAGCAATGCTTTCAGCTCGTAAAACTAAAACCACACATCCAAGTTTAAAACTTTGCTATTTGAGCATTAATGGAATTAAGGAAAAGATCCCACAAGTCACATTCCATGAAACTCATCAAGATTGTCCATGAATGAAGCAAAGCGAATTCGTTTATAGTTTGTCATTTCATATGTTTCTGGGTGACATGACAAACTTTTTGAAAGTACAGAGCAATAAACCTTTTTGGTTTATGCAGCTGCTGAACTAGAATATTTTGTCTATTTATGTAAAACATAATCATATACATAAAACATATTTATGTAAAACATAACCAATTTCCATGTTGTATACCCAAATTTTCCATTAATTTTTATCTTAAATTTTAAACTAGAAATCTTTTTAATTTGGCGAGACATATGACTGGTGTGTGTGGTTAGGGGATAGACTAGATCAAGTACCCTAATGACTATTACTGGGGACAGTTGACCCATCCTGGCCCAAGATATTTAATTAGGATAAGAAAGTGTGAATACGTGAACAATTTAGGTGTAAGTTTAAAGGACAGCATAAAGAGATTGTGATGTGTACATACTTCAAATTGAACGAAAGATTGGACAAACTTAATTTTTATATCACAAGCTGAACAGGGCCCGCTCCGCTGCGCCTTCTTTTACTTTATATGGAACAAAAGTTTCCTTGGAATATTTATTTTCAAAAATTAAAGAGCTTTTAGTGAAATACCATGCTACGAACATAGTATATCGCTTGACTAACAATCTAACAATATAAGTGCCTTTATCTGAATCCCATATGATCTTTATTGGTCTACGAATTTATGTTTGGATATAAGGTGTTCTCCATTCTTAAAATTCTTTATTAAAGCCCGATATTCTCATGATGTCTGATTTAGTGGTGTATTCGGGGGAGAGGTGGTTCCCCAGATACTTGGCCCTGAAAAAATATCAGCATCGTGCTCTTCTCTAAAATACCATTTATTTAAACCCCCTATTGCTATTGGCTTAAGAGGAGTTTATGGGATGAGGCGTCCCCTAAACACCTGCCCCAAAATAGGTTATCAAATTCGTTTTCTAATCTGAAATACCTTTCATTTGAGCCACATGGTCGAAAAATTGTAACCCTTTGAGGAAGGAGTGATGCCCTAAATACATGGTCCTACATTTGGATATCAAATTCGTATTCTACTCCTAAATACCTTTGTTTGAGTCCCATATTGCGATGGCCAGTAAAAAATTGCTGTTTGTGGGGTATTTTGGGAAAGGGGTAGACCCCAAGAAAATTGGTCCCGAAAATGGGTATCAATTCCTGCTCTACCCCCCAATACCTTTCATTTAAGCTCCACATTGACATTGTGGGTAAATATGCCCGATTGAGGGGTGTTTTGGCGGTTGGGGTGGTCCCCCAAACACTAAGCCCGGAAAATATATCAGCGTTGTACTCTATTCTCATATATCTACATATCATTTATTTGAACCCTTATTGCCATTGCCCTTAAAATTGGATATCAAATTCGTTTTCTAATCGCATTTAAACTCCCTATTGCAAAAGTCAGTAAATATGTCCGGTTTGGGGTATTGGCCCTAAAATCTATGAATATTTAGTTCCACTCTCTTTAAAACCCAAATTGTCTTGGTGAGTAAAGACGTGCTATTTGGGGGTTGTTATGGTGGTGGGACGTCCGCTTGACAGTTGGCCCCTAATGTTGATATCAGATACGTGGTCTACTCCCACATACCCTTAATTTGAGCCCTATATTTCCATAGTCGGCACATGACCGTCTTGGGGGATGGGCGGCTACTCAGTGAGTTGGCCTTGAAAATATATATCGGATTCGTGTTCCACTTTAAAAAAACCCTCTTATTTGAGCCTCATATTGCAATAGTCAGCAAATACTTCCTATTTGGGTGGTGTTGTGTGGGTGGGGTGGCCCCATAAACGCTTTTCCCCAATAATTACATCAGATTCATTCTTTACTCTCAAATACCTTTCATTTGAGCCCCATATTGCTATTGTCGTAAATTTGTCCGATTTGGGGGTGTTCTGGGGCTTGGGGTGGTACCCCTAGCACTTGGTCCGACAATTGGTTATTAGATACGTTTTCTTGGCCTAAATACCTTTCATTTGAGTCCCATATTGTCGTGGTTGGTCTAAATATATTGTATGTTTGGTAGGTTTTAGGGCGGGGCAGCCCCCCTAGGTACCCCACCCGAAATTGGAAATTTCTTGCAAATCGGACCAGCCGTGTCTGAGTCTATAAGGAACACACAAACAAACACAATTTCGAAGGACTAGCTTTAGCGCTATCGTGATTTCCACAGACGGATGGACAGACAGACGGACGGAGGAACAGGCATGGCTAGATCGACTTAGAGTGTCAAGACTTTCAAGTATATATATATTAGGGAGGATGGATTTGTATGGATGAAAAAAAGTTAAAAGACATATAGCAAAAACGTTATCTACATGGAATTCTAAGAAACTTCTCCGAAGAAACCATGTATCTATAATTTAATCCTAATCCGCGCCTCTCGATAGGAAAAAGCTGGTATTTTTAGCATTTATTTTTTTTGGCAAATGCGGTCATAGTAAATTCCAAGGCTAGAGGGGCGGAAAAGGATTTCAGTTTAGATATACGTTTTCTTCTGAGAAGTTTTTTAGAAATTCATGTAGTTAACGTTTTTGCTATACGATTTTTAACTTTTTTCATCCATACAAATCAACCCGCCTTAATATATATACTTGAAAGTATTGACACTCTAAGTCAATCTAGCTATGCCCATTCCTCTGTCCGTCTGTCTGTACGTCCGTCTGTGGAAATCACGATAGCGCTAAAGCTAGCCGTTCGAAGTTTAGCTAGCCGTTCGAAGTTTTACATTTTTGCTATACGATTAAAAAGAAAATCGACGTGCCCTAATATACATACTTTATGGGATTGGAGATCAATATTTCGAGGAATGACTAAATAAGTACACCCCGCATCCCATGGTGGTGGATATGTAAATGTGTGCTAGATCAATGACATGTTTGCCCACATAAAAGGCAATGCATTCTTAACTTTGGAAAATCGTGATCCAGCTTAAATAATATTATAATGGGAAATAAAGAACAATTTTCTGCAATTTGTTATTAACTTCAAAAGGATTTTCCGAGACAAATTTAGTTAATATATAATTTTCATCTTTCAAGAACCTCTTCCCTTGTTGTAATCGGTAACTTTTATAAAAATCATTTCAACTCCCACTGGGCAACTGCATACAACAATACGCGTATGGATGAATGAGTTTAATTACTCATTCATCGCAAACACAAATGTTAACGCATTGACGTCAAAATTGTAACTAAATGCACAAATTGTGAAGTACCATAGTCAACTACGGTATACATCCGCTTGCACACACATTACACTCAGAATGTTGACAATGTTGCACAGAATCAACTATTTCTCTCAGAATCCAATCCGGTTATCGTTGACTATTCTCTAGGGAGAGCTTCTTCAATTCCAAAGTGTTCCGCAATGCTCTCAATAACCATGTGGTGGATTGTATTCAATGTTATTGTTTTGGTATTTCTTTAATGTGTGGAATGCAATCTCAAGAGAATTGTATGTTTCATACCCCTAATGTTGCCTATGGAATGGTATGTTGATTTTTGTTCCATTCCATGTTAAACAAACAAGTTGTAACATTCATGTTGGGGCGTTCAGTGGTACTTAGTTTATGCTGCAATTAAAACATATGTTTCATGTTTATGTGGGTTCAGGCTGACTATTGTTGCAAAACATTTAATTTGAAGATGATTCGTGGATACATCTGAGATACAATTTTGTTGAGATACAATTTTGTTGAGATACATTTTTAATATACATTTCACAGCACCATTGCATTACGAAATATGTTTGCAAAATTTGAAGACTGTTAATGTTATTCCCATATAAAGACACTGATTTTGGTAATAAAATTCAATGATTTGCAAGCGTTGCTCGTTAGTAAGTCTATTCATGATGAAATGTCAAAGCATACTGAGCATCTTTCTCTTTGACACCATGTCTGAAATCCCACGTGATCTGTCAAATACTAATGCATGAAAATCCTAACCTCAAAAAAATCACCCTTTAATTATTTTACCGATAAGACTTGTTGAACTTCTATAAGTCGCAAATCTAATCAAATTAAGCTGAAATCTAGTACCATTATTTATACATACATTTGTAATAAAAGCGTCCTAATCTGTCAAGAACCTGATAGAACTCTCTTATATATATTAATCTACCGAATTGAGTAAATGGTCACCAGAGGTAGCAATTATCAATTATCCGACGTGAATAAAATAATCCTTTCAGCTACGATTTACTTTTCGAGTATATATATCCATGGGAGATCTTATCTTGTTACTTTGAATCTGTTCCGTGATCTAACATTTTTCGTTTACATATTACAGCGTTAGAAAAAATGTCCCGAAAAGTTACTCCTTAGAAAGGCTTTGAGTATAAAGACATGAAGTTATGAGGTGAAGGCTCTAATCTTCTGGATGCTAGGACAATCGCCATGAGCAAAGAGTTCGCAAATATACAGTAAATCAGGGCACAAATCGCCAAATGCATAGTTATTCGAACAAGTATGGATTGTGGAGTAACCCTAAAGGATCGAAATTTTGATTAACAACAATAATGTGGTTAGTGGTCGATACATACTACATACTTGAATTGCCTGAGTTTACGATATCCTTAAATTTTGGTTTAGAATTTTTTAAGGGAACATGGCATTGCTCTATGTGCTCTCTCAAAAATAGTTGACCCAAAATTAACGATTTTGTCCTTAGTTTGAGGATAATTGCAAGCTAAAGAAGCAAATAATAAAGATGACAACATCTTTAACAATATCTTATGACAATATCTTTAAATATATGTATAATATAGAAACGTAAGGTAGCGCAGGGCCAGGAGACTCTATACATCCTAAAGAACAGGGATTCGACGATGGAACCATCACCTATTTTCTCAAGATTATGAATCCTGGATAGGCAAAGATCGTAATATTGAATCATCAGGCACTGAAGTGACAGGAGACTATGCAATCTAACGAACAGGGATATGACGATGAGACCATCACCGACTCCCAAGAAGCCTATTTACTGGAGACTTATGATTGGAATCATCTAGATAACCCTCCATCGGAGCGAGACGGCTACACACGTTCGAATGAAGAAAATCAGCAAAGTCAAGAGTTGTCAACGTCGGATGCAACAGTGCTGAGACAGGGAGGCGGTGGAGCATACCTGGCATCACTTTACATACCTTTCCATTCTCCGACACTGCCACCCACGCACAGTGGGATAGACCGAAAAAAACTAGTCAAAAATATGCCGTGTGAGAACAGGTATTTATATATTTTTATACCCACTATCGAAGGAAGAAGGTATATTCGTTTTTTCATTCCGTTTGCGACACATCAAAATATCCATTTCCCTATAAAGTACATAAATTCTTGAGCGTCGTAAAACTCTAAGAAGATCTAGCTATGTGCGTTTGTCTGTTGAAATCACGCTACGATCGGTCCATATTTGGATATAGCTGCCATAGACGGATCTCTTGGGCCCATAAAAGTGTGGGTTGTGTTAGGCCACTATACTTTGGAATATAGCCATCCTCTACTTTGGAATATACCCATTTACAATATATTATTGTCTCTGGAAGAAAAATTGTGGTTAGGGGAAATACTTCAGGAAGCTCTACGTGCAACAGCAAAACGGGCTAAATCCTTGCAAGGCAGAAGTAGTTCTTTTCAGCAGGAGATACAAGTTGCCTACAGTGGAACCTGTCTCCTTGGGTAGGAGAATGTTCCATTTACAGAATGCGCAAAATAACTGGGTGTTTTGCTGGTCAGGAAACTGAACTTCAAATCCAACATTTTGGAAAGGGCAAGAAAGGCCACTATTGCCCTATACACCTGCAAGAGAGCCATTGGCAAAAGATGCGGGGCTTAGACCGCGTGTCATGCATTGGGTATATATTGCAGTTGTCAGACCTATAATGCTGTATGGTGTTGTGGTCTGGAGATATCCCAGGGAATTGTAAAGCGGATGAGCTTGCGAGACTGGGAACTACCCTACACATTCCAGGGATGCTGGAATCTGTGGGTATGTCTCTAGCAACATGTAAGCTTATTTTTCAGGACCAGGCCCGAAGGACAACGACAACATTCCAACAATATGTGGCCTAATCTAGATTTGAAGAGGTGTACTGCTTTGCTGTCATTGGCTAGAACAGATGTCTCAGTCATTGTGTCCGTCATGACAGAGCACTGTCTAATAGGAAAACATGCTGACAGACTGAAAGTTACCAGCAACGACTTTTGCAGAAGTTGTGAGGACATCGAAGAAGAAGAGCAGAACAGTTAAAAGGAGTTCCACTTTAGGTTCTCATTTCTGTGAGAACCTGTATTTCGGTTTTTTAAAGCGATCTGGATGGTTCAACGTTAGGAACTAGAAGGTATCACAATGGACGACAACGTCAAAGTGAGTCTGATAGCAGATTGCCACTCAATCCTAACCTAGACCACTCTGTTAATCTCTTCAATTTGGCCCTGATCGGTCCAGATTTGAATATAGCTGCCAAATAGACCGATCTGCCGATTTAAGGTCTTAAGCCCATAAAAGCTACATTTATTATCCGATTTTGCTGATAATTGTGGCAGTGCGTTATGTTAAGCCACTCGACATCCTTCTTCAATTTTCCCCGATCGATCCAGATTTGGATATAGCCGTCATATAGACCACAGCCGCCGTCTGTGGACATCTCAATTTAAGGTCTTGGGACCCTAAAATGCGCATATATTGTCCGATTTCGCCGAAACGGATAGCTGCCATATCGACCGATCTCTCAATTTAAAGTCTTGACCTCATAAAAGGCGCACTTATAATCCGATCTCTGACACAGTGACTTATAAAAGGATTTTCAACAACCCAGCCGTATCTGGTTTAGATCGGTCTATATTTGGATATAGCCACAAAAAGACAACTATTTTCTTCTACAAAGTTGAACAATGCCAAAAGGTACCCGGACAAAGTTGGGCGTTGAAAGGATCTCGCTAACACCTCAGGATAGTCCATTGTCCTACAGGAGCGTGATATTTACTTACGCCTCAGTAGTTTGGTGGACTGCGATGGAGAAAAATTGCAAGGTAAGTATAATACAACAGGTCCAGAAAACAAGTTCATTCTGGCCTGCAGCTATGAAACTTAAGGTGACGAGAGAATGGATAGAGGATAGGATCATATCCTACCATCGCGATACAATCGAGGCGACGACAAGGAATCTAGAAGGAATGGAAGAAGTTTTCGATCGGATACCTGAGACGAAACTTTAGGTCGAGTGAGTGGCACTGCTGCCAGCAGTCTTCGATTGACGGAACCATGGTATTGCCATCTGGAAGTTCATGCTACACGGATGGATCAGTGTGGGCTTGTGTATCTACATTCAGAACGCAGGGACTGAGTTCTGTTTCTCACTGCAGACTGAGATCCGGCTATCACGGAACGTTCAAAGTGTTATGGTGTTAACGCTAGGACGCCGAGGGGGAAAACCCTTATGGACAGTAAACTGGCCATCAGGGCAATAACAATCTGGACGGTTAGGTCTTGGAGAGTAAGAAGGAAATAAACGCCTTCTCGGAGGATGCACGATCCGCATTGTTTGGGTGACAGGCCATAGCGAAAAGAGGGAGTATGTATGAGCAGACGATTGGGCAGTGAAGGCCAGGGGATTCTATATAACTTGTTTAACCCGAAGCCTTTCGGGTCGAAGCAGTCCTAGTCAAAAGCTTTGGTGACGAACTATGGAACAGCGAAACGGTTGGTAGGACAACGAAAATCCTTTGGGGAGATCCGGGTCGTGAGAAGACGAGGCTATTATTAAAAGGGAATAAGAAGGAGAGGTCAGTATGGCTTCGGGTATCATAACGGGACATATAGGACTAGGAGCTCACTTATACAAAATCGGTGCGGCAAGTGATAGCATGTGTAGGGCATGTGGGGGAGATAATGAGACGTTGGAGAATTTCCAGTCATTATCACATAAGTGGGAACAGAATACCAGACATGAACCGACTTGAGGAGGTGTTATGAAAACCAATTAGGGATATTTTTAATAACACAGAATTCCTAGCTTGAATTGTTTTTTCGATATTAATTTATTGTATTTAGAGCACACAACAAGCCGATTACTGGCTTAGGTGAATGTCCATAATGGTAAGGTGCGGATTAATATCCACACCCTCTTCTCAACCTAACCGAACCTAAAAAACTAAACATTTAAGGACGCTCCTGTTTGTAGGCTAGTATGCGTCGTTAACTACGGTTCACTGTTGCCTTGTCCTAAGGCAATTTTCCTAACTTTGAACAATATTTTGACCTTCATTTTAGATTTTTGTCTTTAATTACAAGACTCAGTATTAAGGATTTGTTAAACTACCATTTAAAATAAAGTCCTTAGAATTAAGGAAAATGTTTTACCAAAAGGAATGTTTACTTAAAAAATGTGAAACGTGATCATCTTAAAATTAAGTTTGGTAATCTCTTGCTGGAATCTTTAATGTTTTTTTCGGTATACTTTCTAATTCCTTGTTTCTAAAAAACTTTGATTGTTACTACCATTTGAACAAAGCTATTTTTGTTCAAGGAAAAAGATTTAACTGTTTGATCTGTATATTAAAACTCCATCTTTGTCTTCCAATTGTGTTTGATGAATCATTAAGAAAGAATGTTTGTTTTTAACAAATGCCAACGCAGAAGTGATTAAAAAACGAAAAATTTTTTTTATTGTCTCCTCCTGTTGAGTATGATTTTTAATAATCCGATTTTATTGCCAGACTTAACAACGATGCGACAGTTAAATAAACATTATAGCAAAATAACCATTTTCCTGGAAACAAAAGTTATGATTATAGCCATAAAAAGATTAATACTTAATTATGAGTGAAATAGCTTATCTATGCTTGGGATGAAAAGCTATTTTAAAAGGCTGGTAGCTTGTATGGATTGCGTAAAATTTAACAGCGAACATATATTTACAGGGTAAATGGTCTTTAAGTCCATCCATTCTGTCTGAAATTTTTCAAAGATTCGACTCATATGGTATAGTGAATGGAGATTGCACAACACGTAAATGTGTAGGGGAAGAAAGAAAGAAAGTGTTAGAGCCTAGATCAAAGAGCTAGGAAAAATAAATGTGGGGGCAGGAAAGGCATAAATAAAACCAGTAAGGAAAGGCAAAAATCGGGCGGTGTCGACTTTATAACTACACCTACACTATAGGTACAAAGTGGGAGCTATATCTAAATCTGAACGAATTTTGATGGACGTCGGCGGATATTTTCGGATGGATTAATAAACAATCAAATCCTTTTAGGTATTGTGGTAGGCATCAAGGAAAGAGTTGAGCACAATTTTGGCAATATTGGCCAATAATACGCTTGCAGTGACTCTAGAAGTGAAAATCGGGCGAAATACATATATGGCAGATATATATAAATCTGAAACGATTTCTATGAAATTCACCTGTAATGTTAAATGACATAAGAAAACCCTTCCTCACAAATTTTGAGAGAATCTGTTAACAAAATAGCACTTTATTGAAATATTAGTCCAAATATGACGAACATATATATATGGGACCTATATCTGAATCTGAACCGATTTCTAGCAAACTTCTAAGATATTGTGGTTGTCTTCCATGAAAACGCTGTACAAAATTTTGACAACATTTACCAATAAATGCGCTTGCAGTGACCATAGAAATGAAAATCGTGCGATATATATACATATATGACAGCTATATCTAAATCTGAACCGATTTCCGTGAAATTCACCAGTAATGTCGAGAGTCGTAGAAAAATCCCTCCTGCCAAATTTCGATCAGTTAACAAATGACCATTTTATTGCATTATTACTGAAAATCGGACGAACATATATATGGGAGCTATATCTAACTCTGCACCGATTTCGACTAAACTTCATAGATATTGTGGAAGTCGTCGAGAAAAGCGTTGTGCAAAGTTTTAGGAAGATTAGTCGATAAATGGGCTTGCAGTGGCTTTAGAAGTTATAATCGGACGATTTATATGGGAGATATATCCAAATTTGAGGCTATTTTCTTCAGTTTCAATACGCTTCATCTCTAGGCCGAAAAACATGCCTGTGCGAAATTTGAAGACGATCGAATGAAAGCTGCGATCTGTAGTTTGAACACAAATTAATATGGACGGACGGATCGACGGACAGACGGACATAGCAATATCGAATCAGGAAGTAATTCTAAGCCCATCGGTATACTTATCAATGGGTCTAGCTCTTCTCCCTCTAAGCGTGGTTGTATAGGGTATTAAAATCCCACATGAATGTGCAACCTATGAAGTAACACTTACCGTCCATCCGTTCGTCTGTCGAAATCTCGATAGCGGTCGAACGCTGGAGCTAGCCGCTTGAATTTTTGCACAGATTCTTAATATTCATGTAGGTCGTTGGGGATTGTAAATGGGCAATAAAGGTTTAGATTTGGATATAGCTCCCATATAAACTGATCTCCCGATTTGACTTCTTGAGTCCTTACAAGCAGCAATTTTCTTCCGATTTAGCTGAAATTTTACATCTATTGTCTTGTTATGTCTTCCAAAAACTGTGCTAAATATGATCCAATTCGGTCTATAACCTGATATAGCTCCCATATAAACCGATCTCCCGATTTGACTTCTTGAGCTCTTACTATCCGCAAGTTTTGTCCGATTTGGCTGAAATTTAGCGTGAAGTGTTTAACTATGACTTCCCAAAACTGTGCTAAATAAGGTTCAAATCGGTCTATAACCTGATATAGCTCCCAGTAAGTTTGGTATTTTATTATTTTGTATACATTTTGACAGAATCCATCGTGGTACGTTCCCAAGATTCGGCCGCTTAGCACGCTTTATTTATTTAAAAATATTTCTCTGTCCCCATATCTAGTGTCAAATCATACAGAGCTTATAAATTTCTACGAAAATCAGCGCTGCTTGCTTTTGTGTTGTGGATTGATAGGTTTCGACCCTTAACCACTATGAGGTCCTTATAAATCGCCTTTAATACTGTATTGTGAATTCCAAGAAGAAACGAAATGGTTTCATATACATGGACTAAATCCGCACTTCCTTCCGAACATTCTGCTGCATAAGTATTATCCTTATGGTGGCTTCGCAAACAAGGACTAGCCTCAGGCGTTTCTCCTCCTTCGGCACATGCAGCTTGATTAGGTTCTAGTGGAAATCTGAAATCAGTCTTCTTCTTTTGCTAGAGAAGTCTCAACATTTCGAAATAATTCATAAAAGTCCCGCCTTGTCATGTCGAGCATCATAGGCACTCAGTATTTATGCAAGAGTCCGGGCCGCCCGGCCTCTCTCTGATACTCTCCGCTCGATACCGCTGATTGTCCGCCACTGCCGGCACTCAGTATTTATGCAAGAGTCAAGGCCGCCCGGCCTCTCTCTGATACTCTCCGCTCGATACCGCTGATTGTCCGCGACTGCCTTTGCAGCTACTCTGTATGAAGCATTCCACTATCCGCAACCAATGGACGCGCCCAGTAGCTCGCAGCTAATCTTGTCGTGTCAGCAATGAGCACCACACAGATCGGACTTCAATGTTCCAGCCAGTTTTGTGGGTAAAGCCTCTGGAGCTAATTGGTATTTTGAACATTTTTATACCCTCCACCATAGGATGGGGGTACACTAATTTCGTCATTCTGTTTGTAACTCCTCTAAGACCCCACAAAGTATATATATTTTTTATAGTCGTGACATTTAAAGTCGAACTTGCCATGTCCGTCCGTCTGTTTGGTCGTCCGTCCGTCTGTCTGTCGAAAGCACGCGAACTTTCGAAGGAGTAAAGTTAGCCGCTTGAAATTTTGCACGAATACTTCTCATTAGTGTAGGTCGGTTGGGATTGTAAATAGGCTATATCGGTCCACGTTTTGATATAGCTGCCATATAAACCGATCTGGGATCTTGACTTCTTGAGGCGCTAGAAGGCACAATTCTTATCCGTTTTGGCTGAAATTTTGCATGAGGGGTTTTATTATGATTTTCAATAACTGTGCTGAGTATGTTGAAATCGATCCTTTACCTGATAAAGCTGCCATATAAACCGATCTTGGGTCTTGACTTCTTGAGCCACTAGGGGACGCAATTATTATCCGAGTTGGCTGAAATTTTGCATGAGGTGTTTTGTTATGATTTTCAACAACTGCGCTAAGAATAGTTCAAATCGATCCATAACCTGATATAGCTGCCATATAAACCGATCTGGGGTCTTGACTTCTTGAGCCACTAGGGGACGCAATTATTATCCGAGTTGGCTGAAATTTTGCATGAGGTGTTTTATTATGACTTCCAACAACTGTGCTGAGTATGGTTGAAATCGGTCCATAGCCTGATATAGCTGTCATATAAACCGATCTGGGGTCTTGACTTCTTGAGCCACTAGAGGACGCAATTATTATCCGAGTTGGCTGAAATTTTTGCATGAGGTGTATTGTTATGATTTTCAACAACTGCGCTAAGAATAGTTCAAATCGGTTCATAAACTAATATAGCTGCCATATAAAACGATCTGGGGTCTTGACTTCTTGAGCCTCTAAAGGGAGCAATTCGTATCCGATTTGGTTGAATTTTTGCACGACGTGTTTTGTTACGACTTCCAACAACTGTGTTAAGAAAAGTTCAAATCGGTTTATAACCTGATATAGCTGCCATATAAACCGATCTGGGGTCTTGACTTCTTGAGCCACTAGAGGACGCAATTATTATCCGAGTTGGCTGAATTTTTGCACGACGTGTTTTGTTATGATTTTCAACAACTGCGCTAAGAATAGTTCAAATCGATCCATAACCTGATATAGCTGCCATATAAACCCATCTGAGGTCTTGACTTCTTGAGCCTCTACAGGAAGCAATTCGTATACGATTTGGCTGAAATTTTACATGAGGTGTTTTGTTATGATTTTCAACAACTGCGCTAAGCATAGTTCAAATCGGTTCATAACCTGATATAGCTGCCGTATAAACCGATCTGGGGTCTTGACTTTTTGAGCCCCTACAGAGAGCAATTCGTATCCGATTTGGCTGAAATTTTGCACGACGCGTTTTGTTATGACTTCCAACAACTGTGTTAAGAATAGTTCAAATCGGTCCATAGCCTGATATAGCTGCCATATAAACTGATCTGGGGTCTTGACTTCTTGAGCCTCTACAAGAAGAAATTCCTATCCGATTTGGCTTAAATTTTGCACGACGTGTTTTGTTATGACTTTCAACAACTGTGTTAAGAATAGTTCAAATCGGTTCATAACCTGATGTAGCTGCCATATAAACCGATTTGGGGTCTTGACTTCTTGAGCCCCTACAGGGAGCAATTCGTATTCGATTTGGCTGAAATTTTGCACGACGTGTTTTATTATGACTTCCAACAACTGTTTTAAGAATGGTTCAAATCCGTCCATAACCTGATATAGCTGTCATATAAACCGATCTGGGGTCTTGACTTCTTGAGCCTCTACAGGGAGCAATTCGTATCCGATTTGGCTGAATTTTTGTACGACGTGTTTTGTTATGGCTTTCAACAACTGTGCCAAGAATAGTTCAAATCGGTTGATAACCTGATACAGCTGCCATGTAAACCGATCTGGGGTCTTGACTTCTTGAGCCTCTACAGGGAGCAATTCGTATCCGATTTGGCTGAATTTTTGCACGACGTGTTTTGTTACGACTTCCAACAACTGATTTAAGAATGGTTCAAATCCGTCCATAACCTGATATAGCTGCCATATAAACCGATCTGGGGTCTTGACTTCTTGAACCTCTAAAAGGCGCAAGTATTATCAAATTTGGCTGAAATTTTGTACAACGGCTTCTCCCATGACCTTTAACATACGCATAGAATATGGCATGAATCGGTTTATGGCCTAATACAGCTTCCCTAAAAATCGGTCTCCCTATTTTACTTCTTTAGCCCCTTAAGTGCGCAATTCTACTTTGGTCTCCAATATTCAATATTCTATAATCCTTTGTTTGCCTATTTACAAATTTTGACATATCAAGTTGCCAAAAAAGATGCTTTGTTGTAGCAATTCGCCAATGCGGCTACCTTATTAAATACGCCTTGAATTATTCCATAATGTCTGTAAAGCTGAAATTTCTCCAATACATTTTCCTAAAACTCAAAATTCAAGTTGTCACCAAAATTGACCATTTAATTTGAAGTAACTTCCTCCTCATAGGCGCTGAAAGAGTCTCCTGCCTGACTCACCTACTAAGAATTTCATCAATCAAAAAGATACGACGACTGCATTGAGTGGTCCAAGAGAGTTGTTTAATTTTCTCACATTAGTCGGTGCTGTGTCGCTTCAAATGATAGATGATGTCTTTCGTATTTATTAAGCCGCTTAAAGCCATAATCTCGAATGCAAATACATGCCAGCAATAACAACAAAGCTACACACGCCAAATCACACAACAGTCAAATCCAAAGTCAATGTCCGCGTTGGGGACAATCGAATGCCAAATGCATGAACATGGACACCGAACTTCATGCGCGTATAGAGCCATCGCTGTGTTGGACAATCAATGGGCGAGTGAATGGCTGGGCAGACGAGGCGAACATTGTTGCATGTTCCAGTTGATAATAGTTTTACACATTCATTGGCCAGCTCTCTAGACCGCATTTCATAGAAGCTCAAACACATTGTCGTGCTGCTCCGGCAATATCGGCTACAGAGAAGAGCTCTAATCCTTTGTAAATGTCATTACAATAAATGTTCAACACACGCTTGAGTTTCGTTTGATTGCAGCAGTCAGCATATCCGCCGGTGCATGTAAGTGTTCGTGTACGTGTACGTGTACCTAGTGCACATGTCCATACCGGTGTACATGGTAGAGTGTTCCAGTGTCTGTCATGCAACGTCCATACTCTTCCACTAGGTTGGTCGCCCAAAAATTGTTCACACAATACTCCTTATTTGAGTGATACTTTGTATGTGTTGCTTTCATTCTGCAGGATGAGGCGCATTATGTGGGCTAGTCAGGGAGTCAAAATCAGTCGTGTGTTAAAATTGTTTGATTATGTTATTAGACGACTCTTGTACGTTTCCTCTCTATTCGTGTGGCAGAAGGGATTGTCTTCTTACTTATTCCATGTCATTGTTGGGGGGACTTTATGAATGCACCAAAGTTGATGTTCTCCATAGTTTAGTTGCACAATAATTTTTTGGTAATCATTATGGCAAATATTTGCTTAGTTTTTCGGGATACCTTGGTGTGCGGATTGGCAGGGAAGGGTGTCTTTACATCAATGGCCATTGAAGATACCTTACAATACAATGAGCAAGCACTGGGTTGCGTGTTCAAATACTTACATACTGATAATAATACGAATTTTATCAAATTAAGGTTAGGTGTACTTTAGTAAATACCAGCAAACTGTGGTTTTAAGTAAACCACCGCCCGGAGATCAGAAGGGATCTGCATTATCTAAAGCGAAAGGCTTAAAGCTGCTAAAAGGAGAGCATTTTCGATCAAGCAGCGTATCAGGCAGTTTAAACATCATTCCATCACCAAGCAAACATCAAGGCAATCTTACTCAATTTACAATCCAATCGTTGTGGAAGTATTCCCCATTTTATTCGACTTAGGTTGGATTAGGTTGAAAAGAGTGTGCGGATATTAATCCACCTCATGCCACTATGAACACACATCTAAGCCAGTAATCGGCTTATTGTGCGCTCTAAACACTAAAAAGTAACCTCGAAAAAAAATTTAAGTCAGTAATTCCGTGCTGCTTACAAAATCCTTAATTGTTTTCTATACCACGTCCCTTAGTTTGTTTATGTCTGGCATTGTGTCCCCTCCTAAGTGCTGGTGTCTGTTAGCCGCAAAAGCCGGTCAAGCATAGGAAATGCCCCAACGTCTCATCGTCCTTCCCGCATGCCCTATACATGCTATCACTCGCCGCACCGATTTTGCATAAGTGAGCTCATAGTCCTATGAGTCCTTTTATGATATCGAAAGCTATACCGATCTCCTGCTTGCTTCCTTTGTACTGCCTATCGTTTCGCTGTTTCAGCCCGCGCTCTTAAATCATGCTGCCTACGTAGCCCATGCTCTTAAATCATACTGCGTTTCGGGTTAACCCAGTTTGTTTGTTGACGGCAGTCCTCTGGCCTTGACTGTCAAATCGTCTGCTTTTTCCTTCCAGAGAAGGCATTTATTTCCTTCATACACTCCAAAACTGTGTCTTTACCGTCCTGGTTGTTATTACCCTTATGGCCAGTTTACTGTACGTAAAGAAGTTCACATTTGACGTTCTCGCATCACCTCATGCATTCTGTGATCGCCCGGATCTCCGTCCTCAAGCAGTCTTAAACAGATCTCAGTCCCTGGGTTCTCAATGTAGACCCACCTGCCCACTCTGTTCTCTAACTTTCATCCATCCGTGTATTTGTCAATCCAAGACTGTGTCGCTGGCAGTAGTGCCTCTCGCAATCGACCTCAAGTGTCGACTCAGGTATTCGATCGGAAAAATCTTCCAAGCCTTGCAAAATTCCTATCGTCGCCTTGATTATACCGCGATGGCATGACCTGCTCCTATCCTCTATCCATACTCCCATCGCTTTAAGTCTCATAGCCGCAATGGCTGTCTCACACTTAATCTGTATGTCTATAAGTCGGATGTCTAGAATAGCCTTTATTGCCCTAGTGGGCGTGCCGACCTTGTCAGATATAGAACTCATTCTCAGTTTGGACATGGGTTTGTGAGAGTAAACTTCCGCTTTTTTACGTCGTGCTCTCTTTTATAGTCTGCGAACCTCTTTCCCAATTTTGCCAATCTTCCCAGTCATTCAGGGTTTTTCGAGAGAAGACATCAGTTCTCTCGAAGAGAACAACTATCTTCAAAAGACCCCTCTATTGCAGTCGTAATCCTCTTCACATTGTCGTCAATGTCTTCTCTGCTTGGACAATCTAAGTTATCTTGTCCAAGTCTTCTTCTGAGCAGTCTTATTAATTTTGTAACGTAACGTTGGTTTTCAACTTATTACGGAAGTTTATCGAATTCGGCGCTGGTCGTGCTATTCTAAACCTAATATAGCGATGGTCTGAGAGGGAATGCTCCATGGAGACCCTACAATCCTGAACCTCATCGATTAGATTTTCCGAACATATTGTCACACCTAAAACTCCTCCCAAATCTTATTAACCAAGGTAGTGGTGTTGCCAGGAAGTAAAATTGGGAGATCGGTTTCTATGGGAGCTATATCAGGTTATAGACCGATTTGCACCGCACTTCGCTCCGTTGTTGGGAGTCATAACAGACTACTATGTCCAAAATTACAGCCAAATCGGATGAAAGTTGAGGCTTCCAGGGGCTCAAGTCAAATCGTGAGGTCGGTTTATATGGGAGCTATATCCAAATCTGAACCGATAGGCCGATTTGCAATCCCCAAAGACCTACATCAACATAAATCTGTGCAAAATTTCAAGCGGCTAGCTCTACGCATTCGACCGCTATCGAGATTTCGACAGACGGACGGACATGGCTAGTTCGAATCAGAATTTCGAGACGATCGAGGATATATATACTTTATGGGGTCCTAGATCAATATTTCGAGGGGTTACAAACGCAATAACTAGATTAGTATACCCCCTTCCTATGGTGGTGGGTATAAAAATAATTCAGAAAAATATATAAAATCTTTTTTTGAATCGATAGTACGGTCTATATAATTTAATGTTTGAAGATAATTTCATGCAAATGTTGACCGTGGCAGCGCCTCAAATGTTCCATACGCTTAGTCTAATTTTGGCATATTCTTTCCATTATTTGCGCAGGTATCTCACGTATATATGCTTCAATGTTTTCTTCCAATGCGTTAATTGAAGCGGGCTTTTCTGTATAGGCATGAGCTTTAACATAGCCCCACAAAAAATAGTCTAAAGACGTTAAATCACACGATCTAGGCGGCCAATTGACCTGTTCCGAACGTCAAATAAAATGTTCACCGAACTCGCCTCGCAATAAGTCCATTGTTACGCGTGCTGTGTGGCATGTGGCTCCGTCTTGTTACAACCACATTTCATTCAAGTCAAACTCTTGCATTTTGGCCAAAAAAAAAGTTGGATATCATCTCACGATAGCGCTTACCATTCACAGTTACGTTACGATTCGTATCGCCTTTGCAGAAGTACGGTCCAATGATGCCACCAGCCTATAAACCGCACCAAACTGTGACTTTTTATACCCACCACCGAAGGATGGGGGTATATTCATTTTGTCATTCCGTTTTCAACACACCGAAATATCCATTTGCAATCCTATAATGTATTTATATTCTTGATTAGCGATCTAGCCATGTCCTATATCTTGATATAGCCCCTATATAGACCGAACCGCCGAATTAAGGTCTTAGACCATCCGATTTTGCTGAAATTTGGGACAGTGAGTTGTGTTAGACCCTTCGATATCCTTCTTCACTTTAGCCCAGATATGTCTAGATTTGGATATAGCTGCCATATATGCGCATTTATTGCCCGATTCTGTCAAATTTGGGACAGTGAGTTGTGTTAGACCCTTCGATATCCATCTGCAATTAGGCTCAGATCGGTCCAAATTTGGATAGAGCTGCGATATAGACCGAACTCTCGATTTAAGGTTTTGGTCCCATAAATGGCGCATTTATTGTCCGATGTCCCCGAAATTTTCGACAGTGAGTTAAGTTAAGCCCCTTGACATTCTTCTGCAATATGGCACAGATCGATTCAGATTTGGATATAGCTGTCATACAGACCGATCTCTCGATTTAAGGTTTTGGGCCAATAAAAGGCGCATTTACTGTCCGATGTCGCCCAAATTTGGGACAGTGAGTTGTCCTTCTTCAATTTGGTCGAGATCGGTCCAAATTTGGATATAGCTGCCATATAGACCGATCTTTCGATTTAAGGTTTTGGGCCCATAAAAGGCGCATTAATTGTCCAATTTCGCCGAAATTTTGGACAGTGAGTTGTGTTAGGCTCTTCGATATTCTTCTGCAATTTGGCTCAGATCGGTCCAAATTTGGATATAGCTGCCATATAGACCGATCTCTGATTTAAGGTTTTGGGCCCATTAAAGTCGCATTTATTGTCCAATGTCGCCGACATTTTGGTCGGTGAGTTGTGTTAGGCTCTTCGATATCCTTCTTCGATTTGGTCGAGATCGGTTTAGATTTGAATATAGCTGTCATATAGACCAATCACACGATTTAAGGTTTTATGGCCACAAAAGACGCATTTATTGTCCGATAGTGAGTTAAGTTAGGCCCTTCGACATTCTTTTCCAATTTGGCTTAGACCGGCCCAGATTTGAATATAGCTGCCATATAGACCGATCTCTCGATTTAAGATTTTGGGCCAGTAAAAGGCGCATTAATTGTCTAATTTCGCCGAAATTTGGGACAGTGAGTTGTGTTGGGCTCTTTGACAATTTTCTGCAACTTATCCCAAATCTGTTCAGATTTCGATATATCTGCCATATAACCTATGTCTCGATTTAAAGTCTTGGCCTCATAAAAGACGCATTTATAATCCGATTTCACTGATATTTGATATAGTGATTTACGTTAGGCTTTCCGACATCCGTGTCGTATATAGTTCAGATCGGTTTCTTTTTCGATATAGCTACTAAAAACACCAATATTTTGTTGTACAAAATTGAACAATGACTTGTACTTATTAGTATTTGTTCCAAATTGGAACATATTTCGATATAGCTGCTATGGGGCATAAGGTATGCATTTTTTTTAACGAATTTTGTTGAAAGGTGGTTTACATATATGCCCGAGGTGGTGGGTATCCAATGTTCGGCACTCCAAAATCGACAATTCTGCTTATTTACGTACCCAATGAGCCAAAAGTGAGCTTTGTCCATAAAATGGAAAAAGCGCGCGATGAACTTTCTTAACAAAACACGCATGTTGATAATAAAATTCGATAATTTTTAAGCGTCTGTCTGTAAGACGAATTGTGGTTAAATTATAGACCAAACTAACGATGTTTGACAGTGAAACAAAACGCGAAACGTGCGTGAGCTGTGTTAACCAGTGTTGCCAAAAAGATAATAGCTAAAAAATCACCCTTTAAATACTTTATGGGGTCTTAAACCAATATTTCAATGTGTTACAAACGGAATGAGGATGAAACACATCCTATGCTGGAGGGTATCATAGAATTTTTAAGTGCTCGGAGTCGACTCCTTAGTCAACATTGCTCGACTCCGCAGCCCTGGTTATATATTTTTAAAGAATTGTAAACTACATATAAGAAGAATCACCAGATGAATGATTGCAATTGGATTCTTTTCAAATTGTTTTTGTATTACAAAAATTTGTTTTTATGGAAGAAGTGTTTATCAAAAAATCAAAAACAATCTCCTTTCTCTTCGGAAACTTACCCCTAAAGGAAAACCCTCTAATTACAATTGAAAGCAACTTTCCTGAGGGCTGTTACCTTTTGTTTTAATTAGCTTTTGTAAGCGGACTCGGGTATAAATATGTCAATATTTTTCTTAGCTTTAAAGTGCTAAACAAGTAACCACAAGCGGGAACTCTAAAACAAGTTTCACACAGAGAAGTGTAATTGTAAATATTGTTTAGACAAGTGTCGTACTCTAGCGCTAGCTTGCCCATATGGACACAACCAGGGTGTGGGAGGGTTTGTTGCTGTTGTTGATGCATCATGATGAGAAAAATTTCAATCTTTACTTTCACCCACAATGATTGTGGTGCACAGGACGAAAAACGGTTACATTGTTACGTCAAAGGACACCAATGCAAATATTTACATTGAAGCGATGCAAAGAAGGGGGATGTTAATGACGCCAAGGCCAGGATATTGAAGGCTGCTGCCCGTTCGCTCTGATGACAATTTGAAATTATGGCAACATTCCGATTTTTTTTTGCCTCTTAGTCTTTTATGAGCAAAGGAGGAGTTGCACAACGCACATTTCTTTGAAAAACAAAAAAACAACACTCACACACACACTCAATTTCTACTCCATGCTAAAGAAAAGGAGGTAATTAATTCCAGAAGCTATTTAGCGTTCATGCATGGTGACATCACGTATGTGCATGGACGGATGGATGGCTGGCTGGATGGTTGGCATGGATGACTTCTTAGTCGAATATCAAAAAGACATTAGAAGTAAAAAGGGGTGCGTATTGGCTGACAACCCGGTCTCTACATTTCAATGTCATGACCGCCAGCTAGCTAGCACTTGATGAATGGCAGAATGGGATGGATATCGGTTGCCTGCCTCGTTGCTGAATTTCTTGATTTGGTCGGATAGACGGTCTATTGCCCGTAATAACTGCTGGATGGTGGATGCTTTCGGCTTTTGTTTGATAATACAACAGCTGTTTACTTTTATCCCCTTTCCCCCCAACCACTGTTGTTACAGGGGTTCATATCGTTCTTATCCTTATAAGAAATATCAATGTTCATTAGCATCTATGTAACTGATGGGCTTTGTAGCCATGCCTTCGAAGTTGTGCCTTGGTGCATTCTTTGAAATTTCGTTCGTAATGAATCAGCAGAATGCAATTCATCTACTGTTAAGATTTGTTAAGCCGCACACAAAAAATCGGACTTCTGTAATGTATCACTTTCATTCTCAACATTTGCATGTCCCAACAATTTAAACATACTTAAATAATTCCCATTGAAGGACGAGTGGCGAACTCATATGTAGATTTTTTTTAACCCACCACCAATGCAATTATCGAACAGCATCTCTGGTCAAATAAATCATTGTCATTGCTACGGTTATCCCGGGGATATAAATACATAACTATTGCCTCCCATTTGCTTGGTCATGTGGACACCTATGAGTGTCGCTTCCAAGGCAAAGCACTGCCACCACAACGAGATTGTGCCACAACCTATGGCGAGCTTAATTGCCAATCCAATATTAAGTTGAAGTGTGTTTACAAACGTCTTCAGTATTACCGGTCATCGGTTAGGCTCACTACCTACAGCATCAACATAAAAATATTAGCATTGGAAATGTTATAGGGAGAACAAGTAAGAGCGTGCTAAGTTCGGCCGGGCCGAATCTTATATACCCTCCACCATGGATCGCAACTGTCGAGTTCTTTGAGCAGTATCTTTTTTTAGGCAAACAAAGAATACTGAATATGGACGGAGGAGGAGCTATATCAAGTTATAGTCCGATTCGGGGCTCAAGAATCAAAATCGGGTGATCGGTTTATATGGAACTGTGTCAAGCTATAGATCGATTCCGACCATATTGCACACGTATGTTGAAGACCATGGAGAAGCCGTTGTACAAAATCTGTGCCAAATCGAATGAGAATTGCGCTCTCTAGAGCCTCAAGAACTCAAGATCCCAGATCGGTTTATATGGCAGCTATATCAAGGTATGGACCGATTTGGACCATAAATTGCATAAATGTTGGAAGTGATACCAAAACACCACGTGCAAAATTACAGCCAAATCGGATAAGAATTTCGCCTTCTAAAAGCTCAAGAAGTCAAGACCCAAGATCGGTTTATATGGCAGCTAAATCAGGTTATGAACCGATTTGAACCGTACTTCGCACAGTTGTTAAAAGTAATATCAAAACACTATGTGCAAAATTACAGCCATATCGGATAGGAATTGCGCCTTCTAAAAGCTCAAGAAATCAAAACCCAAGATCGGTTTATATGGCAGCTATATCAGGTTATGAACCAATTTGGACCATACTTCGCACAGTTGTTAGAAGTGAAATCAAAACATTATATGCAAAAGTTCAGTCAAATTGGACGAGAATGGCGCCCTCTAGAGGCTCAAGAAGTCAAGACCCAAGTTAGATTTATATGGCAGCTATATCAAAACAAGGACCGATTTGACACATTTACAATCCCAACCGACCTACACTAATGAAAGGTATTTGTGCAAAATTTCAAGCGGCTAGCTCTACTCCTTCAAAAGTTAGCGTGTTTTCGACAGACAGACGGACGGACATGGCTAGTTCGACTTAAAATGTCACGACGATCAAGAATATATATACAAACAGAATGACGAAGTTAGTATACCCCCATCCTATGGTGGAGGGTATAAAAATAACCTTAACCAAAGGGTAACCTTATCCATAGTCAAATTAATTTTGTTTTTCCTTTAATAACCACTCCACATATTGATCCAAGACCCCATGTCGGTTTGTTTGTTTATTCCGTATAGACTCAAAAACGGCTGAACCGATTACCTTTATATGTTCACATATTATGCAGGTTGGTCTGGAAGGAAACATAGGCTACATAATTGTTTGATATCGAGAGGGGGGAGGACCCTTCCCCTTACCCCAAAAGTACTTTCCAAAAATAAAAGCGAACCGATCGGGACAATATGGGATTCAAATAAAATGTACACAAGAGTAGAGTACGAATTTCATAATAAAAGTTGGGTCCAAGTACATGGGGGGCGCCCCAGCCCAAAAACCCCTTAAAATAGGTTTATTTGACTATCATGACAATATGGGACTCAAATGAAAGGTATTCGGGAGTAGATTACGAATATGGTCAGGAAGTAGGAATGGGTTTTTAATTTATTGATAACGGAAGGACCCTCCATTGATAAAGGAAGGACCCACCACCGTTACCCCAAAAACACCACCCAAAATCAAAAGTGGACCGATAAGGACAATATGGGTATCAAATGAAAAGTATGCGGGATTAGATAACGAATCTGGCATACAAATTCATATCGATGTATAGGGGGTCACCGCTCCACCACAAAAACGCCCAAAATGGGCTCATTAGTCAATCACTGATATATCGGACTCGGTTTGTTTGTTCCGTATAGACTGAAAAACGGCAGAAGCGATTTTCTCGAAATTTCCTTCCAGGCCAACCTACACAATATAGGTTGGTCTGGAAGGAAACATAGGCTATATAATTTGTCGGTATCGGAAGGTGGACGGACCCTCCCCCCTATGCCAAAAACACAACCCTAAACCAAAAGTGGACCGATCGGGACAAAATAGGTATCAAATGAAAGGTATTGGAGAGTAGAATACGAATATGGTATTGAAATTTGGGTCTAAGTTCCCATCGGGGCGCCCCAACCCCAAAAACTCCCCCAAACAGACATATTGGACGTTCATTTCAATATGGAGCTCAAATGAAAGGTATTCGGGAGAATTTAAAATGTAAACCGATTGAAGAATAGGGGGTCACTCCGCCCCTCAAAAACACTATTAGACCTATTTCGACTATATGATTAGACCCATTATGACTATATGATCAATATACGGCTCAAATAAAAGGCATTCGGGAGTAGACTTCGAATCTGGCATACAAAATCAGATCGAAGTATAGGGGGTCACGCCACCTCTCAAAAACGCCCATTATGATTTTCTTAAAATTTTCATAGATTGTGTACGTACGGAAGGAAACATTGGCTTTATAATTTTTAGATATCGGGTGGAGACGGACCCTCCCCCTTACCCCAAAAACTCCACCCATATACGAAAGTGGTCCTACGGGCACAACAAGGGTATCAAATGAAATGTATTGGAGACCAGAAAACGAATATGGTATTGAAATTTGGGTCCACCCAACGGCAATTTTGAAGCCAAGTGTTTTGAGGTATGTCCTAAAGCACCCCCTTAATTAAACTTTATTCACGAAATTGATATCTCATTTTAGTGCAAAGTCCCGGTGGCCGCCCTAGCCCCAAAACACCCTCCAAACGGATTATATTTACCGGCCATGGCAATATGGGGCTCAAATTAAAGGGATTTGGAAGTGCAGTACGAATTTGATATCTATATTTGAGTCGAAATGTCTGAGGTGCCAACCCTCCCCTAATGAGAACATTACCCTAAGGAAGAACATTACCACCAGAAACCGAGAAGGGGCCAGTACTCACACATCAATGAGTGCTTTTCGATTCAAGTTTAAACTCAATGAAAGGGACCTTTTTTATAGCCGAGTCCGAACGGAGTCCCGGAGTGCGCACCTCTTTGGGGAAATTTTTTAAATGACCTTGCATGGCTTTGTAAATCGCAAATGTCGCCAACATTAAGAAGGGGATAAACACCGCTTCGCCAGGATTCGAACGCGCTCAGCGTCATAGGCTACAATGGCACGAATTCGATATCCGCATTCAGGGCGAAGTGTCCCCACCCTCAAAAGATATTAGAGAGTTAAATAAGGCGCAGCGGAGCGGGCCCGGTTCGGCTAGTAAGGTATATTTGTAATTGATATGCATTTTTATGGCAATCTAGACCTGTGCGTCTGTATGTTTAAGCACGCAAACATTAAACGAGTTAAACTAGACGCTCAAAGTTTTGCACAAATACTTCCTGTTTATGTTGGTCCGTTAGGATTGTTAACTTGGTTAACCCGTTGTCTTTCGAATCGATGCAGTTGGAGTTAAGGGATTGGAGTCGAACACTGTGGGACAGAGAAACGCTCAGTAGGACAACGAAAATCCTATGGAGAGACCCGGATCGCGAAAAGATGAGGCTATTACTGAAAGGAAGTAAGAAGGAGATCAGTATAGCTTTCAGTATCATAACAGGACACATACACTGATAGAAAAAATATGTTGCAAAATCATGCACTAACGGGCGTTGTTCGTAATATTGTCAACTGGCGTGGATGATTTTGTGAACACGCGTTGTTGTTTCATACTGACACTGACCGTTGTGAAGATCATCCCTACGAAATGTGTATGTATACCAACCTTAAGTTTAAATGTCTCTTAAAACTGTATATGTATAGCCGGTCGTGGTGCAATGTGGTAAGGCGTTGGTAAGCACCTGGCATTAATGGAACACAGGTTCGATAGTCATCGGAACACAAAATAGTTTTGCAATCTTTTAAAAAATTGTGCACTAGAGGTTATCAGAATGTGAACGGCTGTGGACGTTTTGTTCAACATAACTGTTGTTGGTTTATAAATATTTGTGGTATATCCAATAACATTCGTGTATTGATTTACTTTTATGAATGATTGTGGTCACTTTGTAAACACCGTGCTTGATTTTTTCAATGGGTGTAGGACTTCGAGCTCACTTATGCAAAATCAGTACGGCAAGTGATGGCATGTGTAGGGCATGATTAGACGTTGTCATTATTGTCCGGCTTTCGCGGATAATACACAGAGACGCCGGTATTTAGGTGACGATACAATACCAGACAAGAAACGTCTTAGAGGCTTGGTATGGAAAAAAATAAAAACTTCTAGAGAAAGAGGTGTCGCACTGCGGCACGTCGTTCGGAAGCGGCTATAAAAGGCAGGACCCTTATCATTGAACTTAAACTTGAGTCGGACAGTACTCATTGATATGAGAGAAGTTTGCCCTGTTCCATAAAGGAATGTTCATGGGCAAATTTTCATTTGCATGGAACATAATTGGGGATTTTGTAATTAGCACGGAACTACTGAACTAGACGTTCTTTTTCGAGGTTACTTTTAACACCCCCTACCATATGAGGGGGTATACTAATTTAGTCATACCGTTTGTAACACCTCAAAATATTCATCTAAGACCCCCTAAAGTATATATATATAGGTTGATCGACATGACATTTTAAGTCGATCTAGCCGTGTCCATCCGTCTGTCTGTCGAAAGAACGCTAGCTTTCGAAGCAGTAAAGCTAGCCACTTGAAATTTTGCACAAATACTTTTTGTTTGTTTAGGTCGGTTAGGATTGTAAATGGGCCATATCGGTCAATGTTTTGATATAGCCGCCATATAAAACGATCTAGGATCTTGATTTTGAGCCACTGGAGGGCCCAATTCTCATCTGATTTGGCTGAAACTTTGCCGGTGTTTTGTTACGATTTTCAACAACTGTGCTGGGTATGGTTTAAATCGGTTCATAACCTGATATAGCTGCCATATAAACCGATCTTGAATCTTGACTTCTTGAGTCTCTAGAGGGCGTGATTCCTGTCCCATTTGACTGAAATTTGGCATGAAGGGTATCGTTATGACCCCAAAATTGTGCTAAGTGTGGTTTAAATCGGTTCATAACTTGATATAGCTGTCATATAAACCGATCTGGGGTCTTGACTTCTTGAGCCTCTAGAGGGCGCAATTCCTACCCGATTTGGCTGAAATTTGGCATGACGTTTTTTGTTATGACTTCTAACAACAATGCTAGGTATGGTTCAAATCGGTCCATAACCTGATATAGCTGCCATTTAACCGATTTTGAATCTTGACTTTTTGAGCCTGTAGAGGGCGCAATCCCTCTCCGATTTGACTGAAATTTGACACGAAAGGTATCGTTATGATCCCCAACAATTGTGTAGAGTGTGGTTTAAATCGGTCCATAACTTGATATAGCTGTCATATAAACCGATCTGGGGTCTTGACTTCTTGAGGCTCTAGAGGGCGCAATTCCTACCCGATTTGGAATGACGTGTTTTGTTATGACTTCAAACACCTGTGCTAGGTTCAAATTAGTCTATGACCTGATATAGCTGTCATATAAACCGATCTGGGATCTTTGACTTCTTGAGCCTCTAGAGGGCGCAATTCCTACCCGAAATTTGGCATGACATTTTTTGTTATGACTTCTAACAACAGTGCTAGGTATGGTTCAAATCGATCCATATCATGATATAGCTGCCATTTAACCGATTTTCTTCTAGTTCCTCTAGAGGAAGTAATTATTATCTGATTTGGAATTTTGTGCAACTACTTCTACCATGAAATTTTGTACAACTACTTCTACCATGACTTTCAACATGCGTGTCAAATATGGTCTGAATCGGTCTATAGTCTGATACAGCTTCCATATAAACCGATCTCCCTATTTTATTTCTGGAGCCCCTAAAGGGCGCAATTCTTATTCGAATTGGCTGAAATTTTACACAATGACTTCTACTATGGTCTCAAACATTCAAATCAATTAACTTGATATAGCTCCAATAGCATAGCAATGCTTTTATTTTAACCTTTGTTTCCCAAAAAAGACATACTGGGAAAATGCGATCCATGGCGGAGCACGCGTTTACTTGTTAGTATTTAGAGCGCACGCGTTTACTTGTTAGTATTTAGAGCGCACAACAAGCCTATTACTGGCGTAAGTGTATGCCTATAGTGACATGGGGCGGATTAATATCTGCCCCCTCTTTTCAACCTAAACTAAGCTAGGATTGTATTTGGACCACATGGGCCAGAATGAAGAGAAGGTTAAGTATTTTTTTGCCTTCTCCTTGTAATTGCTGGGAAATGACCTAAAAGGTGCTTGATCTTCTCCAAATTCTCCTCTTAACCACATACCCTGCCGAAGTCCGCCTTTGTAGTGTAAAAATGCTAATGCAAAACTTCTTTCATAACAATGAGTAATTTCTAATTCAAAGTTTAAGCTCAATGACAAGGGACTTCCCTTTTATAGCCGAGTTTGAACGGCGTGCCGCAGAGCGGCACCTCTTTGGGGAGAATTTTTTTATCAATGTACAATGGTAAACTTCATCGCTGATGCAATCTCGTATATGCTGCAAAAAAAGAAGAAGATCTTCGGGTTGATATGTGAGAAGAATAATGTTTGTGGGGGCAAACTGGCATTACATCGCAGGCTTATATGCGGAGGTCGGATGCTTAGCCTCCCAGAGTCATATTTCCGGCCACCAAAGAACCTTTTACCTCCGCCCCGGATAAATTATCAATAAAATTTGTTCCTTTATAGATTTTCAATGGGTTTATGGTCCCCGGAAATTTGCCAAGTTACGCTACAGATGGTCATTATTAGTACTAGTATTTTAGAAGTATTGCTTCACAATAGCAGGGATCGGTGAGATGCGGTTTTACATGGATATGGATGGGCGAATGTTGTGAATCTCCTTACTTTGAAACAGTTGAACCCATTTTATCTGGAAAAAGAAGAAATTGGTCCCAAGTTCATATACTCCTCTGGTATAAATCAAAGAAGTATACACAGTGGTTATGCCTTTTTAATTCTCGTTGAGATTGCGCATTTCATCTTCCCAATATTTTTTCAGATACTGTCTATCTTGGTTTCATTGGATGCGTCATAATAACTTGCAATATTTAAAGCTTCACCCTTCAGTTTTTGCAACCAACGGCTGTTTCAACATCTAGTATCTCATCTTTGAGTACGTTTGATTCCATCCAATTTTTTTTGCTCTTTGCAGGTTGCACTTGAGACTTTAAGGCCTTAAGTGGTTTGAACGCGTGTTGCCTCTCTAGAATTGTTCCACAAGCCATTGAGGGCAATTTAATGCTTTCTTGAAAACTTAAATTTGCGCAATTTTTTATGTTGGCTTCTGTTCTGTTCGATTGCCTTCACAGCCGCTGCTCCTTCCTCTGCTTTTTTTTTTGCAAGATTCAAACATAATCAGGAAAGTCGTTGATAATTGGCTCATTGACAGTCGTAATGTTTAAACAAGTGTGTTTTTAATCAAACTTTTTAAGGCTTTATATCATTGCGTCAACAGTTCTTCAAAATGATTAATTTTGAAGTGTAGCAAATGTCAACGGAAATCCTGATGTCTGAGCGTTTAAGATGATTAGAAGAAGTATTTGTATGAAAAGCATTTGAAACATTTTGTAGGAGGAAAAGTGATGAAATCTGAACAAATACCCTCAATTATATGGTTGCAAGAGTAACTCAAACTGTATCAAGCATAAAAATATTTGAATATTTATTCAAAAACTTTTTAGTTTGAACGTACTAGGTTTGGTAAGCTTAGGTTGCCAAGAGGGTGCGGATTTTAACACCCCCATTCCACTACGGGCAACCAATGTTTAGTTAGGTTGGAAAGCGAGACTCTACCAACCACGGCTATAAGCCAGGTATTAGCCAGGTATTAGCGACCTTAGGTCCATTGAGTTCGTTCTAGAAAGAGGTAGAAGAGAAGAGGAGGACAAGTAAGAGCGTGCTAAGTTCGCCCGGCCGAATCTTATATACCCTCCACCATGGATCGCATTTCTTGAGTTCTATGCGTGGTATCTCTTTTTAAGCAAACAAAGAATATTGAATAAGAACTGTTATGTATTTGGAGCTATATCAAGTTATAGTCCGATTCAGACCATAAATGAATGCCGAACATTGTAGAAGTCATTGTGTAATATTTCAGTTCATTCGGATAAGAATTGCACCCTGTAGGGGCTCAAGAAGCAAAATCGGGAGATCGGTTTATATGGCATCTGTATCAAGCTATTGATCGAATCAGACCATATAAGATACGTATGTGGAAGGTCATGAGAGAAGCCGTTGAACAAAATTTCTTCCAAATCGGATAAGAATTGCGCCCTCAAGAGGCTTAAGAAGTCAAGACCCAAGTCGGTTTGTATGGCAGCAATATCCAAATATAGACCGATTCGAACTTTTGTATATTTAGAGAAATTGTTGAAAGTAATACCAAAACACCACGTGCAAAATTTCAGTCATATCGAACGAACGAAATTTCAGGCTCAAGAAGTCAAGACCCAAGACCGGTTTATATGTCAGCTATATCAAAACATGTACCTATTTCGCCCATTTATAATCCCAACCGACCTACACTAATAAAAAGTATTTGTGCAAAATTTCAAGCGGCTAGATTTACTCCTTCGAAAGTTAGCGTGCTTTCGACAGACTGACGGACGGATATGGCTAGTTCGACTTAAAATGACATGACGATCAAGAATATATATACTATATGGGGTCTCAAACGCATATTTCGAGGTGTTACAAACAGAATGACAAAACAAGTATACCCCTCTTCATGCTGACGACATTTTTTGAGGTATTATGCCCAGCATAGAAGCCATGTAAAAACTTGCCGTTCGGTCTCGGCTATAAAAAGACGCCCCTTACCATTGAATCGGACAACACTTATTGATATATGAGAAGTTTAGCCCTCTTCCTTAAAGGAATGTTCATGGGTTAATAGGCATTTGATATAGCACAGCACGGTAATACAGCAAAAAAAAAAAAACATAAAAATAAACCAACGCAGAAGAAAAGAAGAACTATTATCGCCTAGAACTAATATCGCAGTCAGCCAATGCAAGCCGTTATAAAGCTCTAGTATGACAATAGGACAAAGTTTTGAAGGTAATCCAGTTATGGAAATAGGTGTTCATGCATTGTCCCGAGTCCAAAAATTTCGATTTTGCCATGAACATTCCATTAAGGAATAGAGGGGATACTTCTCTCATATCAATGAGTGTTGTCCAATACAAAATTATGCTCAATGATAAAGCACCTCCATTTTACTGCCGACTCCGAAAGGTTTGCCCACCACTTAGTAGAGAAGTTTACACGGCTGTCTATCTAAGGTTATTGCATCACAAGGAGAGAAAACCACAGCTGAAAGAAAATTTTTTTTCTGATAATCTTGAAGAGGTTTGAACCCAGTAATTCAGCGTTGGGGGCGGACAAACCTCTTAGGATTCTTCTCGCAATGATGCAAAAGCTACTCAACTGTCTACAACAAAATTCGACGACATCGGACAATAAATGAGCCATTTATAGGCCTAAGACCTCAAATCGAGAGATCGGCCTATATGACAGCTATATCCAAATATGGATCGATTTGAGCCAAGTTTCAGAAAAAGGTGGAAGAGCCTAAGACAACTCTCTGTCCCAAATTTCTGCGAAATCAGAGAATAAATGCGCCCTTTATGGTCCCAAAACTTTAAATCGAGAGATCGGTCTATATGGCAGCTATATACAAATCTGAACCGATCTGAGCCAAATCGAAGAAGGATGTCGAAGGCCCTAACACAACTCACTGTCCGAAATTTTGTCGCCATCGGAAAATAAATGCGTCTTTTATGGGCCTAAGACCGTTAATCGAGAGATCGGTCAATATGGCAGCTATATCCAAATCTGGGCCACGTTGCAGAAAAAGGTGGAAGAGCCTAAGACAACTTACTGTTCCAAAGTTTGGCGATATCGGACAATAAATGCGACATTTATGGCCTCAAAACCTTAAATCGAGAGATCGGCATATATGACAGCTACATATAAATCAGAACCGATCTGAGCCAAATCGAAGAAGGATGTCGAACGCCCTAACACGACTCACTGTCCCAAATTTTGGCGAGATTGGACAATAAATGCGCCTTTTATGGACCTAAGTCCTTAAATCGAGAGATCGGTCTATATGACAGCTATATCCAAATCTGAACCGATCTGGGCCAAGTTACAGAAAAAGGTGGAAGAGCCTCACACAACTCATTGTCCCAAATTTCGGCGACATCGGACAATAAATGCGCCTTTTATGTGCCTAAGACCTTAAATCAAGAGATCGGTCTATATGACAGCTATATCCAAATGTGGACCGATCTGACCCAATTTGAAGAAGAATGTTGAAGGGCCCAACACAACTTACTGTTCCAAAGTTCGGTGACATCGGATAATAAATGCGCCTTTTATGGACCGAAAACCTTAAATCGAGAGATCGGTCCATTTGACAGCTATATTCAAATCTGGACCAATCTGGTGCAAATTAAAGAAAGACGTCAAAGGGCCTAACAAAACTCACTGTCCCATATTTCAGCAAAATCGGATAATTAATATGGCTTTTAGGGGCCTAAGACCCTAAATGGCCGGATCGGTCTTTATGACAGCTATATCCAAATCTGGACCGATCTATGCTATATTGCAGAAGTATGTCGAGTGGCCTATCACAACTCACTGTCCCAAATTTCGCTCGAATTTGGATAATAAATGTGGCTTTTATGGGCCTAAGACCCTAAATCGGCGGATCTGTGTATATGGCAGCTATATCCAAATCTGGACCGATCTCTGCCAAATTGAAAAGGGATGTCGAAGGGCCTAATACAATCACTGTCCCAAATTTCAGCAAAATCGGATAATAAATGTGGCTTTGATGGGCCTAAGACCCTAAATCGGCGGATCGGTTTATATGGGGGCTATATAAAGAATCTGTGCAAAGTTGTAGTTAAAGTTTCCGCACTGTCCACAATGGCCAGAAGAACCCCTTCGTCCCGACTCGGCCTGTTACCCAACCGGTCGAGAATATGGCTTTGGTTTGACATGTTACCCGATGGATAGGCATAACATCCTCTGTAGCTTATATAGGGTGATTTTTTTGAGGTTAGGATTTTCATGCATTAGTATTTGACAGATCACGTGGGATTTCAGACATGGTGTCAAAGAGAAAGATGCTCAGTATGCTTTGACATTTCATCATGAATAGACTTACTAACGAGCAACGCTTGCAAATCATTGAATTTTATTACCAAAATCAGTGTTCGGTTCGAAATGTGTTCATTCACCGTAACGTTGCGTCCAACAGCATCTTTGAAAAAATACGGTCCAATGATTCCACCAGCGTACAAACCACACCAAACAGTGCATTTTTCGGGATGCATGGGCAGTTCTTGAACGGCTTCTGGTTGCTCTTCACTCCAAATGCGGCAATTTTGCTTATTTTCGTAGCCATTCAACCAGAAATGAGCCTCATCGCTGAACGGTGAATGAACACATTTCGAACCGAACACTGATTTTGGTAATAAAATTCAATGATTTCCAAGCGTTGCTCGTTAGTAAGTCTATTCATGATGAAATGTCAAAGCATACTGAGCATCTTTCTCTTTGACACCATGTCTGAAATCCCACGTGATCTGTCAAATACTAATGCATGAAAATCCTAACCTCAAAAAAATCACCCTTTATATATATATATATATATATATATATGTTCGTCCGATTTTGAGAAATATTGTAAAAAAAGTGCTCATTTGTTATCCGATTCTGCCGAAATTTTGCAAGAGAGATTTTTTTATGAATCTCAATATTATTGGTGAATTTCATAGAAATCGGCGCAGATTTAGATATAGCTGTCATATATGTATATGGCCAGATTTTCACCGCAAGAGCCACTGCAAGCACATTGTTTGGCAAATCGTGCCAAAATTATCCATTATCTGAGAAGTTTGCTCGGAATCGGTTCAGATTTAGATATAGCTCCCATATATACGTTCGTCAGATTTTGGGTAATTTGCCATAATGTTGTCATTTGTCAACCGTAGTTTTTACAGTTTGACTATATTTGCTCGCCGAGGTCCCTCAAATTGGTTGAGAATTGGATACAGGTCCTAGCCCTTGTACTTATAGGATAGGTGTAGGGTATTATACCGTCGGCACCGCCCGATTTTTCCCCTTCCTTACTGGTTTTAAACTAACCTAAACTAAGCAGTCATAAGGTTTTAGTTGCGTATGGAAGTTAATGATATGTGATAATCCTAATCATAACTTCAATAACTTCAATAACTTTAAACCCAAAGGCTTGCATGCTAGTCATTTGTAGCTATAACTAACAAAGAAAATGACCATGATTCCCATCCTCCCTCATGTAATAATGATCGAAAAAGTATGAGTAGTAAAATAACCTTAGGGAATTTGTCATTGAAACCATCCCGCCCAGAAAAGTAAAGATAAACTTTTGCTAAATTCTCATGTTTGCCCTTACCCATTAAGTGATAATACTTAACGACATTAATTTGTCACTGCTCCTCGCATGCGTTCACATTTAGGCAGCGCATTGCGACGATGCATCCCTCGAAGGAAGTGCATAAATATCATTATCATTGTCATTGTCACTTTAAGCGTCTTCTGCTTCATCTCGTGGCCTAATGTCTTGTTGCGAGTGTACTGCTTGCCATCGCCCAAAGAAACCCTTTTCATAAGGCAACTCAAAACGATTTGCAGAGGGCATCATTACAGTAGTTTAAGATTTTAAGATTAATAGCTGTGCAGCATTGCTTAAGATAATTTAGAGATTCCAGCGAAAGATATGTGAACTTGAAAATGCGTTGCAATGCACGCCACTGGCTTCTTGTGGCCCCCAAAACTCTTATAGCAGAATACTGCGTACAGGGACAGTTGCAGCGTTCAACACTCGACCGCAATGAGGCACCATGGACATTTGGGCACGCTCGCAATGACTTATGTGAGCACAAGTGTTAAAGGTATTGTAATTGCCCTAAGGATATATGAGACATAAGTCAGAGTGTTTATATGAAGAATGTCACCATTTTTTGCCAGCAGCACTCAACAAAAATGATGTCTTAGCACAGCGAGATAAAGCCAAAGGGATAGCCGAGGCTCTAGAGATGTATGTATGGTCATGGCGATCAATGGCATTGAAATAATGATGACTTAGCTACAAATATGGATTTGCAACGATCTATGGTGTGTGCGAAATATTTGTATGTCTGCTATTTGTCAGGCAGTATGAGCATGAAACGCTTTATGATATAGGTCTAAAAAAATTTTTAATCTCGTTTTTAAGACTAATAGTAAAAACCAGTAAGAAGAGGCAAAAGTCGGGCGGTGCCGACTTTATAATACGCTACACCTACCCTATAGGTACAAAGTTGGAACTATGTCTAATTCTGAACCCATTTTGATGGACCTCGTCGGATTGCTGCAAATCGGACGAGAATATATATATCAGAGCTATGTCTAAATCTGAACTGATTTCGAGCAAATTTTATAGACATAGTGGAAGTCGTCGAGCAAAGCGTTGTACAAAACTTTGGAAAGATTGGTCAATAATTGCGCTTGCAGTAGCTCTAGGAGTGAAAATCGGGCGATATAAATATATGAGAGCTATTGGGTTGCCCAAAAAGTAATTGCGGATTTTTTAAAAGAAAGTAAATGCATTTTTTATAAAACTTAGAATGAACTTTAATCAAATATACTTTTTTACACTTTTTTTCTAAAGCAAGCTAAAAGTAACAGCTGATAACTAACAGAGAAAGAATGCAATTACAGAGTCACAAGCTGCCAAATTTCGAGAGAATCGGGTAACAAATGATCATTTTATTGCATTATTATTGCAAATCGGACGAACATATATATGGAAGCTATATCCAAATCTGTACCGATTTCTATGAAATTCACCTGTAATATCGGGAGTCATAAGAAAATCCTTCTTGCCTACTTTCAAGTAAATCGGTTAACAAATGACTATTTTATAGCAGTTATAGCTGGACCGGGCCCGCTCTGCTGCGCCTTCTTTTAATTTATATGGAATAAAATTTTCCTTGAAATATTTAAACAATCGAAAATTAAAGAGCTTTTAGTGAAATACCATGCTACGAAAATAGTATTTCGCTTGACAAACAGTTTAACAAGATAAGTGCCTTTATCTGAATCCCATATGATCTTTATTGGTCTACGAATTTAAGTTTGGATGTAAGGTTTTCACGGCCAAGTGGCTGGGGGCCCACCTCACCCCCGAAAATACCCTCGAATATACCCATAAATCAGACATCATGGGAATATCGGGCTGAAATAAAGTTATTTAAGAATGGAGTACTTAAAATACTTTATTTCTGCCCGATATTCTCATGATATCTGATTTAGGGGTGTTTTCGGGGGTGAGGTGGTCCCCCAGACACTTGGCCCTAAAAAAGTATCAGCATTGTGCTCTTCTTTCAAATACCATTTATTAAAACCCCATATTGCCATTGGTTTAGGGGAGTTTACACGATGAGTGGTCCCCCAAAAACGCCCCACATTGACATGGTCGGTAAATATGCCCGATTTAGGGGTGTTTTGGGGAGTGGGGTGGTTCCCCAAACACTAAGCCCTGAAAATATATCAGCAACGTGCACTATTCTCATATATTTGAACCCCATATTGCCATTGACCTCAAAATTGGATACCAAACTTGTATTATCTCAAATACAATTCACTTAAACCCCTAATTGAAAAAGCCAGCAAATATGTCCGGCATGGGGTAGGGGCCCTAAAAACTATGAATATCGAGCTCCACTGTCTGGGAGGTCCCCTAGACAATTGGTCTCGACTATTGATGTCAGATTCATAGTTTACTATCAAATACCCTTCAGTTGAGTTCCATTTTTCCTTAGTCGGCAAACATGACCGTTTCAGGGGGTGTTTTGGGAGATGGGGTGGCCACTCAGTTACTTGGCTTTGAAAATAGCCTCATATTCCAATGGTCAGCAAATATTTTCTATTTCGGTGGTGTTATGGGGGTGGGGTGGCCCCATAGACACTTTTCCCGAACATTGATATCAGATTAGTGCTTTACTTCCAAAGACCTTTCATTTGAGTCCCATATTGCTATGGTCGTAAATTTGTCTTCTTTGGGGTATGTTCTATTTTGCACTCAAATATCTTTTATTTAAGCCCCATATTGCCAATGGTCAGTAAATAAGCCCCACTTGGGGGTGCTTTGGAAAGGGGTTGACCCCCAGCAATTTTCTCCCAAATTTGGATATCAGATTCGTATTTTTCTTGCAAGTACCTTTCAATTGAGTCCCATATTGCCATGGTCGGTAAATATGTCCCATATAGGGGTCTTTTGGGGGTTAAGGTGGTCCCCCAAACACTTGGTCCGACAATTGGATATCAGATACTATTTCTTATCTTAAATACCTTTCATTTGAGTCCCATGTTGCCGTAATTGTTGTATATATATACATTTGGTAGGTTTTGGGGTGGGCGCCCCCCCTAGGTACCCTATCCGAAATTTGAATACCAAATTTTTGTTTGTAGGTTACTATTAGAGAGCACACAAAATTTCGCACCACCCATCTCCGAATTTGGGGTTTCTGAAAATTAGGGTAAGGAGGAGGGTCCGCTCCCCCTTCAGATATCAAAAAATGTAGTACCTTATTTGCACCACGGGCTCATTATGCACCATCAGTGAAAATTTCAAGAAAATCGGTTCAGTCGTTTCTGAGTCTACAAGGAACTCACAAACAAACCTTTAGAAACAAACACAGATTGATTTGTATACCCTCCACCATAGGATGGGGGTATACTAATTTCGTCATTCTATTTGTAACTCCTCGAAATATTCGTCTCAGACCCCATAGAGTATATAAATATATTCCTGATCGTCATGACATTTTATGCCTATCTAGCCATATCCGTCCGTCTGTCTGTCGAAAGCACGCTAACTTTCGAAGGAATAAAGCTAGCCCCTTGAAATTTTGCACCACTATTTCTTATAGGTGTAGGTCGGTTGCGATCGTCAATGGGCCAAATCGGTCCATGTTTTGATATAGCTGCCATGTAAACCGATCATGGGTCTCGAAATTTCGCACGTAGTGTTTTGGCATCACTTCCAACAACTATGCAAAGTATGGTTCAAATCGGTCCATAACCTGATATAGCTGTCATATAAACCGATCTTGAATCTTGACTTCTTGAGCCTCTAGAGGGCGCAATTCTTATCCGATTTGGCTGAAATTTTGCTTGACGCATTTCGTCACAACTTCCAACAACTGTCCAAAGTATGGTTCGAATCGGTACATAACCTGATATAGCTGCCATATAAACCGATCTTGGGTCTTGACTTCTTGAGCCGCTAGAGCACGAAATTCTCATCCAATTTGGCAGAAATTATACGCGATATGTTTTGTTATGATTTTCAACAACTGTGCAAAGTATGGGAGAAATCGGTTCATAACCTGATATAGCTGCCATATAAACCGATCTTGAATCTTGACTTCTTGAGTCATCCGATTTGGCTGAAATTTTGCACGAGATGATTTTCAACAACTGTGCCAAGTGTGGGTGAAATCGGTCCATAACCCGACATAGCTGCCATATAAGCCGATCTGGGGTCTTGACTTTTTGAGCCTCTAGATGGCGCAATTTTAGTCCGATTTGACTGAAATTTTGCACGTAGTGTTTTGGTATCACTTCCAACAACTATGCTAAGTAAGGTTCAAATCGATCCATAACCTGATATAGCTGTCATAGAAACCGATCTGGGGTCTTGACTTTTTGAGTCTCAAGAGGGCGCAATTCCTATCTGATTTTTCTGAAATTTTGCATGAGGTGTTTTGTTATGACTTCCAACAACTGTATTAAGAATGTTTCAAATCGGTCCATAGCCTGTTATAGCTGCCATATAAACCGATCTGGGGTCTTAATTTCTTAAGCCACTAGAGGGTGCATTTATCCGATTTAGCTGAAATTTTGTACAACGGCTTCTCTTATGACCTTTAACATACGTGTCGAAGATGGCTTGATGCCTAATGCAGCTCCCCTATAAACCAATTTCCCAATTTTACTTCTTCAGCCCCTAAATGACTTCTACTATGGTCTCCAACATTCATTCCATTATTGTCCGAAATGAACCATAACTTGATATTGTTCCAATAACATAGCTTTTCTTTTGTTTTATCCTTAGTTTGCCTTAAAAGAGATACCGTGGCAAGAGCTCGACAAATGCGATCCATGGTGGAGGGTATATTATATTCGGCCCGGCCGAACTTAGCACGCTTTTACTTGGTATATATAAGATTACTGCAAATCGGACGAACATATATATGGGAGTTATATCCAAATCTGAAGCGATTTTTTCCAATTTCAATAGGCTTCGTCTCTAGGTCAGAGAAACATGTCCATACCAAATTTGAAGGCGATCGGATGAAAATTGCGATCTGTAGTTTGTACACAAATTAATATGGACAGGTGGACAGACAGACGGACATAGCTAAATCGAATCAGAAAGTGATTCTGGGTCGATTGGTATACTTAGCAATGGCTCTATCTCTCTTCCTTTTGGGTGTTACAAACTAATTCACTATGTTATAATACCCTGTACCACAGTAGTGGTTTAGGGTATAATGACAGCTAAAGCATGGCTAACATATAATGGTTCATATTCTTATGAGAAAGCTAAAAGAAGCAAAACTTTCTAAATAAATTTAATTCTTAGAAATGAATTTGTTTGTTACGCCAATAAAGAAGTTAGTAAAACATCAGACACATGTGCTTTGTGTTGTATAATTATTATAATTTTAAACTGTTTCCAAAATTTACCTATGGCCACTCCTAATATCCACAAATAATGTATTTGAAATTTCAACTTTACCGTTTCGGATACGATATTTAAAAGTATAATAACATCATTAGCCAAATAGATCGATACTGCTAGCAATCAATAGATGGTTCTCACTCCGATTTGAAACAAAGAAAAAAATCCAATTTAGTCATTTGTCAAAGTCGCAAGATTTGAGAATATTTATGGATGGTTGATATTTGGTCAAAGGCGCGATGGAAATGAGGGTCTTCACTTTCCCCAACAGCCGAAAATGAATGAAAAATTTTAATTGCCTGCTCGTGAGTTTGTTTGACACATTGAAAAAACATTACGAATTTTGAAAGAATTTTAAACAGATTCAAACACCAGCAACACAGCGCACAGCATTAACATAAATTTTAGAGCCTAGTATAACAGCTGAAGCTCCACCATACCAACTCTCGAAACAGATGGACGGGCAGTCGAACATACGGACATCATCATGCTACTCGTACACCAAAGTAAAAGTGTCAAACACAAATGGAAATTTATCAATAAAGAACAAATTAGGAAATGCTCATTTTATTTTATGTTGTTTTTGTTATTGTTTATGTTCTAAAATGGAGAATGCAATTTTAATGGACCCAATGCAGCCAACATGGAGTGTTGAGACGTTTTTGAGAACGGAGAAACCAATAAAAATACCAGAAGTTACTTTCACTTTATATTAAATACTGTTGCTACATAATAATCTCATTAAAGCTTTAAAATGGAATTCAGAAATGGTCACGACTTTTGTCTGAAGTGGGCCAGCTACGTTTGACTTTTAGTTATTTGTAATAGAAGAGCCTATGGGATTGAGAAGAGAGAGATGTCAAAGTTTGGTGCACGAATTACATAAATTTGAATACTGACATTTTTATGGATACATATAGTTTACAATTATATTCATACTAGCTGACCCGGGCCCGCTCCGCTGCGCCTTCTTTCACTTTATATGGAACAAAAGTTTCGTTGGAATATTTATTTTCGACAATTAAAGATCTTTTAGTGAAATACAATGCTACATAAATAGTATATCGGTTGACTAACAGTTTAACAATATAAGTGCCTTTATCTGAATCCCATATGATGCTTATTGGTCCACGAATTTAAGTTTGGATGTAAGGTGTACTCCATTCTTAAAATACTTCATTTCAGCCCGATATTCTCATGATGTCTGATTTAGTGGCGTTTTCGGAGGAGAGGTGGTCCCCCAGATACTTAACCCTGAAAAAATATCAACATGGTGCTCTTCTCTCAAATACCATTTATTTAAGCCCCATATTGCCATATGCTTAAGAGGAGATTACAGGATGAGGCGTCCCCCAAACACATGGCCCCAAAATAGGTTCTCAAATTCCTAATTCTAATCTCGTATACCTTTCATTTGTGTCATATATTGGCATGGTCGAAGAATTTTTTCCCTTTGGGGGTGTTTTGGGAAAGTAATTGCGGATTTTTAAAAAAAAAGTAAATGCATTTTTAACAAAACTTAGAATGAACTTTAATCAAATATAATTTTTTTACACTTTTTTTCTAAAGCAAGCTAAAAGTAACAGCTGATAACTGACAGAAGAAAGAATGCAATTACAGAGTCACAAGCTGTGAAAAAATTTGTCATCGCCGACTATATGGCCATAGGCCTCAAAATTGGATATCAAATTAGTTTTCAAATCTCATTTAAAGTCCTTATTGCCAAAGTCAGCAAATACGTCCTATTTTGGGGTTGTTATGGTGTTGGGACGTCCCCCAGACAGTTGGTCCCTAATGTTGATATTAGATACGTGGTCTACTCCCAAATACCTTTCATTTAAGCCCCATATTTCCATAGTCAGCAAACATGACCTGCTTGGGGAGTGTTTTGGGGAATAGGCGGCCACTCATTGAGTTGGCCTTGAAAATGTATATCGGATTCGTGTTCTATTCTAAAAACCCATTTATTTGAGCCTAATATTGCAATAGGTAAAGTTCCCATATATATCTTTTATGCGTTTCGACTTTTAAGGCTGTAGTAGCTAAAATTTTGGTCCGATCTCTACAAAATTTTTAATGAGATGTTTCAACTGACATCCTCATACGTGTGCAAAATTTCATCAAAATCGAATCAGATTTAGAAAGTATTAAGTTGACTCGGTGGTGTAGGGTATTTGAAAGTTGGCTCCGCCCTACTTTTGCCTTTCCTTACTGGTTTTTACTAGTTTTTATACTCTACACCACCACTGTGGTACAAGGTATTATAAGTTTGTGCATTTTTTTGCAACGCTAAGAAGGAGAAGAGCTAGCCCCATTGATAAGTATACCGATCGACTCAGAATCACTTTCTGATTCGATTTAGCCATGTCCGTCTGTCCGTCTGTGAGTCCATGTATCCTTGTAATCAATGTGCAGGTCGTATTTGTTGTCCAATCATCACGAAATTTTGCACACATCACTTTTTTGGCCCAAGGACGGACACTATTGATTTTGGTAAAAATCTGTTCAGATTTAGTTATAGCTCCCATATATATGTATCGTCCGATTTGAACAACAATTTTCATCCGATCTGCACAAAATTTGACACGGAATGTTCTGTTACTTATCATAGCATATCTGCAATATTTCATCAAAATCGGTTCAGATTTAGATATAGCTCCCTTATATATATATCGCCCGATTTGCACTTAAATGGCCGTAGTAGCTACAATTTTCAACTGAACTGCACAAAATTTGGCACGGAATGTTCTGTTGCTGATCGTAACATATCTGCAAAATTTCATCAAAATCGGTTCAGATTTGGATATAGCTCTCATATATATGTATGGCCAGATTTGCACTTAAATGGCCGTATTAGCCACAATTTTCAACCGATCTGCTCAAAATTTGGCACGGATTGTTTTGCTACTGATCCTAACATATCTATGAGATTTCACTAAAATCGGTACAGATTTGGATATAGCTCCCATGTATATGTATCGCCCGATTTACACTTATAAAGCTGTAACCGATCTACACAAAATTTGGCACGGATTATTTTGTAGCTGATCTAAACATATTTGCGAGATTTCATCAAAATTGGCTCCAAATTTGGATGTAGCACCCATACATATTTATCGGCGGATTTGCACTCATATGGCCGTAGTAACAACAATTTTCAATCGATCTGTTTAAAAGTCGGTTCAGATTTGGATATAGCCCTCTTATACATGTATATTTATATATTGCCCGAATTTATAATTGTGGGATAAGTGTAGGGTACTATATAGTCGGCTCCGCCCGACTTTTGCCTTACTTTACTGGTATTTTTTATACCCTCCACCATAGGAAGGGGGTATACCAATTTCCTCATTCTGTTTGTAACTACTCGAAATATTCGTCCGAGACCCCATAAAGTATATATATTTTTGATCGCCGTGACATTTTTTGTCGATCTAGCCATGTCCGTCCGTCTGTCTGTCGAAAGCACGCAAACTTTCGAAGGAGTAAAGCTAGCCGCTTGAAATTTTGCACAAATAGTTCTTATTAGTGTAGGTCGGTTGGGATTGTAAACGGGCCATATCGGTCCATGTTTTGATATAGCTGCCATATACACCGATCTTGAGTCTTGAATTCTTGAGCCTCTAGAGGGCGCAATTCTTGTCCAATTGTAATGAAATTTTACACATCGTGTTTTATTATAAAATCCAACAACTGTGTTAAGTATGGCTCAAATCGGACGATAACCTGATATAACTGCCATATAAACCGATCTGGGTCTTGACTTCTTGAGCCTCTGGAGGGCGCAATTCTAATCCGATTGGAATGAAATTTTGCACGACGTGTTTTGCTGTGACTTCCAACAATTGTGCTAAATAAGGTTCAAATCGGTTCAAAACCTGATATAGCTGTCATATAAACAGATCTGGGGACTTGACTTTTTGAGCTTCTAGAGGGCGTATTTTATTCTTACTTTCAACAACTGTGCCAAGTATGGTTCAAATCGGTCAATAACCAGATATAGCTGCCATATAAACCAATCTTGGGTCTTGACTTCTTGAGCCTCTAGAGGTCGCAATTATTATCCGATTTGCCTGAAATTTTGTACGACGGATCCTCTCATGACCATCAACATACGTTTTTATTATGATCTGAATCGGTCTATAGCCCGATACAGCTCCCATATAAATCGATCACTCTATTTTACTTCTAGAGCCTCCAAAGGGCGCAATTCTTATTCGAATTGGCTGACGTTTTACACAGGTCTCCAACATATAATTTAATTATGGTCCGAACCGGACCATATTTTGATATCGCTCTAATAGCAGAGCAAATCTTTTCGGCCCGGCCGAACTTAGCATGCTTTTACTTGTTTTCGATTAGTTTTTTTCGATTGGTTTTTTCGATTAGTTTTTTTCGATTTTATCCCACTGTGTGTTGGAGATATTCTCTATTCCTATCTGGGCATTTATATGTGTTAGCACCATTTTATTGTTATATTCGGGGCTATCATTCGGTTTTTTATAGCTGCTCGTCTGTTTATCTATATTTTATTGGGGCTTATCCACCAAAGCCAAAAAAATGTCTGCTCCAAATTCATGATACTCCGTAGGAAAAAGTGACCTATACTTTACAAAAATATATGGAAGGTCCATGGGGATGCTCACAACATTGCATTATTTATAAAATATGCTCACAAATATGCTTCTGTTTTAAGTTTTTTAATTGTAATTGATTTCGTAAGTATATATTAATTATGAATGTCATAGGTAATTGCTCCACAATTACTTGATACCACATAGTTAAATAAACTTTAAAAATGGAAAATTATTTCCACATCTACAACAAACACAACCAATAATGCCTACCCCAATTCTCATTCCATGTAAACAACCCCAACTCAGTGGTTCCTGGCGGTTGCCCATCCCTGTTTGTTGGTATAATTCCTTAAGTGGCAGTCATAAAATTTAACTTCTTAAAGAATTTCCGTTCGGACAGCAGCAAAAACCAAGTGTTTTTATGTAAAGTGGATTTAAAAATCAATAAAAATTACTTAACACGACTTTTTAATTTATAACAGTGGCCCATAGAAATTTGGTTGCTACGCATTCACGCCATCACAGATACTTCTGCCTTTAAGTGGACGTGAATGTTCCATTGGGTGCATTTAAAGTTAAGTCCTAAAGATTAGTGGGCTGTTAATTTCTGTTGGGAAATGCTCATAAAAACAACATATTTATTTACGAAAATAAATTAACGATTCTGGGGGAAAAAAATGAGGGCCCAAGCACAACGAAAAGTAATAACAATAATCGCAAATGAATTTGGAAAGGTGCTACCTTAACGCATGTATACGAGTATATGTTGTAAGGTTGCTTGTGAGAAACTCAAAAGCCATAGAGAGGACTAAGCAAATGGCAGATAAAGAAATACTTGTAATAAAACATTTAATCCAGGATGGCTTAAAATATTATAATAATTTTATTGTCTGGGGAGATTCTTTACGACGCACTAGGTAAATCGTTCTTATGAGGATTATTTGCTAGACTGGGTAGCAGGTTATCCACATGTGAGTGTTATTTTAGTAATAAAATCGAATATATATGACAACAAACTATTATTTCAACGCATGATTTAAGATTGATGAAGAGGAAAACTGTTTATACCTGATGACTAACTTCAACTAGTAGCCCCTTTGGAGCTCAAGGTATTTTGAAACATCTACCTTTCTAAATTAAAATGAGTCCTTCTGGTACAAAGGTAAGCAAGTAGAGCAAAATTGAACTTAAAATCCGGGGAGAAATCTTTCGCAATTTTGATATCAGCTTGATGTTGTTGAAAAAAGGTTACAAAACTCTACTTTTATACAAATCCTGTTTAAAAAGTCATGGACATATATTAGAGTAAATTAAGCTTGAGTAGTAGAGTACAAATATATTTTCAAATATATAAGAAGTAAGTGCTAAGTTCGTCCGGGCCGAATCTTCTATACCCTCCGCCATGGATCGCATTCGTTGAGTTCTTTTCCTGGTATCTCTTTTTAGACAAACAAAGGATAAAAGAAAAGAATTGCTATGCTATTGGAGCTGTATCAAGTTATGGTCCGATTCGGACCATTGCTAAATTGAATATTGGAGACCATAGCAGAAGCCATTGTGTAAAATTGCAGCCAAATCGAAAAGGGGCTCGAGAAGTAAAATAGTGAGATTGGTTCATTGGGGAAGTGTATCAGGCTATAACCGATTCAGACCATATTTGACACGTATGTTGAAGGTCATGGAAGAAGCCGTTGTACAAAATATCAGCCAAATTAGATAATAATTATTGTACAACCTCTAGAGACAAAAGTAGACAAGATCCCAGATCGGTTTATATGGCAGCTTTATCAGGTTATAGACCAAATTGAACCATATTTGCCACAGTTGTTGGATGTTATGACGGAACACATCATGCAAAATTTCAGCCAAATCGGATAAGAATTGCGCCCTCTAGCGACTCAAGAAATCAAAATCCCGGACCAGTTTACAGATCAGGTTATGGACTGATTTTAACCATACTTAGCACAGTTGTTGGATGTCACACTAAAACGATATGTGCGAAATTTCACCTTAATCGGATAAAAGTTGCGCTGCTAGAAGCTCAAGAAGTCATGACCCAAGATCGGCTTATATGGTAGCTATATCCGGTTATGGACTGATTTCAACCTTACTTAGCACAGTTGTTGGAAGTCATAATAAAACACCTCACGCAAAACTTCAACCAAATCGGATAAGAATTGTGCCCTCTAGAGGCTCAAGAATTCAAGACCCGAGATCGGTTTATATGGCAGCTATATCAGGCTATGGAACGATTTCAACCATACTCAGTATAGTCGTTGGAAATCATAATAAAACGCCTCGTGCAAAATTTCAGCCAAATCGGACAAGAATTGTGCCCTTTATTGGCTCAAGAAGTCAATACTCGAGATCGGTTTATATGGCAGCTATATGAGGTTATGGACCGATTTCAACCATACTCAGCACAGTTGTTAGAAATCATAACAAAACACCTCGCAAATATTATAAATGCGCCTTTTATCGAGGAATCGGTCTATATGGCAGCTACATTCAAATCTGGACTGATCTGGGCCAAATTGCAGAAAGATTTCGAAGAGCCTATCACAACTCACTGTCCCAAATGTTGTCGCAATCGGACAATAAATGCGTCTTTTATAGGCCCAAAACCTTACATCGAGAGGTCGTTCTAAAGGGTGATTTTTTTGAGGTTAGGATTTTCATGCATTAGTATTTGACAGATCACGTGGGATTTCAGACATGGTGTCAAAGAGAAAGATGCTCAGTATGCTTTGACATTTCATCATGAATAGACTTACTAACGAGCAACGCTTGCAAATCATTGAATTTTATTACCAAAATCAGTGTTCGGTTCGAAATGTGTTCATTCACCGTAACGTTGCGTCCAACAGCATCTTTGAAAAAATACGGTCCAATGATTCCACCAGCGTACAAACCACACCAAACAGTGCATTTTTCGGGATGCATGGGCAGTTCTTGAACGGCTTCTGGTTGCTCTTCACTCCAAATGCGGCAATTTTGCTTATTTACGTAGCCATTCAACCAGAAATGAGCCTCATCGCTGAACAAAATTTGTCAAAATTTGAACACATTTCGAACCGAACACTGATTTTGGTAATAAAATTCAATGATTTGCAAGCGTTGCTCGTTAGTAAGTCTATTCATGATGAAATGTCAAAGCATACTGAGCATCTTTCTCTTTGACACCATGTCTGAAATCCCACGTGATCTGTCAAATACTAATGCATGAAAATCCTAACCTCAAAAAAATCACCCTTTATATGGCAGCTATATTCAAATCTGGACTGATCTGGGCCAAATTGAAGAAAGATGTCGAACGACCTAACACAACTCACTGTCCCAAATTTCGGCGACATCAGACAATAAATGCGCCTTTTATGGGCCCAAAACCTTAAATATAGAGATAGGTCTATATGGCAGCTATACATAAATCTTGAACGAGCTGGGCCAAATTAAAGAAGGATGTCGATGATCCTAACACTACTCACTGTCCCAAATTTTGGCAAAATCTGACAATAAATGAGCCTTTCATGGGCGCAAGAACTTAAATGATAGATCGGTCTATATGGCAGCTATATCCAAATCTGGACCGATCAGGCAGAAAGATATCGAGGGGCCTAATACAACTCCAAATTTCGGCGACAATGGATAATAAATACGCCTTTTATGGTCCCAAAACCTTAAATCGAAAGATCGTTCTATATGGCAGCTACATCCAAATCTGAACCGATCTGAGCCATATGGAAGTAGGATGTCGAAGGGCCTAACACAACTCACTGTCCCAAATTTCGTCGCAATCGGACAATAAATGCTCTTTTTATGGGCCTAAGACCTTAAATCGAGAAATCGGTCTATATGGCAGATATATATTAATCTTGAACGAGCTGGGCCAAATTAAAGAATGATGTCGAGAGGCCTAACACAACTCATTTTTCAAAATTGTGCTACGGCACTATGCACTAACCGATTATTATTGATCATACTGGTTTCGGCGTTCCAATCGACCTTGTTTGCATTATTGGACTGAGTTGAGTTTGTTACAACCCATTTAATCGATATATGAAGATTTCAAGGACGTCCTTGCCCGCCAATTATTTTGTGAAACTGTTAAGCTTAGACTCTAAATCATTGACTCGCTTCTTCGCATTCAATCTCTTAGAGTCTTACTCCGAAAGTCGCGCTAGGATCGCCTTGTAGTGTGTATTAAGAGCTTCAATTTCTTTGTGCAGCTCTCTAATTCTCGCTTCATATTTCAGGTTTTGGTAGTGGAAATCCTTCTCGCTTGATCTCCTTTTCTCGCTTTTGCGCTGTTGTTCACTGCCAGCAATAGAACTGGGAGCAACATCGACCACATCTCTTAGGTTTTCTAATTCCTTCGATAGGGACATCATTTGCTCGCCAATTTGAATGTCACCAAGCTGAAAATTTTGAACTTTCGCGCAGCACTGATGACTTCTCTTGCTGAAACAGCAGTAATGTCGGCTTTTCAGCAGATGAAAACTGCTGTCGCAGCAAACATTTTTGCTGTTTTGAATAACACATTTTTTTTTTGCCTCACCACCACACATAACATTATTTTTATTATACTTCGATTATTACTTAATTCAATGTTTCATCATTTCGTTCTCTTTGCAGAAAGGAAGCCGACAAAACTCTCAGGAATTCGCATGAATACTTCTCCTAATGGATTTTAATTATTCATGACCAGAGCGGAAAAAAGTGTTAATGAAGCAAACACTGAGCTTTTATCCCATCTTCTTGTGCTTCCTGCTGAGTAGAAAATGCCACTTAGAGAAAGTTTAAAAATCACAAAAGACAAAAAAAACATGGTTTGGTGAGTTTCTGTTAATTTTCCGGCATAAAAAGAAGAAAAATGCCATGGATTTTATTCATAAATCAATTTAAATTTTTGATTCGAAAGCGTCTAGAAACTTTATGGTCCTTTCATTTATAATGGAAAGTAATATTGAATGTTAAGAAGCCATTAATGGGAACACGACAATTCATAGAAATATGAAAAATATATGATAAAATATACAGCTCATCGATTCATAATAACAGAAAGTAAAGAGAATATTGAGTTCAAGCGAGAGATTGCGTTAATGAAGCAAGTGTAGCGACTGAAAATTTGGCAAATATTAATGCAATTAATATACCGGAACAATCATTGTAATGAAGGAAAATTAGAATGGTTTGATTTTGTATGTTATCCTACACGTTATGGGGGCTTAATTTCGTCGCCATTATATTTGTAACACATGAAGAATTTATCAGTAACACTCTGTGATGAATAACTTTGCCTAGACTGCAATGGTTCTTCTTCTGTTCTCTACATGACTATCCACCATACCATAGAAGAAATGTAGGGTATTGAAAAACGCACTTTCACATTTTAACATGTGTTCACATGAATTGTATTTTTAAATTTATTTGCCAATGGCTATTTACGAGATTAACCCAACAACTGTCACCCTAACAACAATAGCAAGGATGTTGAATTCTTCAAGTTTGAAATTTTATAGAAGTTATTACTATTATTAGCATATTTGAAAAAAAAGGAAAAGGAAACAACTGCGAAGCGTAATAGTAAGCAAGAACTTTTTTCAAAGTGGTGGTTTTTGGTGTCATATAGTGCGTCACACGCAATCACCCCTTGTAGGTAGCTAGTACTTTAGACCATTTGTTGGTAGGATGAATAGAAATCAAATAGCATTTAATGAAGGACGAAATAACTTGGCCAGTTACTAAGATGTTGGATGCTTCATAACTGAGATAATCATTTTGCGTTATATTTTATAAATACCCCTAAAAATTAGCTCTAAATAATGTCTGATCATCTAAAACTAGACATGAATTATAAAACCCATCTCTTGTCATCTATCATATGATGAGGGTGGGTGCTAGAATATATCGACGTTTTAATATTTTCAATATAATTGTAAATTTATTGAATTAACAGACAATAGGGTTACTAAGACTTTAAGTATGGTTCGGCTTGGTCTAAAACCTGATAAAGTTTTCATTAGTCGTTTCTGGCGAGAAAATCAGAAATATTTTTTAGTAGCTGTAATGCCTTCACTAATGCGTGCAATATTTGCAAAGTATTATTATTAAGTCAATTAAAACCTCTTAACTTCAATCGGACACCATTTCCTTTCCTCTTCCTTAATAGACGCCATTCTTATACATTTGAATCTTATGTATGACTTTCGAAATATGGCGACAAGAAAATCCCTTCTGATAGCAGGAGGATTTGACGCGGTTCATTCAAGAGCCATGAGTGTGTGGATTTAAACTAATCATGGGTACGGAGAATGGGAGACACAGAGGCTGTATTCTTACAAAGAGTAGTCTAAATGTTATTTTTCTTCCGTCGCTAAGCAATGAAGATACAGTAGTAGCTAGAATTGAACTATTGGGTTGCCCAAAAAGTAATTGCGGATTTTTTAAAAGAAAGTAAATGCATTTTTAATAAGACTTAGAATGAACTTTTTTTCTAAAGCAAGCTAAAAGAAACAGCTGATAACTAACAGAAGAAAGAACGCAATTACAGAGTCACAAGCTGTGAAAAAATTTGTCAACGCCAACTATATGAAAAATCCGCAATTACTTTTTGGGCAACCCAATAAATAGGTCTCATTACAGGCTGGCTTCCCTATGTATGGCACACGATTCGGAGATGCCGCCTTCAAGCATTAAGTTGCTGGTTGAAGCCGCTTCTACAGGGAAGAAGAGCCTCATTGTAGGAAGTGATGCTAATGCACATCACCAGATATGGGGAAGTTCGGTGAGCTGCTTATCGAATATATTATAAGTTGCCATCTGGCGTTTTGTAATAAGGAGAAAAACAGATCTTTATTACCAGGAACAGGCAGGAGGTACTAGATGATACTTTTGTATCGGAGGATAAAAGCGCAAACATATGCGATTGGGTTGTGTTGGATGACCAAAGCTTCTCTGGTCATCATTATATTAGTTTCAGCCTTGGGGAAAATACTGCAGAAGTGGTCCCTCTGCTAAACAGAAATGGTGGGTTGTGATAAATTTCGGCAAAAATTCTGCACGTCTATCACTTTTAGACCAGAAAAGGAAGTGGAAACTGCGGAGGATTTAGACATCATGACCAAGCGGATCACGAAGATCCTGAATGGCTCGCTTGTATCAGCATGTCCTAGTACCAAGCCAAGCTGCCGCCATGGTGGACCCCAGAACTGGTTGGTCTAAGGAAGTACTGCAGAAAACTCTTCAACATAGCGAAAGTTACAAGGGAACCCCAAGACTGGGACGTCTATAGGGCTGAGGTAAGAAAATACAAGGTCGAGCTGAGAAATTCTCAGAGCAATTCTCAAGTCCTGGATGGAATTCTGCAGCTTCGTGGAGGATACATCTGAGGAATCTAGCCTAAGGAAGATCGTGTCCTCGTGACCTATTACGGTAGGATATATTCAGAATTCAGAGAATGTATGGACAATGTCTACTAGGGAAACACTAAAACTACTCATTGATACACTTTTCCCGATAAACTCTCCAACGGACAACGTGGTGCCAGAAGAGTTTGCTTCTTTGATGAGTTCGCCGGAGGTTATTAAAAAAATTGTGTGAGCCGAAAATCCTTCTGGTGATAAGAAGTTTCAACTCCTTTAATTCTCCAGGCTCTGATGATGTATCACCGGTTGAGCTATAAGCTGTATCAGATTGACTGGCTAATTGGCTTAGGGAGATATACTCTGCTTGTATCAGCATGTCTTCTATACCTATGGGATTGAGTGACTCAAAGGTAATTTTTATTCCGAAAGCAGAGAAACTGTACCACACGAAGGCGAAAGATTTTGGTCTCATAAGTCCATCGTCCTTTATGCTGAGGTTAAAAGAAACATATATTATTGTAAAGAGCACTGGAGATTGTCTATCTCGGCAACAGCATGCATATTGCAAGGGCAAGTACACTGAAATAACACTTCACGACCTTGTCGGATTTTCTCACTGTCAAAGAAATTCACAATGGAGGTGCTTTCAATAATGTAAAACCAACGTCAATCATGAGGAAGCTGGGGTTTCCAGGCACCCACACTACCGTAAAAAATTTATAAATAATTATATCACTAAGAGATGAATTACGGCAGAATTGGGACACCTCATGGAGCTGTACCGCCTTTTCTCCTTTGGTTGTGATGAACAGGAAGGTAAACGTCAAATCAAACATCTTGGAACCAGACCTACAATGCTATATGGCGTTGTAGTCTGGTGGACGGCGGTTCAAAATACCACCTACTTTTCAATACTAAGCCGGGTTCAAAGGATGGCTTGTTTTTGCATTACAGCAGCACTGAAGACGACACCATCTGATGTACTGAACTCGACGCCTCTGGACAAACTGCTGCGATCACTGTGGTGAGACTAAGGGTGTTTTCTCTTTGGTCCTGCCGCGCAAATACACTAGTAAAGAATATGCAGTGTGAGAACGATTAAAGACAGCTTATATTGGGAACGGTTAGAGTGCTAGTGAGATCGTGTGCAAAATTTGAAGGCCCTAGGATGTGCGGGCGCCTTTTGGCTGGGTTTGCCAAATCTTCGTTTGCGGTCGAATTTCCAAAAAGTCCTTTAAGGTCTACTATATCTCCACAGGTTTCAGGGATATTCGACTTTTAATTTATTTTTTTTTTACTTTTGACCGATACCTGCTCTGTATTTTGCAATTTAGGAAGTCATTTGTAATTGGATTTTTTAAATTTTATAGTCTGATTTGGATTTTTGACAAAATTAACAACGGCTTTCCCCCAAAAAGTGTCAACTTCTGATAATTCACCTCAAATTTATACAGTTTGGAAATCCAAAAATGTGAAAAAGTGTATTTTTTATACCCACTACCATAGGTTGGGGATATACTAATCTAGTCATTCCGCTTGTAACACCTCGAATTATTGATCTAGAACCCCATAAAGTATATATATTCTTGATCGCCCCGACATCCTGAGTTGATGTAGCCATGTCCGTCCGTCTGTCGAAGTCACGATAGCGGTCGAACGCATAACGCTAGCCGCTCGAAATTTTGCAAACATACTTTTTATTGATGTAGGTCGTTAATATAACACCAACGTCTTCGCGTTAATATAACACCACCTCACACATATCGTAATCGCCCGGATCTCCGCCTTAGATTAAATGTAAAAATTCATTCACTTTTTATCGATATAAGGCGCTCGTATGTGTAATATACAGATAAATATTTCCTTTGTCTGTCTCTCCTTGCCTTCTGTCAAAGCATGGGCACAGACTTCGCCTATTGTAGGAATGGCTTTTATGCGAGTAGTGACATGCCTCTCACCTACCGGAGTTTATCTGGAATCGAGGTGTTTTAGTTTCCCACTTACCACAAATCCAATCCTTTTTTCTTAGTTTGTATTATGACAACTACGGAATAACAAAATTATATACCCTCATCTAAGGGAGTTGGAACGAAAAAATAAATAACTTTATTTTCAAAATTGGTAATGTTCCCAGTCCACTTACTTTACTCCACATGCAATACATAACCACGTCGAACTGCTGCTGCTTCTGAAACAGCATTGAGGCAGTTTTACGTATTATACTTTATTAAATAGATTATAAAACAATATCAATCAAAAAAATGTAGTCTTTTGGATTTGCGACTGAAGCTCAGGCAAGACCACATTTTGCAATTTTCATAGCACATGTTAATGGAAAGGAAGAAATAAAAACTGATATCCGTATTAAATTACATTAGCATTTTATTACGTTGATGATGTTGTTGTTGCTTGGATACTTGGATGCAGCTTCTGCGTTCAATATTTATCCATTGCCATCACAGTAATGTGATGGTTTTTAACCTAGTTTGTATCGGAAAGTATCATAACAACATAGTTGAACATTTTAGTCATATTGTAACATCATATTGCCTGCCATCATAGCAAAAAATTAAGTTTTATTTATTTTGTCACACAATAGGCGGTATAGCAATTTTTTGAATCCTTTTGTATCAAGAAAAGTAAATGCATTCAGAAGGCATTTTAAATTGACCTTTCAAAGAATTGAAAAAATCTTTTTAAAGCCGATGGATTTCACCTCTAGACTCTAATGCTGTATCTTCTTATACTTTTCTTAACTATTTCTACAATTTTAAGCTAATAGTTGTTTGTGTCGGGTAAAAAAAGTTCGGTCAGTCCCAACTATGTGCAATATAAACTAGCCCTTTTACTTATTTGCAAAATGGCCTTTCCTTCGCAAAGCAAATGTGGTATAGTCAGGAAGTCTTTGATAAACTGCAGCGGCATGATATTTTTCCATTATCATACGTAATAGGGTTAGTAACATTACTCTGTTAATGTATACTCGTATGTAATGTGTGCGGCAGTGGTCGAAATTGCAGAAAACTTTTCTAATATGTGAGTACAGTGTTAACCCTTTAAGAACGAAAGGGAAATGTATGTCCTATTTTGTATTTTTGCTCTAAAATCCACATTTAATAATAATGTACTTTTGAAAATTAGCCTTTAATCGATAGAGAACTAACGAAAGTATAAAATTCGGTCACAAACATTGAATACAATTGTAATACCCACCACCGAAGGATGGGGGTATATTCATTTTGTCATTCCGTTTGCAACACATCGAAATATCCATTTCCGACCCTATAAAGTATATATATTATTGATCAGCGTAAAAATCTAAGACGATCTCGACATGTCCGTCCGTCTGTCTATTCAAATCACGCTACAGTCTTTTAAAATAGGGATATTGAGCTGAAACTTTGCACAGATTCTTTTTTTGTCCATAAGCAGGTTAAGTTCGCAGATGGGCTATATCGCACTATATCTTGATATAGCCCTCCGCCGATTTAGGGTCTTAGGCCCTTAAAATCCACACTTATTATCCGATTTTGCTGAAATTTGGGACAGTGAGATGTGTTGGGTCCTTCGACATCCTTCGTCAATTTGGCCGAGATCGGTTCAGATTTGGATATAGCTGCCATATAGACCGATCCTCCGATTTAGGGTCTTAGGCCCATAAAAGCCACATTTATTATCCGATTTTGCTGAAATTTGGAACAGTGAGTTGTGTTAGGCCCTTCGACATCCTTCGTCAATTTGGCCCAGATCTGTTCAGATATAGATATAGCTACCATATATACCGATTTCTCGATTTAAGGGTTTGGGCCCATAAAAGCCACATTTATTGTTCTATGCCGCCGAAATTTGGGACAGTGAGTTAAGTTAAGCCGATTGACATACTTAGGCTCTTCGACTTCCTTCTTCAATTTGGCCCAGATTTGAATATAGCTGCCATATAGACCGATCTCTCGATTTAAGGTTTTGGCCACATAAAAGGCGCATTTATTGTGCGATTTCCCCGAAATTTGGGACAGTGCTTTGTGTTAGGCTCTTCGACATTTTTCTGCAACTTGGCCCAATTTGGTCCAGATTTGGATATAGCTGCTATGTAGACCGATATCTCGATTTAAAGTCTTGGCCCCATAAAAGGCGCATTTATAATCCGATTTCACGGAAATTTGACACAGTGACTTATTTAAGGATTTTCGACATCCATGTCGTATATGGTTTAGATCGGTTCATTTTTAGTTATAGCTACTGTACTTATTAGTATTTGGTCCAAATCGGAACATATTTCGATTTAGCTGCTATGGGACATAAGGTATGCTTTTTTCACCGAATTTTGATGAGAGGTGGTTTACATATATACCCGAGGTGATGGGTGTCCAAAGTTCGGCTTGGCCGAACATGAAAATTTACATAATTTTTGTATACCCTTCACCATAGGATGGAGGTATACCAATTTCGTCATTCTGAAACACCTTGAAATATGCGTCTTAGACCCCATAAAGTGTATATATTCTTGATCGTCATATCATTTTAAGTCGATCTAGTCATGTCCGTCCGTCCGCCTGCCAGTCAAAGCACGCGAACTATCGAAGGAGTTAAGCTAGCCGCTTGAAATTTTGCACATATACTTCTTATTAGTGTAGGTCGGTTGGGATTGTAAATGGGCCAAATCGGTCCATGTTTTGATATAGCTGCCATATAAACCGATCTGGGGTCTTGACTTCTTGAACCACTACAGGACGCAATTATTATCCGATTTCGCTGAAATTTTGCATGAGGTGTTTTGTTATGACTTTCAATAACTATGCTAAGAAATAATCGGTCCGTAACCTGATATAGCTGCCATATAAACCGATCTGGGGTGTTGACTTCTTGAGCTTCTACAGGGACCAATTCCTATCAGATTTGGCTGAAATATTGCATGACGTGTTTTGTTATGACTTCCAACAACTGTATTATTAATGGTTCATCACCTGATTTAGCTGTCATGTAAACCGATATGGGATCTTGACTTCTTGAGCTTCTAAAGGGCGCAAATATTATCCGATTTGGCTGAAATTTTGTACAACGGCTTCTTCCATGACCTCCAACATACGTGTCGAATATGGCATGAATCGGTTTATAGCCTAATACAGCTCCCCTATAAATCGATCTCCCTATTATTTTATCTCTTCAGCCCCTAAATTGCGCAATTCTTACTAGATTTCGCTGAAATTTTACAAAATGACTTCTGCTATGATCTCCAATATTCAGTTCAATTATAGTCCGAAATGAACTATGGTTCATGATATTGTTCCAATAACATAGCAATTATTTTATTTTATCCTTTGTTTGCCTAAAAAGAGATACCGTGGCAAGAGCAAAATGCGATCCATGGTGGAGGGTGTATAAGATTCAGCCCGGCCGAACTTAGCACGCAAAGAAGTCTTTTGAAGGCCAACACGGAGGTACACCCAAACCGGGAAGACCAAGAGCCCGATGGATAGATTAAACTTGATGTCAGAGGTTTTAAAATGAACGCAGAAGATCGAGGCGCTTGGAACGCTATTCTACGTTCGGCTAGTGGAACAAATATTCTGTCATAGCCAATTAAAATAAAGTAAAGTAAATCTACACTTTTTAGAGTATTTAAATTAGTCTTTCATACTTTTTTATAAAACTCATAGATTTGCTGGCGCAGAGGGCCCTTAACATGCCTTTTCACAAAACTTAGGATTTTTAACTAAGGTAACTCTCTACACTTTCCTGTGTTAGAATTATCTTCAATAATTGTGGGCCAATGTGGAGCAAACTCTTGCTCACAAGCATACGAATTATTTTACATTTTTTGTAAATAGTAACTGTAGGGGTAAAAAAGAGACAATACCCTGTTGGACCCTTCCCTGACGTCCTTTCTAACACAATTTTCCACCTTCGTTATATACTTCGAATTTCCTTTCATTTGAGTACCATAATGCGTAGATTAAAATGGTTCTAAATTCTCAAGAACCTCTTGGACCTCCCCGAGCATGTCTTCTGGGCAGAATTTTTCGTCCTTTTTATCAACACTGATTTCTCTTACATTTGAGTACCATATCGCGTACAATAAAGGGGTTCAAAATTCTCAAAACCCTCTTGGACCCTTCCCGACTTGCTTTCTAGGCTGATTTTTCCGTATTCGTTACCTAATATGAATTTCCGTCCTTTAAAGAAATATATCGCTTAGATTGATGGACTTCAAAATTCTCAAAACACTTTGTGGCCCTTCCCAGATTTCCTTTCTTGGCAGAATTTTTCGTTCTTGTTATCTACACTAAATTCTCTTTCATTTGAGTAGCATATCGCGTAGATGGAAGGGGTTAAAAATTCTCAAAACCCTCTTTAACCCTTCCTGGGCTCTCTTTCTGGGCAGATTTTTTCGTATTAGATTTCTAATATGAATTTCCTTCCATTTAAGTAACATATCGCGTAGATGGAAGGGGTTAAAAATTCTCAAAACCATTTTGGACCCTTCCCGGGCTCCATTTCTAGGCAGAATTTTCCGTTATTCACCCTGAAATTTCTTTCATTTGACTACCATATCGGGTAGATTGGAGGGGTTCAAAATTCTCAGACCCTTTTGTACTCTTAGCACATCCAGTTTTCGACCTAATTTTACGGTATTCGTAATCAATAGGGAATTTCCAGTACTTGAGTATGACTTTTTTTGCCCCCTCAAAGACGCCATTTAACCCGTTATGACTATATGATACTTGGCTGAACCGATTTTTTTTAAATTTTCATAGATTGTGTACGTTTGTCCGGAAGGAAACATAGACTATATAACTTTTAGATATCGGGTGGAGGCGGAACCTCCCCCTTACCTCAAAAACGCCACCCATATCCGAAAATGGTCCGATGGGCACAACAAGGGTATCAAATGAAAGGTATGGGAGACCAGAAAGCAAATATGGTATTAAAAATTGGGTCGAAGTAACCAGCGGGAAACCCACCCAACCTCAAAACTCTTCTAGCCAGGTATATCCGAAGTTCATGTCAATATGGTACACAAATGAAAAGTATTAGGCAGTAGATTACAAATATGGCATAAAACCTTAGGTCCAAGTAATGGGAGGTCGCCCATCCCCAAATACCCTCAAATGGACATATTAGCCGACCATTGCTGTATGGGACTCAAATGAAAGGTATTTGGGAGTAGAGTACAAATGTTATATTACAATTTGCGTTCAAGTCTAGGTGGCGCTTTTTCTTCTAAAGATACCTCAAATGGGTTATTTGACCCATTATGATAAAATGGGATTTACATGAAAGGTATTTGAGAGTAGAAAAGGAATTTTATATCCAATTTTGGAGCCACGTGTTTTGGGGAACGCCCTAAAGCACCCCTTAACTGAACTTCATTACCGTGGGGAATAAAGAACGAATTTGATATCTATTTTCAGTGCAAAGTGCCGGTGGCCGCCCCAGCCCCAAAACACCCTCCAAACGGTTCATGTTTACTGGTCATGGCAATATGGGACTTAAATTAAAGGGATTTCGAAGTGCAGCACGAATTTGTTATCCATATTTGAGACGAAATGTCTGAGGTGCCATCCCTCCCCTAATTAGAACATTACCCTAAGGAAGACCATTACCACCAGGAATCGAGAAGGGGCAAATTCTCACACATCAATGAATGCTACCCGATTCAAGTTTAAACTCAATGATAAGGGACCTTTTTTATGGCCGAGTCCGAACGGCGTCCCGCAGTGCGAGAAGGAAAATTTGCATGGCATGGTCATTTAAAAAATGTTCTCGATGTTCTCGCCAGGATTCGAACGCGTTTAGCGTCATAGGCTACAAAAGCACGAATTCGATATCCGCATTCAGGGCGAAGTGTTCCCACCCTAAAAAGTTATTAGAAAGTTGAAGATGGCGCAGGGGCGGTGGGGAGGATCCGTTTCTGCTAGTATTATATATAACAACAACTTCTGTACAATGGATTAGATTTTTAGTAAATTCTTTTAATTACATCATATAAAAATGTTTTGTTTCTTATATTGAAAAGAGTCAAATTATTTCTAAATGTATTGCTTTCCGAAACCATGTCATTCATTATAGTCAAAAAAAAAGTATGGCATCTTTAAGTCATCCCACATCCACTGCAAGAGCACTACGAACAATGGGTCTTTCTTCTATTGATTTTCTTCAAATCTATAAAATTTTATAGTTTCAACAGCAATCAAAATAGAAATTGAATGTTTTTCTCCCTCTAATAATGGCATGAATATGTGAAATCTCAGCTGCTTTTTTGGCTCAGACACAAGTGTCTTTTACGGTCGATGACTAAATAAAAGGGTCGGTCAGTCAATACATAATAACGAACTTCTTACAGAGGGCAAACAATAAAACAATAAGAGCACAGTGCTTTAAATAGACACCAATTAGGCCTTTTTAACATAAAAATACGACAAACATGAAAGTTGGGCGACCCTTTCTCTAATTGTCTTTAAATAACAAAAAAGTATTGTATTTTGGAATGTTAGAGGGTGAGTGACAGCCATGAGGGGACAAAAGTAATTTTAAAACATTCGGCTATGCAACAATTTGATGTAACTCAACTATGGAGTTTTCAAGACAATAAGATATCTATTACATAAGCAAATGAACTATTACATCAATATGGGCAAGTACCATATATGTTTCCTTGGAATCAATTTATTCATTTTTGAACCAAAAAGGTATTTTTTTAAATCTACAAAGACACCACACAATAAGAAATGTCAGCGCAAAATTTCAAAACCGACAGGCAGACATTGCTATATCAATTTAGAATGTAAATACAGTGAAGAATATATGTACAATATGAAACTGATGAACTACATTTTGGGACATTATCCAAGGGCCCTGCGCTGCGCTATCACTCTCTTATTTTATCTGATCCCTATGCTGGCACTGTCAGGAAAAAATTCCTATTTGGGGATACTGGTACGGCATTTCAGATATTTCCCCAATGTGGATATACTCTAGATGCTCTACTCCCTAATTTCTTTCATTTGAGCCTTATGTTGCTATGGTCGGTAAATATGTCCGGTATGAGGTTTTTTTTTTTGGGTGCACCACATTCGTGCTCTAGTCTCAAATACCTTTCATTTAAGCCAAATATTGTCACTATTTAAATTTTTATTCGGCAACCTTAAATAATTATACCAAATTTCTGTTTGTGAGTTACTATTGTATAAACAAAAAATTGCCTTACCTATCTCTGAGATCTGGCGTTTTTGAAAATAGGGTAAGGGGAGAGTCCGCTCATTAAAGTTTGGATGTTAGATCTTCTTCATTTTTTTGGTTTTGGTGGCGAATTTGAGTAGGCAAACCCTTTGCCCGAAAGTGGACATCAGATTCATACTCTACTCCCAAAAGCCACATTTGAGCTACATATTGCTATAATCGGTATATATGTATGGTTCAAGGGCCCTTGCATGAGATAAGTCGTCCCTGAAACACTGGGCTATAAAAGAAATATCAGATTTAAGCCCCTTTTTTGCCATAATCCACCAATATGTCCAGTTTGAGGGATATATGAGTGGGCGGCCACCCACTCACTTAGCTCCGAAAAATATCAGCATCGTGCTCTATTGTTAAATTATTTTACTTGAGGCGCAATTGCAATTGGCTTGGGGGGAGTTTATGGGGTGAGATTACCCCCAAACACTAGGTCTCAAATTTGGATACCAAATTTGTTTTCTAATATCAAATACCTATTATTTGAGCCCCTTATTGCTATAGTAAGCAAACATGGCCTGTTTGAGAGAAGTTTAAGGGACGGACCCTGAAATAACATCAGCATCGTACTAGAGCACGATTTTGTTCGAACATTCAAGCATTTTGAAGGTGGCTATCAAGGTATTCAGGGCAAGGGGTCTCATTCAGATCCACACTAATTAATTTTTATACCCACCACCGAAGGATGGGGGTATATTAATTTTGTCATTCCGTTTGCCACACATCGAAATATCCTTTTCCGTCCCTATAAAGTATCTAGCCATGTCCGTCCGTCTGTCTGTTGAAATCACGCTACAGTCTTTAAAAAAAAAGAGATATTGAGCTGAAATTTTGCAAAGAATCTTTTTTTGTCCATAAGCAGGTTAAGTTCGAAGATGGGCTATTTCGGACTATATCTTGATATAGCCCCCATATAGACCAGATTTATTATCCGATTTTGATTAAATTTGGGATAGTGAGTTTTTTTAGGCCGGTCGACATCCCTCTTCAATTTGGCCAAGATCGGTTCAGATTTGGAAATAGGTGCCATGTAGACCGATCTCTCGATTTAAGGTCTTGCGCCCATAAAAGTGCATTTATTGTCCGATTTTGCAAAAATTTGGGACAGTGAGTTGTGTTAGGCCCTTCAACATCCTTCTTCAATTTGGTCCAGATCGGTCCAGATATGGTTATAGCTGCCATATAGACCGCTCTCTAGATTTAAAGCTCTGGGCTCATAATAGGTGCATTTATAATCCGATGTCGTCGAAATTTGGGACAGTGAGTTCTGTTTAGAGCCTCGATATACTTCTGCAGTTTGGCCCAGATCGGTCCAGACTTGGATATACCTGCCATATAGGCCGATTTCTCGATTTATGGTTTTGGCAGTCGAATTTGGTCCAAAT